>NW_024103452.1:4615259-4990051 GCF_003945595.2 Pipra filicauda
AACCTCTTTCAGAGACAGCAGCTTGGCAGTTTATACAGACATATTAATTGTAACAGAAACATCCCGTGCATTTATATAAACACTTGTATTTTCTCAAGGAAAATATGACAAGGAAATCACCCACAGGAAAATTTACTGGTAAATTGAAAACTAAACCCTTTCTAAGCAGCTGTTTCCATCTATTACAGTTTCATAGCTGGGTTGTAAACCCACATTCTCCAGGCAAAAATCTCTGACCACAGAGAGCTCTACACAAAGCCTTAACTGCACATACCAGTCCCAGTTACTGTTGTAGCCTTGAGAAGAGATAACAGGCAACAGACATGATAAGCTGATTCTCTCTAACTTAAGTCACTTAATCAAGTATCCACCTTAGGGCTATGTCCTGCAGTAAAAAGAGCAGCAATTCAAATCTTAGGTGACCTAACTGCTTCTCAAGGGATGTTTCTTCTCTTTACTGATTACTGAGGCAGCATAGGTCAAATTAGAGCTTCAGTTAAGTATCTTAAATGTCCAGATGGTATTGATCTGAGTCCTGTGTAATTGGGGCATTAATATCTGTATAAGCGTATACGAACGTGTGGTGCAACTAATATAAAAATCAACCCAGAGAATGCACAGGGGAAAATAAAGAATGGTGTAATGGTTTCTCATGGACCTCTGTAACCAATTTCATTTGGTAAAAAAACCCTCCATGATTTCTAATAAATGTCTTTAGAATTAAAGAATGAGCAGAAACATGTAAAAAAAAAAAAACAAACAAACCCACAAAAAACCAACGGAGGCCAAAATAGGGTTACTTAAAGACTCTATTCCTTTTAGATAAGTTCAGCCAGTGAACTTCGGGATGTGTTTCAGGTGCTGCACAGCCTGAAGCTGCTGCCCTGTTTGCTGCTCTTCTGATCCTGGTTTTAGACTCCAGCTGGTGATAATTATTCTGGACACCAACAATATATAAATCCAGGTAGTAAGAAAATCAGAAAATAGTAATAGAACTATTTGCATCAATGGTCTGACCTTACTTTGCCATACACAGTCAAACTGCCTTTTGGGCAGAGTCTCTCCCAAGACATTAATTTAATCAATGAGCTCATTATCAGATCAAACCAGAGAGGGGTAAAAAAAAAAGGCTGTCCTCTAAAAGTTCTCGCAGAAGTATGAGAACGCAAGAAAAACTGAAGACACTAATTTTCTAAGCAATCCAGTGTTTTATGTTTGCCCCATGGTGCTGCCCAAAAAAGCAGTCTTTCCCAAGTCAGATAGAGATAAGAGAATTCTCCATTTGGAATCAAAAAAAAAAAAAAAGAGATATTAAAAAAATGTAATGCTTAAAAGAATAACTTAAGCAGAATTTTAAAAGGAACTTTAGGGAGCATGAGGTTCAAATCCCATTTAATTTAATTTTATGCCTTGGAAAGTGACTGCAGAATAGTTCAGGAGGCTGTTTAAGTGATATATCAATTTTGAGCCAGTCCTTTCTGTATTCCAAATATGGACAGAAATGGTGATATTTGAAAAAAATTCAGTATTTTGTGAAATATATTATGAAAATAGTCACTAAGGTATTTCTGAAGGTCTCTGCCTTCACTTTCCTTGAAAATCTTATAGAGGAAAACCAAAAGCTCTTCAAAGCAGTTCGCCAGACAAGGACTTGGCCTTTATCAGCTCAGGATCTTCTTGTCCTTTTCCCATTTCACCAGAAATCCAATTGCTTTTTGAAACAAGAGCATCACAAACCTGAACCTGAGAAAGAGATGAGAGCTTGCTCCACAAAACTTCACCTTTGATTGAAAGCCAGGCCTGACTTTTTGGCCTGGTCCCACATTTCTTAATCAAGGAAAAAATTATGGAGCTCCACTTGACAGGCTCAGGGCAAGGCGGTAGCTAGGGTGTCCCACAGAACTGGGACCTTAGGCAGCTGCAGCGTGTTGCAGTAGCTTAAGGATGCCATCCTCTGATGGTTTGTGCCTATTGCTAACCATGCATACACTGTTTAAGTGATAGGGCTACACAAACCTAGGGTTCTAAACACAATTAGGAGAAATATGTAGCTTCAGTGAGAAAATACAGATGCAATTCCTGTGAGTTAATGACAGCAGAGTGGCAAAAGACTAGCAAGGCTTAGTCTTGCACATAAAGGCTAAATTCCCTTGCTCAAAGACACACTTGCTCGAGGGCCAAATCTATACTCAGAGAGAGAGACATGGGAGCCTTGTAGCTTCACACAATTTAAAACTTAAGCTAAGTTCTGCTCCTGAAGAATTTGTAGATTTTGGTCTTCAGAAGAGTAATTTGTAACATGACAGATTGGCATGATGGGAAAAGAGGTAGCTTTGAACAATCAGAGTAGTAAAAACATTAAGAAATAAGGAGAAGCTTCCAGTACCATGTTTTTAATTGGATGAAAGATTTGTTAGTGAAAAACCAAAATGAAGTGACTGCTTTTAAGGCATTCAATAGAACATGCTGGTTTTAGTGTTTACATTTCATGCTCCTGCTTTCTACAATGCATAGAATTATCGTGCTGTTTATACAAAAACTGCCCTGCTTATCAGAACACAATGAGTAAAGTGTTTGAGTTTTAGAGCTAAAGGATTTTAAAATCATAAATGTAAAATGGAAACATGTTGCCGTATACTTATTTCATACATACTGCCAAAAGTTTGTCACCCTGTATCATGATTCTGTCATTTTTAGCCTGAGGCTGGTTGATTTTTCATGAGTTTTACTCTGCCTGAATAACTTGTGTTGTATGCTCTTTTTTAGCCTTAAACAATTTTAGCAGTGTAAATTTGTTTTCAGAAGACTCAAGGAAAATTGTAATCTCTCCTGAATAACTAAAGATGCTTTGAAGAAGAAGCTGTATGAAAATGCATGGTCAATTTTCACATATGATTGGCTGCTTTAAGGGAATGTACTTATAAAAATAATCCAAAGCAGAGCATTTTGCTATGATGTGAACATATATACAGCTTGACAGGTCTGTTTTTAAATATTCCAGTATGCAATAGTACCTTTTTTTTGGTCCTGCCATTTTTGTTGGTTTAGGTGGTAAAGTATCCTAGAAGAGCGTTCTCACCCCAAATTTTTTATCAAACACATGACTGCTTTCAGACAACTTTCCTAAATACAGTGAATTCAGAGTTAAGTGTGCATAATTTGAAACGTAATACTAGGCTCTGTCCATTACAGAATGAATTTAACTTCTTTTACTAATATACAGAGTGAGGTAGATGAATTAACTAAATCTAATTTATGACATGCACAATTTTCCGTGCACCTAGTCCTGAAGTAATACCAATTCTCCTCTTTATTGACAATGGCATTAACAGAAAAGTTAATGAGTGTGAACAAGTTACTTATATTTACTAAATTAGGCTCCAAATCAGCACAAATGTGAAAAAGAAGAAAAAAAAATGTTAAATTTGACACTAAGTTTTATGCTCAGAGTCCTGAAGTAGGAAATGACAGTGGTTTGGTTCCATCCACTGAATTCCGGGCAAAACCGAAGATAGGCCTTTAATACCCACTTCATTCACGGACTGCAACTCAATGTTCTTTGCACGACTATATAATTCATCAACTGCTTCACAAAGAAGCCTAATAATAATTCCCTGTATTTGCTTAGAAATTCAGGAATCACTTTTACTGTAAGTCAGACAAAACTTCACCTCTATCCATCAAGAGGTTCAGTTCATTTTAGTTATGATCTGGCCTTATAATACATATTTTTTCTATAAGCAGCTATTAGTGTACTAAATAGAAAGTAGGAAATATAAATTCTGGAGTCTTGAACCCATATCCTAACCACATCACTGAACCAGAAGGGCATGGAAAATTTGGACTGAAACAGATCTAAATTCTTTCTGAAAGCTGAATGACACACATCTAGGAATGGAATGGGCATAGGACAAAAAAGACAGGAGGATGTCTCATTTCCATCCTTTGCTTCTGCCATCTGCATTTGGTACTGTAACTATTCCTATAGAAACTAGAACTAGTCCCATTAAAGCAAGGGACCAAGTTTGTCCACTCCTTTTCAACAGTTTCTCTGTCATGAAAACTTTCCATAACATGGAATTTATTTGGCTTTTTTTCTAGATAGCCACCAGACACCTGGTTAGTTTGTGTTTAGTTTCCACCTTACCAGTAACACACACTAGACTTTTCCTTTCTCTGTTGCACGTCACATTTTCCTGAGAAACTACTGATGTTTATGTAAAGGGATGGGATGCTGCTGCTGCAATTAATATGTCTCTGCTGACTGCCAAGTTACTGTCTCTAAAAGACAGAGACCAATAAATATTCGAAAGAGATTTAACGTTTGTGCACATAGTACCTGCTTTGTGGAAATCTTCATTGCTGAAATAACAGTGGGTTCCTAGGGAAAAATAGAGTTAAAATATAAAATGAGCTGTAAGCATAAAAATTCTATTACAATGCTATTTTCACAACCTAGAAACCCTGAAATTAAACTATGAACTCTTTAGTAATAAAACTCTTGTTGTCTTTTGCAGTGGAATAATTTCTAGCTGTAAATGAATTAGAATGCATGTACATATCTGCATGCATCTTTGATTGCTGTACTGATTGTAGACATGTAATTTTCCATTATTATTACAGTTTCATTGTGATTATTTTGTCACTAGTTTCACATCTTGAAATTACTTTCTACACTTAATATTAAAATTCCATTGAAAGAACCTCCCAGGAAATATGAAAATAATAATGGTTATATTCATAGATGCTATATATTAAGGGTGATAACACTGAAATAAGTAACGCCTTTTAACCATACCAAGGTGAAAACCCAATTCCTGTGAAATTTTATTCATAAGAACAAGTCTTAATCCCAAGAGTAATCTTGTTGACTGCACCACACTATTCTCTTACAAAGAAGTTATTCACATTTGCAGAACACACAACTGAAATGAGCACGAGGCTTTTTACTCCCTAGAATATCCATTATTTAATCAACTGTTACACCTTTTAGGCCCAGTTTCTTGGATGGATTTTAATCTTGAGAGTAAAAGTTCATAATTTTGTTACAAAGTGTGCAAGTCCATTTTGCATGAACTTTATTCCATCTAAATATTTGATATTGATCCCATGCATTATACTTTTGGTTATGTACATTAATAAAGTCCTTATTAAGCTTTTACACTTCTGTGGCTTTCAACTTGGTTATCCTGAGAGAATTTGATATGGGTCAGTGGATGGTAAGCATGTGGACTTGCCACTGCAGGGGGTTTAACAGATCTTATATTAGAAAGCATCGATTAAGCGTAACTTTTGAATGGAAATTGAACTCATTAGTTTGCTCAGCTGTTCAGATAAATATTGCACAAATGGGGTTAAAAGAGGCATTTGTTATCAATGTAACAGACATGAAAGGCTTTCAGCTTTGTGGAATTATAAATGGAAAGCATTGTACTCATAACATTGCGGTTTAAGCATCAAAATACATTGTTCATGATGTACATGGACTCTTTAGCAACTAAAGAAAACTTACATTTGGATAAGGTACATGAAAAATCTTTTGCAAATTCCCTATTGAAAGATTCATATCTCATGCACACAAATTCTCCTTATTCCACTGAAATACATTAATGTCCTTTTTAAGGCTTAAAAACATGCCAAAGGAGATAAAAAAGCTTTCAAGTAAATCAGAGCACCAAAATCCTTTTGTGTAATGAAAAAATACACACATAAAATAAAATACTAAATTTGAACTTGGCACTAACTATTCTGCTTCTGTAAAACCTTTCCGAAATAAAACTCACTCCATTTATTTTCCTTGTTTCCCTTTTTATTCTGTCTGATCTCCTTTAGCTTGGCACTTCTACTTGATTTAGAGAAGAGACTCATACATTATCAGCAATTGCCAAATTACTCTGCATTAATGTAATGACTTTTGGATGTATAAAAAAAAAGGAAAAAAAGAAAAAGAAAGCCAGGATTCACAAATTACTTCTCCCATGTTACTCATAGTTTACTTATAGTTTCTACTGTCTGCCCTCAAAAAAAATGACCGCAGAAACAGACACACCCGTATTTCAGTTATATCTGGCACTCAAAACAAGATTGGGACCAGTAAAAGCAAGATTTCCCATAAGGAAAACTAAACATAATATTGGAAATAATAATAAAAATATTTATAAGCTCTGTTTACATATGTTGTCTCTGTTCAGAAACCAAAGATGAAGGGGTGGCAACTGAGTTTGATGAGGACATGGTGGCTGGGCCCCTCTGGCGGGTCCAGGACACAGTCCTTGTCAGCACATCTGGAGCGAAACCACACGACATGAGGCCCTCGGAGCATGCAAACATCATCTTCGTGCCGTCAGATTAACCTCGTGCTCCCAGCTAGGCATCAACCCCCCAAAAGCCTGGAGCCAGTGAAATGGTGCCATAAAACGGCACTGACAAGAAGAATAACCTGGGGAATGTAAATGATTCGTTGTTGTGTACAAAACACGAGACATTCCTGCGTTCTGTCTGGAAACTGTTTGAAAGGTTTGCTCAGCTTCGCCTCGCAGGAGTGCCTATGGGATGCCGTATTTTTTAGGTGGCTCAAAAGGAAAAATAGAAGAGATTGATTTTCACCAAAAAGTGCTGAAGTTTAGGAGGTGTTTACGGTGCCTTGTGTCAAACCATGAAATTGAGTCTCTAAGTCACCTTTGAAAATATAAACACTTTCTTTGTTCCTTAGCTGTAAAAAAATCTGGGCACATCACTGGTTTACCCAAAGTATCTTCCTAGTTACAATATGCTGATAGTCTGAATAGTGTTAAGAGCTGATACAACTATAAATTCATATATTGCATAACTCTGGGAGACAACAGACAGGCATTATTCCTAGACTTGCACAGGTAGATATTTAACTCCAGCATGCAACAGCTCTAAGATTCAGAAATAATAATTTATTTTTTAAACCACCAAAAAAGAGTCGACAATACCATTCCTTTTATTGTTAACCTCCAGCTAGCACTGAAAGTTTCAAGTTTATTTTGACTAGTGTCTGGGTCTCTAAATAACAAGCTAATTAGAGGTGTATGCCAGGCTATTCCTTGGCTAGAGTGCAAGAAGTTGAGTTTGCAGCTGTCCACAGAGAAATCTACAACCTGACACTTGAAATTTAGCCTCACTTACCCGAAAGACTGTCATTTCTTCCAGCAAGACTTCCTCTAATTCATGCCAAGTCTCCTTAGGAATTGAAACCACTTTAAGAACTGTTCCAATATCTTGAAAAGAAAAAAAAAACGGAGTTTTCAGGTGCTTAAGATGAATACTTAAGTTTTGTAGCAGCCAGCGTTTCTTGTAGTATATAATTATTTCACATATAAGGACTGTGAAGCTACATATCTCTCAGCACTCATTCAAAATAAAAGTTGCTATTTAAAATAACCTCAGAAAACACTGAATTTCAGTAGGGAATTTTACCGAAGTCTTTCAGTTATCAAAATGCAACAAAGAAGATATATACTACTATAGTTATTAAAGAATAAACTGTAATGAAATACTATTTAAGTGACAGTATAAAATTACAGATGCATAATTGAGGAAGGAAATGTATTACATTTACCCAGGTATGTTTTATAGTCCATTCTGAATATGATGTTTGTCTTTCCTAAAATGTATGTAAAGACAGTATGGACATAAAACCATCTGGACAAATGTTGTCAGACAGATGAATCTGTTGGGTCTCTCAAGTACATGAGATCTTCCCTGTGTCAAACAAAGTACCGAAGATGTATAAGCCCCTTAAGACATTTCTCTGTCTGTTAGGTACTGGTCTTCACTGAGGAGTACAAAGCATACAACTTCAATCTTTGGTTTAGAAATAGGTGTGTGCCAGAATTTTAATATTATATCCATTTACATTTTTGGAGTTTTGCAATTGGCTTTAACATGTGCAAGGCCAGCACTTGAAATTCCAGAGCTACAGCCTTTGGTTTTGTCAACATGGTTGAGACTGAAGACCACCTCTGTTATACAGCTTCTGCATCTGTGATTTATTTCTTTGTTTCCATGAACAAAATTTCCAGGAAAAAAACAGCAAAAGAATCATTTCTAGGTTGGCACGCATCACTGCAGACTCTCTGAAATGCAAACACTCTGTATGTGACTTTTCTTTTTAACCAGCCAAGTGTAGTGCCATATAAATGTATCATAGGTATACCAACTACATCCCCAAGGACTTTTCATGTTGCACATCCTACAGCAGTAATAGTTTAGGAAAATACAAAGCATTTTATGTGGATAAAATTCTGAAAGAACTATAAGGGTCAACATTCTTAAGAATTTAACCATCAGTTACACAAAATCAAGTATATATATATTTTATAATTATATATATTTGTGTGTGTTAGTTGAAACTTCTGATTAAAAAGATGACAACACACCACTTCTATATTTAAAATATGCAAAAAATTGAAACAAAGAGATTACACATGTTGAAAATGTTTTTATAGGGCAACTAACTTAAGAGCTAACGATTTAACGAAATTCTGGTATTTAACTTCTTTAAATGAATTTGTACTAAAATATCTTAGAAAACCTAGAATATCCTGTAGAACTGAGATTTTTCTTTTTTCCATCTGCTTCCCTTTAAGCAGATGTTGGTTTCTAAATACATATTTTTGGAAGTTTAGAAAGATGTAATTCCCCCCCCCCAAGAATATGTACATCGCTGTTTTCTTGTATTAGTCACAAACTCATATGTTCTTTTTTAAAAAGAAAAAAACCAGTTATTTCTTAAAGCAACAGCAAAGCAAAACACAACTTTGTTTTTATTTAGGCAGCTATATGTAAAAACTAAGCTAGTAAAATATACTAGATAAGTGGGTTTGGAAGTGGTTTTCATTATGGTTACTGGTGCTAATTGAATATATTTAATTCAACAAATATTGAGAGCGGTATAGAACAAATGCAATATAAACTTTAAAACAAGAAGAGAAAAAATCCACAGAGTAATTCAGAACGACAGATAACTTAGCACTAGTTATATTTGTAATTTAATGGATGAGTTCATTTCCTTAATTATCCTAATATTTTGCACTGTGCTTTTGAGGAAAATACATTTTACAGGTAAAAAACAGAGAACTCTGATCTAATAAATTTAACAGCGTAGTAAAGTGTCACAACTGTATTCTGTGTTGGACTAGGACTGTCCTCAGTCAAAATCTATCAAATGCCATTTCCTAGAAATAAAGGGAGATTTGTCATGAAACAGTCTGAGTGGGCACTGAGCAGACACACAAGCTTCCCAGAACGTTGTTTCCACAAAAGGTCTGACTTTTAAGTGGATCCTGCAACAATTACAATTGTTTGATCTCAAGAAAGCCTCTGAGGTCAAAGATACACTGTGTTAATCACTGTGGTGACTCTGGTCAGGCCACAGGTACCAAAGTGGGGCTTTATCTGAGTTCTAGATCAAGTTTTACAGAGTAGTATTTCAAACGATTTCACACAAATGGAATGAGGCGTCTCCTTTAGGATCAATAGGCTCTGCTTAGTAAGATAAAATTACTCTTATTAATTTGTTTTACTGACAGAGGTACTTTGACTGTGCCAAAGGATCCCAAACATTAGACATTCAGGATATGCATTAAGAGCATATCTTAAATCCTGTTTTTTTCTGATATACTTTCAAGTATGCCGATAGGATTTTATTTTCATTGTGAAACACAGTGGTACAATCACAGTGGGAAAGAAACTGCTCAGCTAAAGATTTCACCCACAGGAAAGGAAAATGTGACCACATTGGGTGGCTATTAATTATGTTGTGTTCAATTATCATCAGTTATTCAATGAAAAGGAAAAAAAAAAAGTATTTCTCCAATATATTGCAGTTCAGCAGTACATGGGAATAATGTAGACTGCTGTAACAGCAATGGGAAAACACAGAGAAATATATCTAATCTGATGGGACAGACCTGCACAGAAAAACCCAGTCATATCCCAGAGAGCATAATTTTGGCTTTAGATCATCAAGTGGGAAAATGGACTAGAGTCCTTAATCTGCTCCCTGGTTTAGTTCTTTGCTTGGGAAGATGTAATACACTCTGATTGTGTATCTGTTTCTGATTCATTTGACTTTGACCAGCTGGCTCAGTGAGAAGGCAGGCAGGGCCTGGGTTCTGCCTCTTTAATTTTTCCCCCACATGGAAGATGCCCTTTCCTCATTCTGAAAACCACAGTACGGATAGTGAGCTTAGAGGAGCATGGCACATCTTTTGTATTCCAGCTCCAAGCATGAGTGTTGTAATGCCTGTTCTTGACCCATGAAGGTATAAAGTCCTGCTGGGAAAAGGACAGTTTCTACGGACAAAAGTAGTATTTCAAGAAATAATAGCACTATACAGCAGCAAAGGTGGGATTTTGCCGCTGAAATATCTTTTGGCAAATACAAGTAACAATGTTTCAATACTTTGCTTATAGTTCTTGGGCATGGCTATTGCCTACACTGGATGGAATCCCAAGCACTTACCACACACCTGAATATTAATGGTTTAGGGAATTAGGTGGATGCCTAAATTCCCAACTCAAGGTAAAAATTATCACTGAGGTTCTTTTAGAGGGAGATCTTGCCTGACCGATTTACATAAGAACTACTATAATGATAACTAAAGAACTAGTATACATAATGGTAACTATCTAAAAGTTGTAGCTCAGCTTTAAGTAAATCTTCCTGTGCTGTCTGAAAACAGACAGGAACTTCTGTATTACTATTCACCTCACTCTAAGAGAGGCCTTGAAGAAAGTACAACGAATCTCTCTCTGGAAGAACTTACTGCTTTTCCTTGCAGAAACCAATGCATCTTTTTCAGTCTGAATACCAAGCTTTGGTGAGATAAATGGCACCTCTTTTGCTCAAGATATAGATTTAAATCAGCTCCTTATGTTTGTTCAGCATCATACTCTCGATGCTGAAGGGCTTGTTCCCTCACAGCACAGCCAAGGGGAGTATTGCCATTAATATATTTTTTTTTTCCCTTAGCTGACAGGTCATAGAAGACTTGTTGAAAGGCACCAAATACTGCCAACTTTAGATGGCACTGAAGTCTCTGAGTGATGGAAAATATATGTGTTGTATAAAATCATATGGAAATACTTCTCAGTGTTTTGTGCAAGAGCATACTATAGCACTGGTATCTAATAACTCAGTTCACAGCTTTAAAGTCCTGTAACCCTTTCTGCAGAGCTGCATTTTCTGCAGTAAATGGTCTGAATTGTTATGCTTGCACTGTGTTTGGTACACAAAACTTCATCAGCTCTCAGTTTACTCATAATATATTTCAGGCATCGACATGAAAGGGACCTTGATATTTATTGCTTTGGAAATCTGACCCCAGGTCTAGAGTACCAGAATTGTATTTAAAGCATGTAAAAAATTGGACTGTTATAAGAGAGACAGTCAGATAGATATTCTTTGGTCTAAAGCTGAAAAGAAACAGTAGGGTTTTGGTTTGATTTGTTTTGGCTTCATGATGCCAACGTCTAATTACTAGCAATTAAGTTCAGTAGAAGTTTAAAATACTTTTATTCAACATAGCTGAAACATCAGACCACCAATGGAAAATATTCAGAGGTGAAACAGATCCACCAACTACTACTCAGCACAGTTCTGAAGGTATTGGACTTAGGAAAATGAATATCACCTAATTTCTGGACACATTTATTTCTCATTATTACCTTTCTGGAGAAAATGTCTTTTCTGGGTGCATATTTCCACTTTTATGAGATGACCAAGCTGTATGATTCTGAAAATGCTTTGGAAAGGATATCATGTCTCTATTTGAATATCAGCTCTTCTGAAAACACTTTGCATGTGCCAGATATATTCATCTTAAGTAAAATGATGCATCCTTTTGGCTAAAGAGCTGAGCATCTTAAGGTAATACTTGAAATACTTGAAAGGCACACAAGACATTTCCCATACCTGGATACTTGCCTTACTTGCGTTAATACTTCTTATGTTGCACTTCAAACCCTCATTTTAATACTAAATTATAATTAATAAGGCAAGATATTTCTAATAAAAATCCCTAATAACAGTAGTTGAAAAGAGGGTGGTTTCATCCTAATCCAGTTGGCAAAACTCCTAAAGAGTTTAGCTATGCAGGCCACGGCCTGAACCTGTAACAGTCAACATATGTAACAAAGAGCTCCCCACACGCACGGTTTTGAGTCCTGCCCCAAATTTTCACAGGTATACACTGTTCTGTCAGTGTTCTGTCTTTCAGAGTATGAAATTTTATCTGCTTTATGTTTCCACCATGCCTGGAGGCACGTTGTAGATTCAGGACTTCCTACCTGTGCCGATGAACATCACATCATATTGGCCATCTTCTGCATCTACTCGATCTACCACAATTTGTGTGAACTGATAATCCACGTCTGTTTTAATCATGATTGGACGGTTGTTAATGGAGAAAACTGGGTTGTACATAGCTGGATGACTTCTGGCAAATGTTATAACTTCATCAGGAAGGTCCTTGGTGGAATCAAAACCTCCGAATGTTTTACTGGGACACTGGAAATAAAAAGAAGGAAATGTTTTACATTTTATTATTTATCACTAGAAACATATTAGAAATACATTTCGTTACAATCATCCCAACTACTGCAAACTATAATCAAATATGACAGGGAATTTAGGTGTTTTTTGACTGACAGCAAAACTTAATTCTATTACTGACAGTATCTATTTTTTATTTATTTTGGATTTAAACCAATATGAATAACAGAATGCAAATGATCCTCATACACCATTTGTCTTACTGCTATGCAGAACAAAAGGATTTTCAGTCCATTGTGATTAGTATTAGTCTTTAATTGGCAGAAGGAAGAAATCCTGAAATATCCAAAATCATTCAGTATGAGGCAAGCAATTTCAGTATTTGGTTATGTATACAGCACAAATTTAATTAATTATGCCATCATCTTTGTTTCAAAGTGTTATCTTCAGAAGTTGATTGGAAGCACGAATTACTCTCTGAGGAACCAAATCCTTAAATCCTGGGAAAATTTCCTGTTCTACTGACTTTTCAAACTCCTGCTTGTCTCAACAAGCCTGTGTCATGCACGTAGTCCAGATACACGGATCCTGTTACGCTAAATCAAATCTAATGAGTCACGTCCTAAATGTATCTGTTTTTCTCCCCACTGCTTCTAAAGAAAGCCTTCTATGAGTGTTGGTGATGATCCTGCCCATGTGAACAGTTAAGTGAGACGAGTCTCATTAAAGAACTGAAATAGCTCCTCACTGTTGTGTCCTGCGCAGTGACTGAAAAGTTGCTGTCCCCTTGGGATTAATCTGGTCCCCATGAAGCCAGATAGTAAAGAATCACCTTGCCCCCACATATAGTCCTGGGTGGGCCAGACAGTTTTGCCTCTAATCTGTGAAAAGCAGAGGACTCTACTTTTCACATTTAGCTCATGTTCTCCCAATGTAAGCAAAACAAAGAGGCTGAAAAGGGAAGGGGAGGTAAGACCATGCTGTTGGTAGCCACAAAAGTATTCCTCCACTTTCACCTACCACATATCCCCATCAGGTGACTCAAGAACTGATCATCACCATTTGCCCTCATCTCTTCTGCAGAACTGGTAATTATTTTACAAACAATTAGAGGTTACATTAACATAAGTATTAGTAGTATATTAGTATTGCTGAATGGGTGAAGAAAATGAGCCACAATGACACCAAGCCAAAGATACTCATCAAAAAACTTGGTGACCCCAATGCTGATCTGTTCAGATAACTATTTAAAACATATAAAACTCTGAAACCTAGCTGATAATAATTATTTTTCCGGTATTTGAACCTCAAATATAAACAACTGGTGTTAAAATGCCCTACCTAATTTGCCCTTTATATCCAGGTATAAAGTATCCACCAATTAAATTAAAAACCTAGAGGACAACATCTTATTAACCAAGAATCCAGACCTTGCAGTATGCTCAGCAGAAGAAATCAATTGTCTTTGCTATCACCTTGATCCAAACTATTAATAATTCATCAGAAATGAAATTTAAAAATCAATGTTGGCAAAAGGAGTAGTTGCTATACTCAGCAAAGGGACTCTTCCAGCATGGACATATAATGTGTAAATTGTCCCTTGTTGGCATATTTGTTAGTAAGCAAATTCCTTCATTCGGTTTCATTACACGGTATGGAAGGGAGGAATGGAAGGAGGGAGAATATTTGATTAATGCATGTGGAGCACACAAAGCAGAAAGCAAGTTAGTTACCTATTTTATTGTGATTTTTTAACCTTTTTAGCTTTATTATATGCACCTGCTCTTTTGTACAAAAAAAATCAGATAGACTTTTCATATTTATTGACCAAACCACTGTGTGTCTCAAAAATTGTGTTTCAAATTCTACGCTTCAATTTTAAATTTGCTTTACATGTCGATTAATATTCTAACTACAGTTCAATACTAATTATTAAGATTAATTACATAATAATTAGATAATAATTAATTAGATAATATATGTAAAGTGCTCTAAGTATAAAATTCACTAAGAAGAACTAAGTATTGTTAATTGCATCTGGGCAAACACTGAAAAAATGCTAAATGAATATTCCTTTTAATTATAAGCAAATGAATTTCAGCTGTGTTTCAATAGCTTAAATATTTACTTTCTGACTCATTTTCCAACAAAGGATTTTACTTGCAGCAATGTGGAACAGACTCCCCAGAAAAGTGGTCACAGCACGAAGCCTGCCAGAGTTCAGGAAGCATTTGGACAACGCTCTCAGGCACATGGTGTGATTCTTGGGGCTGTTGTGTGCAATAATCCTTGTGTTTCCCTTCCAACTCAGGATATTCTATGATTCTATGGATCAAGATATATTTTGTGTGGAAAAATCATAAAACTAGAACTAGTGTCATAATTCTGTGTGTTTAACACTCTCAATTCTGAGTCCAAGGTTATTCCTTGTATCCCTCACTTTTCTAAATTACTGTAATCTTGTGTCTTTACATGTTAAGTTTGAAGTGGACTAGGCTGCGGCTCATATTCATCCCATCCTACTTTAGAAAACTGAGATGAAACCCAGCTGCCACTGCTATAAATCCCTCCCTTTTCAATGAGTAAAATGGGTACCATCAGCAGGTGAGATGTAGCCCATCCATAGTCCAAACTGCTTGCAGAGGAATCTCAACTCAGAAGCAGAATAGGACAGGATAGGATAGAATAGGATAGGATAGAACAGAACAGAACAACTGTCCTGAGAAGGCAAGCTCTGTCATGTTTTATGTGAAGAACACAAAGCCAGGAGACACAACAAAGACATTATCCTTGCTGTTAATTACAGGACCATTTTTGATATTAGTGGGTCTAGATCAAGCTAATTGCCAAGGTGATTAATCAGAACTTGTGTTTATATACCAAATCAATCCCACTGACAGCAAAGAAGTAGGTTTTCATCTGCCAAAATACAGGCCCGAATACAAATATTCTGAACGGTTTGGAGAAATGAGTTTGATCTTGGATTCAAGCAGAGTCAAAGAACTCCTGCCTTTTACATTCAATACCAGTTGTTGGTCCCCAGTAGGCAATATAGGGGATTTGATCAGTCAGGAGGAAGGAACTAGGCTATCCCCTAACTGGCCTATTAGTGAATCCGACAGAACAGAAGAAATCAGTATTTACATTCTGGTAGGAAGAAAATGTGCTTTGGTCATAACTCTTGGTGCCATGAAGCAGAAAAACTTTAGCTCTGTAGCCGAATTCACAGAAAGTCAGTTAAGAATTCAGGATGAGGTACCTCAGTTAAGATGAGATATATACAAAAATCCTCCCTCCTCTGCCAAATACTGTTAAAAAGTTAAAAAAAGAAAAAAAAAAAGTTAAAACCCCCAAGTTCTATAGATCTTACAGGAAAAATTCTGGCAACTCCTTTGTTAAATGTGAAGCTGATGTAGAATTGTTTACAAAGTTTTCTTACTTTTTAAAAGAGTCGTTTACTTTCCTTTTCCCTTCCTCATACTGGGTAGGTCACCAGATGCTCGAGAAGTTTACTGGCACCTCACCTATTAAATTCCTGAGATAATTCAGCACTGTTTAACTGCAGTGCAATCTGGAAATGAATTACTCTAAGACGTTAAGGGGTTTTTCCCCCTTCTCTTTTTGCATTTCTTGGAAAAGGAATCCCCAGGTCTGAGATCTAAAGGAACTTCAAAAATCTTTCTTCTTTATTCTCAACAGTCTTCAAAGCCACTGAAAACACATCCAACTCTATCACTTTAAAAACAAAAACCTTCTTTACAGCCAGAAATGTATCTCATTTTAAAATCTACTTTTATCCTATTAATATAATAGAATAATTTTAGCAACTGTGAGGGGACTCATCTTTTTTCAAAGCAGCAGAACTCAGGATGAGTCACCTGCATTGGGCTAGGAGAAACTGATGATCTCAGGCCCTCTATCATCATTTACAGTGGCATGGCCTCCTGCACTACATGATGTGACTGCAGGGTTATGTAAACTTGTAAAATTTGGGATCACATTTGCCCTTAGGCAAGAAAACAGTTTACAGTGGAATCTGAACATCTTTGAACTTTGTGAATCTTATTAAAAGCATTTTATAATGAAATTTTAAGGGTAACATTCATTCTAAGAGCACAGACAGAAATAAAAGTATATGTAACCTAACTGCATTTCCTTACTTTCACAAAAGCTTTGGTGGCTTAGGTCACTTTGCCACTTAGGGGGCTGGATTTGATTCCCTGTTTTTCTGCTTGTTCTGGGGAATTTCATCAAGTTATTCTTTTCCCATATGGATCTCAGCTCAAGACCTTAAGAGAAGTCTTGGAATAACCTGAGGTGGGCAGAACTGTGTTGCCAGTCTCATGGGCAACTATTTCAGTTGTGCATTCAGAATCTCAGTAGAGCTGCATCTGATCTCTGCAGAGGAATGAACGTAACAGAGCCTCTCTGCAGCAGTCAGTCCCTTATCTCAATTTATTTCTGTGATAGAAATACGTAACCTTCTTAACCTTCTTCTTTGTCCAGTGTTCTAAATAATGCCTATTATCTGTTTTTGTTTAGAAAGGTTAATGGATACTGGAAACAAAGAGGAATCTAAATAAACAGGATAATGAACACTAAGTCTGTCAGACTGAAAAGTAAGTGACAATAGTTATACAAGAAATAACAAAAATATCTACTCATTCACATTTTCCCCAGAGATGTAAAGCAATACAGCTTCAAAAAATCTAGCCTTCTGACATATCAGAATTAACTGTAATTATTAGGAATAAAAAAGGCACTGTCAAATGAGAAATGAAATCTCTTCTATGCTGCAGAGCTTGTGTTTTAACCCTGGAAAAATTAGAAATTCCTTTAGCAGTTGCAGTGAAGAAGTGAGGAGTGCTGTGGAACAGGGGTGTCAGGGAGCCACTGTTTTCTTTTACTTAGGAAGTAATTTTCATTAGGCTGAGCATATATATCAGTTGAAAGATCAGGTTTGAAAGGACAATTTCAAACATACGAGATAAAAATAGAAAATATGATGAATTAAAGAAGCGAAGTTATTTCTGCTTTTTTGTGCCTTATATTTAAGAAGGCTTTTAAAAGAATATTATGGACATATATATTATTTACACATATATGTTTTTATGTATACGTGCGTACGTATATATTTAATCTTCTGCAATGATAGTTCAGAACATAAATGGGCCAAGCTGATTTACACAAGCTAAGGAGCGACCCCAGGCATACAATTAAAACTCGTTTCATAAGTGTCCCATCTTCTTAGACTACGGGAAATTTCAAAGGCAGTTAAATATTTCTAGAATGTGATGATACCAGTTTCAAGTTGTAAATATGGATGCCTTACATAGACTGAATTTTAGTCATTCATAAACTAAAAACAGAGAATCAGGTAGAAGCAAACATTTTTAAAAATGCCAATGGAAGATAGAAACTATTCTAGTCGCCGTATCATCCACTGCAGAGATATCTGTTTCACTGTTCTAGATTTAATGATGATTGAAAATTTCTTAACAGCCAGACAGATGCTCTGTTTTCCGTTTGTTCTCACTAAGAATGACTCAGCCAATATTTGGGAAAAAAAACAATTCCAAGGAAAGGATAATGCAGCATAATTGACTAAAATATTTGACTTCAGTCGAATTCTCCAGCCATTGCTCAAACTTCTTCTGAAGTTGTTAATACGAATGCCAAAATTAAAATCCAAGTGACATTGTTATTGCAGTTTCATATGCTACAAGAAAATCAGTATATTTTGGACCTGGAGGAACTGTTAGTTTTCCCTTCTACCACCCTCTCCATTTTGTTATCTGTTTCAGTTTTTTTCCTGGATCTCAGCTCAAGGACCATGTCACGTGTGAAAATATTTTCCATAGTTTTCCCAGCTTTGATTACTGCGTTTTTTAGGGTACTTACAGTTCCTGGCCGTGGATATGGCACTCGCCCTTGGTAGGGAACCCACTGGTAGTTTGGGCCATCTCGGTGGGCATAGGGACCAAGAAATACCCTCCTCACATCAGTCATGCTGTACATACACACTGCTGATCCCTTGAAGATATTACTAAAAATGAGGGGAGAAGAAATCAAATCAGGTTCTTTAAATTATCAGTCAGTTTAATCAAGTGGTAGAGCTGTGGGAATAGCAGCTTGGTGCTTTCTAATTTATTGCATGTGTTGATTATCAAAACCCTGACATGCTCTCAGAGCAATCCTCATTCACCTCCTGTGAAAGTTCAGCATAACTGATACGATCTCCCAGACATTTTCCTAAGCAGATGGTTGCTACTCCACTATTTAAAATATACTGTCCCCAGAAGGCCAAAGCCCAAACTTGAGTAAACTTCAGTAGGGCTGTCTCTAGAGAACTATTCAATCCTTTCCTACACTGCACATTTTTCTATTTTTTTTAGCAGCCTTTTCCACCACTTGGGCAGCACACATGCAAACTTCAGTGCTGGTTCTTACCTTGAGACTTCTTACAGAAGAGAGTAAGGACTTGGAAATTTCTCTATTCTATTCCTGGTATCACTAGAAACATTCTTTCTGTTTAAAACTTGTTTCCTTCACAGATAGATGTGGCAGTACAATCAGTACTGCAAACCTTCCTCAGGCTACAAGTATATTTTTTCTTGGTGAAAGCACAGTGAAACAAAAAAACATTCATGTCACAGTTATATGTGATTCAATAACAGAACTTTTGAAAGATCGTTAAGATTTCCAGATTTCAGCAATATTTTTTACTAATATATCCTTGAGTAGTCAATTTCTCACACCACAGATTTTCTATTTTACACTGCCCCCAAACAAGTTTATTTTTGCTTGTGTTCTTTTTCCAAATCTGTGTGGAAAGGGCTACAAATGCTGACCGCCACTATAAAGAGCCAATTCAACAGCAAGAGCAGCCTGAGAAACTGTCTTTGTGTTTGCCAGCTTTGGAGTGATGATATACATTGCTCATAAGAAAGAGACCTAATTCATTATTTCTTTCTGCCACTGACTTCTCAGTTCAAAGGTTAAGAAAATTTTGTGTTTCTTGAAAACATTTCTAACAAAGAGACCTCTTTAAAACAAGCAGCCACACACGTTTCCATGCAAGTAAAATGATATGCTCTATACCTGGAAGTTGTAAACACCCCATAGACTATTGGATTTTTAGGGTCTTTTGAGTTCATTAGGAACACATCCTCTGTAACAATACGAAGAGAGAGAAAAGAAAATTAGGTTACATTCATAGAGATAATACCTGAAAACATTTCTATATTCAAAGCCATCTCTGCCACTTACGCAGTTCATCAAAGTGTGTGTCAATGCCATTGGGTCCTGGCACAGAACAAATCAGACGTGCTTTGAGGAAAGTTGTCCATTTGTTAACGAGGCTCCTGTGTCCACCAAAGTCATTCTAATAACGAAAGTATTTTGCATTAATATATAGCAACAGTCCTTGTCTGAAGTATCAACAGAGTACAGAGAAAATAGAGTAAATAAGATGCTATTTAGAGAAAACGAGAGAAGAATTCACTCTTTACGTACAAAAGCATTATAATGTTGCAAAGACCCAAACTATGAATTACTTTTATTTAACATTGTATAGTGACATATTTCATAGTAGCACATAATTTAAACCCCAAAAAAAACCCAAAACTCTTTATATATTGTAATATATATATATATACACATAACACTGGAAAAAGACAAACAGCCAGAATATTTTGCTTCAGAGTTCCCAGTCTGCCCTGTCCTGGAAAAGCTGAGGGGGTTTATTATGCTTAACTGGGTAGCAAAAAAGTAGAAATGCAAGTTGCAATGGAACAAAGTAGATAAAAATGCCAGAACAGTGGGATCAGTTGTACAGCTGCAAAATGTAGGAATAAAGGGCCCCAAGGACTTCATACTTAAGGGCTAATTGGTTTTAAAGCAGCTACTACTGAATTTGAGGAGCTAAACTGAAATTGCGCTTATGAATTAACATGAATTTTTACTGAAATTATCATAGTTGCCAAAGCTACAACATTTTTTAATATAATTTCATTTGTAGAAATATTTTTAAAAGTCTGTCAGAAAATAATTTGGACATTTATCACTGTGGATTCTGCAGTCACTAAGGGTCTTTGGAATGGTTGCCCATTTCTGGAGCTAACCTTAAACAACTGTTTTAAAGATTTTCACTAATGTGGGAATGGAAAATTATTAACATTTAAAAAGCAAATTCTTTAAATGTTTTTGGCCCACCTGGAAGTATCACATTTCCTGTAAAAGACTCTCTTTTGCAGACACATTCTAAGCCTCAGAAGATGCCTATGACTTTTTAAACAAAACATCATAGTTTGTGATATTTGCCCCCAGAAAGAAGAACCAAATAGTATTCCTTTTGATGTGTTATTTCCTAACTATATTTCACTTGGGATGATCCCTGCTTTAGTACAATGCCAATGTTAATACTGCATGGTTCACAGGCTAGAAAATGCAATTTCTAAAACTGCTTGCAAAGCATGCTGCAAGTGCATTCACTCCCACACGAAGGACTCATCATCCTACCTTGCAGATCTGCCCTATTCTGGCATGAGTGGCTTTTCCAGTGTGCTCTCCATCAATTGCATTTTCACGGAAGAAGAAATAGATTTTGTCATCTTCTGGATTGTCGCTCTCTGGTATCAGGTGAGCACTGATAAATCTGGGATCTGAGAAGACAATGCCGTTGTCCATGTTACTACTCCATGAACTGAATCACTTGTCTTCCTTATATCAATGAACTGTCATTTTGCTTCCCAGGAATCAATTATAGCATCACATGGTAAATATTTCTGTGTTTACATTCCTCTTGTCTTTAATACAGAGAGGTACTTGCTACAGATATCTAATAAACAGATGTTAATTTTATTATTAGAGTAATTAAACATTCGTGAAATTTCTTTACAAGTGGTTGTACACCATTACAACATGGCTTCATAATTCCATGTATTTATTACTGATATTTTTCTCGTTTCTTTGTATGTTTAGACTTAGGTTAATAACCTTTTTGTATACGTTGCAAGTAAAATGAAAGAATTATTGAGACAAATGTAATATTCCTCATTTTAGCAATAAAAATGAATAGATAAATTATCTTACATCTAAAAAGGCATTAATTCATTACTCTCAAAAAGCTAAGTTAAAAAATAAATTTTCATTGATATTGTCTACTTCCACATGATACCACTAATCCCCAAATTTTTGTCTTCTTCTCAGAAGAGAAATGTATTTTTGAATTTTTATTCAGATTGTTGAAATACTTTGTCTTGTCATTTTTGTAAAGTTTGAGGGTTTTTTTATAAATACGTCTTATTTCTTGACAATTAGACTGACAACATTATTTGGTGGTAAAAAAGATACAGGAACAAAAGAAAATACATAAAATGCGGACATACTGATGGGTTACATAAAAAATGTTGTAAACAAGTTTTGGGAGAGAGCATTTTATGGAATTCCTATCAGTAAATTCATACCAGTGGTGAATCTGGCTCATCGTTGTATTTTACAGAGATACTTCAGCTGGTATCTTTCACTATATTTGGAAAAAGAAGGCATATCCAACAGATTTACCAATCTGTTTTATAACCACTCTACATCCTGCTGGGATAATTAACTGTGAACTATATTTAACTACTCAGAGTCCTGTTCCTATGTGAAATTATAAGCTATTTTAGTGTCATGTATTAACATCTTTTCAGTGTATATTTACTGCTATACAGTCATGGAAATAATGAACTTTGCTTTGTTTTGGCAGTTTGCACTGGCTGCTCTGTGGAACCTCTTGCTTTATTAAGGATGGCAGTATTTTTAAGCAACATATTTTGATATATTTACACATATGCACATACAACTTTAGATGTTTCTACTATATGAGTACATATTGCATAATTTTGCGTGTGTATGTATATATTCACATATATTCTCTGTGTGTGCATATATATGAGTGTATGTGTATATATGAGTACAGAAAGATGAGCATACTGGTTTACATCAAAGTTTACTTAGATCAATATATAAACTCCAACATTTTCCAGAAGTAATTATGCAAGACAAAGAAAGAATACGGTGAGTACAAATAACACTATCCAAAAATAAAGTACCTTCTTCCAATTATTTTCAGTGTAGCTGATTCCCTGAGTTCATTGCTTTCTACATGCTTAGTAACTCTCAACAAAGTTTTCATCCAGTTATCTGTGTAGATTCTTCTTGAACCCACACAAATTTACAGCATTCAGAGTGTCCTTCTGGAATTTGTTCCTCACCTACACAATGTAATGAACTAAAATTTGGTACTGATTTTGTGTTTTGAACATTGACCTTAATATCTTCATTTGGTTCCTCTCAAATCTGGTATTGGAAATACCCCCAGATGTTCGAGATATAAATGAACTCTTACACAAGGGCTGTAGCAGTGGTGTTTGTTGAGGTTTTTTTCTATTAATTCCTAATATTTAATGCAGATTTGACAGTTCCTAAGCAGCAATGTGAAATTGTCATGGAACTTTATGTGCCATAACCCCAGAATGTGGTGATGCTCTGCCCACAGACCATTCTTTTCTATGTGAAGCTAGGCATGTTTTCCTCATGGTTTACCACTGCACCATTCATCAAGAATAATTTAACTTGTCATTTATTGCTTAGCTACCCAGTTGCATAATATCCTTTTGTAATTCTTCACAGTCTTCTTTTGTCTTACTATGTTGGATAACTTAGTATCGTGTGAAAAAAAAAATTCTCGTCCTGCCACTCAACCTCTTTTTCAGGTTATTTATGAAGATGTTGAACACAGGCCACAGAACAGATCTCAGTGGAACTGTGTCTACTACCTATTGTCTGTTAAAATAAATATTTTTAGACATCTGAAAACCTGAAAAATCTGTAAGCAGCTTAATCTTTCCACCTCAAACCCCAGTAACGCAAGCTATTAAATGTGCTTCTTTCCTTTCTAGCATGCATTTAAGAGCCTTAAAGTTACACTGACACGAGATCCAAGATCAATAATATCTAGACTATATTGTACCACGGTAAATATCTATACTTTATATATGATATACTAGGGCTTTGCACGTGACTTATATCTCAAGAAACAAGGGCTACAGCTTGAAAATTTCTGCACTGCAGCCTGTGAAGGATCCATCAGAGAAAGAGGATACTCATTAGTAGACACTGTTCTGGGCTACTGGATCTGGTGAACCTCGTCTGAATGAGCTGTTTTGACATTCTTAAGGTCTTAAAGAAAAATGGCAAAAAATCACATTTGACCAAAACCTAATTACATTCCCAAATGGTTGAATGATTTGTTTCTAGCACAATGCGTCTTGTAAATCACAAGGCAACAAGTTCTAAAATAAATCACTATAATATCACGCATCAAAAATCTAACTTTCCATTGGCCTATGAAGATACTGTGGGGAGTCCCATTTGAGTCAAAAATATTGCTGATGTAGTACAGGCTATATAAACTTGCCCTCAGTTAGCATATTATTATTCTTTTGTTTCCCTCTCATAGTTTTGCAAGTGAACCTAGAAACAGTAAGACAGTTTAGTATTAAAGCAGGGCTGATACAAGAATGATAGAAAAATAGTTGAATAAACTGAAAATATGTATTTCAAATGGTCCTGTCAGATGGGTAGCAGAGGAGAGGACTGTGAGGAAGGCAGATAAAATTAATGCCATAGCATGAGCACACGTGGGTATGCTTTGTATACACCTACCTGTGCTCATCTGAGAATTCAGATTTTCACTTAGTGATTAATAATCCTAACTACATTCCTGAAAATAAAGTGGTCACACAGCCTCACATTAGAATGCACCCACTGTACATCATGGAATAGTTTTTCTTGAACAACACTGATGCTTCTTACTGCACATACTTTGGATTGTTTTTTCCATCTAGTTAAATCGATACGTTTTAGTCAATAAAAGAGTGGTTCTTGATGTAATAAGGCCCTTGCTCTTGCTACCTGGTGGTGTTTGGGCTTTTTCCCTCTTCCATCTAACAGATTTATGTCTATGCAGTGAAACAAGTAAAGGAAGAACAGGCTACATACATTCTGTTGCACATAGAAATAGATTAATTTCTGTTCAGAATGGATGTAATGGTCACAAAAGCAACATCATGATACATCAGCAACATCATGTGTGGAGAGAGGGAAAGAAATGTGGTTCATGATTTCATGGGTTATAAACCTAAGAAGTGGGTGGTGTGAACTACTGATCTGTAGTGTGTTCTTTATTGTTTCATTAGTGGAGGAGCTGTTTGACTTGCCTGAGGCTTGATGCACACTTGCATTTAACTCCAGGGCTGCAGACCATGCTTACTACTGACTGTTTAGGGTCCTGATGAATCAATCTGCCAGATGGCCAGCAGTCACGCAACACAGCCCTCCCTATGGACTGCATTTTTTTATTGCTCTTCTTTGAGCATTGGAAAGGAGATATCCACAGATGAGGGAATTAGGGACTTTTTCTTGACTCTCCTAATTGCTCACCCAGGCATTAGGAGAAAGAATGTCATCCATGAATGTGTATGTTCAAGTATTGAGACTGCCCTGCCTTACTCTGCAAAATTAAACAGGTTCACTATCAAGGGGTCCCCATGGGAAGTTTAAAATAATACAGTCAGGGTTGACCTATTTCATACCTTCAACACAGCCCCCCAAAGAAATGCTGGAGTGAACTTCAAGGAAGTTTTACTGAATGGGAAGTGGGACTTAGACTCAAAATCACCAGTAACAGTTGCAAGTCAGTGCACTGCAGCTATAGTGGATAGATGAGATGACTTCAAAATTCTGTGTATGAATTATCAAGCGTTCTGCAACCCTAAAAATGTCTCCAATTTGTGCAGCCCTAAAAAATGGTGTCACAGCAGTTCAACACTTTCTTGAACAATCTCTCATTGGCTAAAAGTCCAGAAAGCTTGTTTTGAGAAAATGGATTTAAGAAATAATTTGACGGCAAATATTTTGCAATGATTCATTGCTTTTAAAAAACAAGCAGACAACGTGGAAGAGTGCTTTAGAAAACAGTATACATCAAACAAACATTTCTGAAACATGTTTAAGCATGATCAAAGGAGAAACAAAGCCACAGCATAAACATGATCAAAATAAAATTACAGCTAAAAACACTCCTCTGATCTTGCAGCCAACACGAACAAGCTAAAAATAAAAACTCAGATTTTTATTTAAAACAATCAGCCTCAAGAAGCAAATTATTAAAGCCCACACCTTTTCAGTCTCCTTTTTCCAGTTGTCTTGGCTGTGGGGTTATTTCTCAGATCCCACATGACACCTTTGAACACCACTTTGTGTGCCCTCCTGCAATTACCAGCTCTGCAGACGTTTCACTGGCAGCAGCCCATTAAACTGTCCTTCGTGAGAAATCTGGCTCTTTATGAAAACGACACCTTGGTCCAGCTGCCTCTATGATTTATATGCCATTGTTTGCTTAGTTAAGTAATGGAAACATGTTTTGCTTGTCTCAGCATTTCAGGTGGAGAAAAAGCTAAGGAAAATCGATCTGCATTGGTTCTTTTACAAATGTTACTCTTTAGCAGCAACAGCCTCACAAATACATACAACACCCCAAGAGCAAGAAACCATAAAAGTCAGAAATTGGCTTTCTAACCGAATTGTATTAGCATTTTAATGAAGATCTATAAACTTGAAGGCACAGAAATTACCTTTAGCTGTCAAGACTGAATAAGCTGAAGGAACAGAAGCTGGGGTCATCTCTTCATCACTTGACAGGAGCCAAAGGGCAGTTCTCCCAGGAAATGTTTTGTAAAGAGTTTGAACTGGATGCCTCTATTATTGTATATTTACGGTCAAAATGACTAATTTATCAGGCCACAGCAAGAAAATTCTAGGAAACTAGGGAAATTTTATGCTCAGTAAAACTGCAATTGCTATAATTTAATGAAAAGAACTGGAGGGTGACTGGGGCCCTGAGGAGACAAACAAGACTAGAGAAGATGAAATTAAAAATTTAACAACAACAAAAATAGACAGCTACTCAAGACTTCATAATCACGTACAGTGCCCGTCCACTGAGACCCAGCACAGAGAGCCAAACAATGCCCTTGGACAATCTGGACTTGCACTCACAGCAAGCCTTGCTACCCACAGAGAGGAGACTTGCAGCACCAGTCACAAATGTGCAGAGCAGAGCTGCCTGCCACCAGCACACTCTGCAAGGTCACCAGAGGACAAAGCTGTTAATATGTGGTGATGAGAGAGCTAAGCTGGTTTGTGGTTTTTACACACTCGAATGTAGTTTACAAAACACCAAAGCTTTTAGTGGTGTTCTTTCACAGTTCTTTCATTTAAATTCTTCAACTTTCACATCCCTCTTGCTGCTGTTGACTCAAGCAAAAGCGGCAGAGCTCTCATGGATTCACTGCTTAGAGTGAAGCTCCTCAGCAGTGTGGATGGCATCAGACCACATCCTCTAAGTGGGAATGCTCTTTGAACAAGGGATAACTTGTGGCTCTTATGGAGCAATATGAGGGTTTTGTGGTAACTTACTGTCAGATGCTAACACAGAAAGCAGTACCAGGGGCAGACCATGGAGTAGAGATGTCATTTGAAGATGCTGTTTTCAAACTCATGGGTAGGCAGAGGAGGATGTGTGGCATGCAGACCATGCATGGTCAAGCTGTCAGCAGCTATTACAAGGTAAGGAGCCCTATGGTCACTCATTGATTTTACAATGGAAAATCTCATCAGAAAGAGTTTTAAAGACTGATTATATTTACCAAGTGGTTTGAGTCAAGCCAGACTGATGCTGAGGAACGATGATGTTTAATCAGTGTGTTAGTTATGTCAGCTAGTTTCTCCTTACAAGTCATATTCTGTTTTTACTAATTTTTTAAAGATTAGTAAACACAATTTTGGTGACATAGATTATAAAATGGGCTAATAAGTGTAAGGTTTAACTAAGGTTTCTTGTGATTTCAATATTTTATCTTATTCAAAACTCTTTTCAGAATTAGGAAAAAAACCCTTCCTCTGCAGAATCCAACTGCTATTTTTCAGTGGTGACTTGTGTGAATTTTTCTGGTGACATAAAGAGATTACAGATTTTCAAGGATGAAAGACATTAGAAGTAGTAACAACATACCCCTGTTCTGTCATTTCAACACATGGATGCAGCAGCAACATAACATGCAGAAAGACACGCATTAAAAAAGACACACAATGCTTTTACATGGGTAGTATCTTCCACATCTCAATACTACACTTACAAATACAGCAACAGGAGTCTAGTCCTTGTGTCTGTTCAGTGCTTTGACCTTAAGTGTCACCTATGGATCATTCTCATTGTGACTGATGATAAATCCTATTAAAATGATGGGGTTTTTTTAAGGAACTACTGATTTGTATTTGGGGCAAAAGCAAAGAAGGGCAAGTGTAATTGGGAGCATCAATAACATCCTAAAGCTTACAAGCTCAACACTAACTGGAGACCTAGTAGAAGTGAAAACTTGGCAAGGCCAGGCTGGGTACTGAGCCGTGGGTGCCCTCCAAGGGAGCACAACCTCATTTTGGGGTGTTTAGCACCTCTAAAGCAGTGTAAATGAGTTCCTGACAACCAGCCAAGACAATGCCACCACCCTGAGATCTCTCTCTTCCTCTGCCTTAGAGGCAAAATTCAGCATGAATATTTCTTGGGAATAACATTTTAGCTCCCACAGGAGAGAGAAGGAAGAAAATGTTGATCTCTGATGCAATTATCAGTTTCTGAAGCCTTTGTTCTAAAGAGACAACAATAGTTTTGATTCCCTGTATAGACTAATTATACAGTGAAGAAAAGTGAATACAAAGTTCAGTAAAATTATAGCTTAATGCTCAACATGAATTAGATTTCTCACAAATCATGCTTATGATCTATCCACCCTATTTAATTTAAAAGAGGTGATTATTATCTCTTTACAGAACAACAATCAAAATTAACACCTCTTTTTCATTACTGACTATGTTTTAAGGTTGTTGTACATCTATCAACACAATTAATTTTAAACTGATTTACTTGTCCCTCAGAAAGAGTAATTGGGCAACACAGAACAGAGAGTGAGGCTTGCAGCATATTGTCTCCATTTAGGAATATTTTAATCTCAATTTTCTGTATTTTTTAACCTCACTGCAGAAAAAGCTAATGAGAGTTCCAGCTAAGAGCCTGTTTCTTCCTCTCTCAGTCATTTATCTGAAGTTTTTGACATTGATGTTTGGAAATAAAAGCACTAGAAAGCCTATGCCTTAACTATGTAACCTACGTCTTTAGAGCTCTGGATGAGTGACAAGAACTAAATATCACAGTCTTTATGTAAAGAAGTGATGTATTAAGGGAGGAATTGGAGCGTGGAGGCACTGAAGACAAAAGATGTTTCTGATTTGGGGTGTTACAGACTTTTGGCAAGCAGAGCCATGCTGTGGGCCTGCCTTGTGTAAGCTCTGAAGATTCACAGGTGGAGCACAAGTCCCTGGAGATGCCCAAGCAGTTTATGGTAGTTGATCTAAAACTCAGAAACCAAACCTGTTCCTCTCCACTAATGTGATTTGCTCAGGCCTTTCAGAATGCTGAGAGATGTGCGTTTATGTCTTGATGGAATATTTTTCCTCTTTGCCACTTGGAAATTCGAGGGTACAAGAAGGTGTCCTGAAGACAGAGAGCTGCAGCAACACCCTCACAAGCTCCTGACACAGCACATTGCAGGAGGCAATACCTGGCTGAGTGTGAGGGGTAGCTGGGGATTAACATGGCAAATATATTCCAGTGGGAAAATGCTAAATAGGTAAAGTGGGACAGCCCTCAGCAGTATGATTGGCAAGAGCATGAAACCCCAAACTGAACATCACTGCCTTGACAAGTGCATCTTCAGCCTCCTCTTTGTCTTCTGAAACCTAAATTCCTAACATTTCTCTGTCAGCTCTGTGCAGTGTACAACCCTGTCTCCAGCAGAACCATTTGTCCATAGATACATTACTTTTTTCTGCCTACAAAGTGAACAATATGGCCTTTGTGTCAAAAACCATCTATTTTGAAAACAGGAAGAAAAATTCCAAATTTTGTACTGCCAGGTTCAATTTGAAGTGTGTGAAAGGGGTTTTGTAGCTGTAAAATAAAATCTCCTCCCTGATGTCACATCAAAAAACTGGACAGGACTCTGCCATAGTCTCAACTCTCGCTGAAGGATGTTAATTCATTTGGAAATAATCATCAGCCCATGCTAGGTCCCAAGGAGTCATCCATCAGAGTACACTCCCATAGCAATTTCCTAACCTTTCCAATCTCCTGTAATTTAATTTCTTAGTTAAATCCTTTAGAATTGGCTACAAAACTGAGATGATTTTGTCAAACTATGAGAAAGATTTTGTTGTCATAATGAACTTTTACAGCCAGCGTAAAGCAACTTGACACAAAATCCATTACAGCAAGATTAATGAGGAATGGCAGCAAAGACTGAGAAAAGGGCAGGGTGAATGACTGGTTTTAGTTGATCTGTCAGTGTAGCACAGCAACATAAAATGCAGTAAGGCATCTGTAAGAGGAAGCAAAACCCCTCAGCACAAGCTGAGGTATTCAGTGTGATAGCATCAGTTATGGCAACCTCTTTCAGTAGTCATGTGAGTATAATACGTGTTTCCAACTTAATTGAGCTTCAGTCAACATAAGGTATTAACAGGGTTTTACCCAACTGAATTAATGTACCAGTCTATCGTTGATGTGCAACTTAGTTCTGTTCATTAAAAAAAGCAACAAAAGTATTTGATAGCATAGGTGTGATGAAAACTGGGCAGTTGCTTCAGACAGAAAAGTCTTGCAACATTACCTTTTGCACCGCTCTGTCAGAAAGTTGTTCTTCTCAAACATTGTTTAATTGGTTTGTATTTTAATTCTGTACAAGCAAAACCTCCTTTTTTTAATTTATTCACTGACAGCACTTCAGAAATATTTGATGTAATTTCTGTGACTCTTATGAATGAAAAGTTTCTTGGGGCAACATTGTACCAGACTCGAAATTTTTGTGTTTTCTAAAAGCACTGAGGGAGGACTTTGCAGCACACTTGCTTGTGATACATAAACAACGAGGAGAGGAATTAGCAGAAAATTTAGCAAAAATATTTTAAAAGTAATAAAAAAAAGAAATGCAGTAAAAAGACAGGCCCTGTAGTAAATGGGAAGCTGGAATTTTTTTTTAAGAATGCGTTCTACCAAAAAGTCTGGCAAAAAAAAAAAAAAATTAAAGCTGACAGTGTGTCAAACATGGAGCAGAACTGAGTATTGATAATGACAACCCATTTACACAATCTTGTGGAAAAAGTTGATGACTCACTAGTCCATGTAAAAAATCTCATAGAAAGGTTTTGCACCTTTTTCTCTCATGGAGCTTTTTTCTGAGAATAGGAGATAGAGACTAAAGGAGTGGATAAGTGAAGAAAGCTGTGCCCCATGAATACCAAATTTTACAGTGTGTCAAATGTTATTACAGAGCTCAGGAAATATGAATAATCTCACTGACATCACTGGAACACTTTTTCTTACTTATAAAGATATTGAATTTTGCTCACATGGCAATAAAGGAATCAATAAACACCAATCCTCAGATTTGTGGCCACATTCATAGATAACGTATCATCACCGAATGATTGCAACTATTTCATAAGAGCTGTGGAGTGAATGGGAAAAATATGTAATCCTGTCTTTAAAATAACTTTTCTTCTGCTTTTTCCGAATGATCATCTATATAAAAAGTCATCCATGAAAGGTTATCTTATTTCTGCTTATACCAAACTCTCTACTAAAATCTTCCTACAAATCTTGCTGTACTTACCTGAACAGAAATATTTAAAACCTACCAAGAGGAAATGAAATTTATATATATATAAAGATATGCTAAAAATACTCTTTTCCATAATCCAGGAATCTAATAAAAACATAGGCCAGCCCATCCCTGAAAAAGGTAAATCAGAAAGGGAATATTTTGTCTCCATTTACTCAGTGTGTTTGTGGTAGCCCTAAGTGCTCAGGAACATCAAATTCTGCTGGATGTTGTATAATAAATGGTAGTCTCAAAGATTTACAATTTAATCATTGTCTTTGAAAGAGATAATTTTCCCTCCTAACACTACGAGACAGCTCACCTTCCTAACATAAAACAATCAGCCTATAATCACCAGTGATACAGACCTGACAGCAGAGAGAAAAAGAGTTAAAAGGCTTATCAGTTTGCTGTTCAATTTTGGTGGGTCACTCTCAACAATCTTTTGGACAACGCTGCATCATTTGACACCGAAATTGAGATTCTTAAAAGCAATGTTACCACATTTCAATAATACTGTGTTATCTGCACACTATCATCTGAGGTATTTACTGCCACTGACTATCAACTATTAGCTGATGATTACCTGTATACTTCGACAAATCTTAGATGTTACCATAAATATCTTACCATGTTGCTTTACTATGTCTTTTTTTTTTACTGTATGGTATGTAAAAGCACTTATCTACACGTTTAAAAAATCAGATCTAAAGGCCAGTGCACACCGTGTCTCACCTAAAAAATCCACTGCTCAGGCTGGAAGGGTAATGACCTTTCCCAAAATCTTCGTTCGCGAAGACTGGCCATGAAAAAAATGAAATGAAAATCCAATGGAATAGCAAGGGGTGAGATACTTTTGACACCACTTTGATACATAAAGCTAGACACTGAAGTCTGAGATAAGTAGTATAGGGCACTCTAAAGATCAAGGAGAAAAAGAAGGACCACTTTGGCAATGCACCAAAATGGAAAGTTCAGGATCTATTGCACTGTCAAAATTTAAAGGCATCAAATGAGGAACCATTTGTCAAGCATTCTCTGTGTCTGTGATCTATCCGTCATATCTGATAACTGAAATTCTGTGAATTCTTCTTTGTTTATTTTCTCTGTTATTTAGTCAAACATGCTGCCTTTACAAGTGAAAAGTAAGTATCCATTTGTCTCTCCCATTTGTCATTTTCTCTTCCTGTTCTCCCTTCCTTACACCACAGCCATGAATGAGGCTCTATGGGCTAAATGATGCTGGTGGTGACATCGCTTTCACCCTTTTGTTTTGCAGGTGTTGCCTGACAAGAGCCCGGGGAAGAACACGATGAAGTGGCTCAAGTGGGACTGGAATAGTTTCTATCCTAGAAACATTGGTTTGCAGAACTAAATGACGAAAAATCACTAGAAGTTTTTACATCAATTAAACCCCTGCAAATAGTGAAAAGTAATCTGATGGGAAATTACATGCCATATTAAAAATAGTTTTCTAATTAGGTGTTTCCTTTCCTCCTCTGCTGAATGGCAAGAGAAATATTAAGATGTCCACAGTTACAGCACAAAAGGGTCTTCAAGATGTAACACTTGATATACCACAGTATTTCAGAAATAATGACACTAAAAAATCTGCAAGGAATTAACAAATCTGCATTTAATTGCAACAGATGCTCTATCTACATTTCTTGATCTTACCCACTCTTTGTGTCTACCTCATCACAAAGTACTTAGGTTCAGTGTTACTTAGTGTTAAACTCAGTCCTGTTCTAGTCAAGTCCACATCCACAATTCTGCTAAATACAGAAGTTGAAACAACATCCTTGATAACAGAGCTTAATATTAGCTTTGCTATTCTCTGCTAGTGTGACTTTTGAATTGTGCTCTTGAACTACCTGAATGTGCCATCCATGTTTTAAATACACTGATGTTTCCACTTTTGTTGTAAAAATAGGTTTTTAATACTACACAGTATTTAACAATCTAGTACCAGCCATCAGTTTGATATCAGCCGTGACATTATTTAATTTTCAGAATCACAGAGGTTAAAGCTCACTGAACTATAAACAGTTGGAAACATGGAGTGTAATCCCAAGGCACAGCACTGCACAAGCTGTAATTTAAATCATATTGCATGCTAAGCTGAAAAGGCAGTGCAGGTCCCAGAGGGCATGAATAAATCTGCAGTCACTGATTTGCCACACACATTTGTGTTGGGATTCTGTAACTGTGCAAATGTGATGTCTTCCTTTAGAGCAGAGGACCTGTCATCTACTGAGATTTGTAATTAAATAACCCAAAGAACAAAAGCAATTACTCAGCCTTACAAACATTCAGGTTGAAATATGTGTGATTTCATGAACAAAGAGAAGGGAAGTTACAGAGACAGAGAGAAAGGGAGGCTTTGAGTCTGCAATAATTCATCTGTGTCTAGAGCTAGTGGAGGTTTTAATGTGTAGACCAGGTATTCAAATACCTGGCTTACTTTGAACTAATAATTCTGTCATCACAGACTCCGCTGTGAGGTGGATGTTACTCCTGCTAAGGAGCCAATTATGCTTCCAGATGGCTCCATGCCACCTCAGGTGCCGGCTTTGAGTAATCAGTTGTGTTAATTGCAAGCAACACTAAATGCCTTTTGGGACAAGCAATTCACGGTTCAGGAATGTTAGTGTAAAGGGGGTAGGCTCAGCCCCATTAGCAAGAACAAATCACAAAGTTTGCACAGGTCGAAGGCTAGGAGCTGTAATTTTATGGAACGAGGGAAAGAGGTGGGAACAGATTAAGGGTCTGTATCCTCACATCATTAACTCTGCTGGGTATGCTGGGCATCTCAGTGACTTGATGGGGTGGGAGTTACACGGTGGTGGAGCCCTTCATATTTTCAGCTCAGCATCTCTGTCCTCCCATTCCCCTGGGACTGTCAGGCATTCTTATTCAGGCCAACAGGGCTAAGACATTGGCTCAAGAGAAGATACCTCAACTTCCCATGAACATGGTCTCCCTCACATTTGTTGGCATTTCCTTTCTTTCTGTTTGGCATAGTGGGAAAATAATATTTTTAAAAATACATAGGAATTATTTAATATAAAGGAAATATTATAAGGGTGATAATAACAGTGAATGCCATAAGGATGACAAAAGGTGACATATATTAAAAAAAAGCCATTAATAAAATGGAGCATAAAAATGAAATGAGCTGAGCACTGCGGTGAGCAGAAATCAGATCTTGGCTGCACTGGGGACATTATCATGTATTATCAGCTAAAGATCTGGCCTATTATATTTTTTAGTATCTATCTTTTGTCTCACTACCTGGATAACAAGTTTTAGCCAGTCCATCTATTCACAAGTGTTGATTTCTAATGCATTTGCCCATGAGTCCCAACACCAGCACTATTTAAAAGAAGAATCCTGCCCAAATGTTGGAGGTGATGAATGGGAAGCTTGGATTGAATCATTAGAGATAAAGGGAGTTAGTGTGTGGCAGGGAATGGGAGGAACTGGTACAAACCTCAGAGTCTGCAGGTGCTTAGAAACAGCGTGGAGGCTCAGGAAGTGTCTCTAATACCCTTTAGAGCCTCAGTCCCTGGAGTCCCACATGGACGCACAAAGAAAACTTCTTACAACAAAGCCATCTTATTTCTCCCTTTAACACAGACTAAAACACTGCCAAACACTTTTGCGTCTGAAGCTGTGAATTTCATTAAATTCAATGCAACTCGCTCAACACTCTCTATTTTTGTGTGGCTGAAACCTCCACTTCTTTCCCCACCGCCCTGCGGCCAGCGTGCTCCAGTCACATCACACTTAACCTTTGCCTTGGCTTCTCAAAAAAGAATTTGTTTCACTCTTTTCACGGCTTCAACAGTTTGGCAAACTGCACTCGAGTGCCGCGCTGGGCCTTTATATTGAACACACTAATCTGATTGTTTTTCCACTCTACAAACTTTGGGTCAACAATCAAGCTGCTGCCAGAAACTAATTAATTTGCAAACAGGACCCATTTTCACAGGGGGAGAGCTTTTGAAACCTATGTCAGCAGAGCTGGTCACACCATGGTGACATGCATTGTCATGGCATCCACTTTTCTGGGTAATTCTCCTCACTAATTTTTCACCACACACATGAACTCAAATTACCCAGTCAACAGTAAATCTCTATTGAATGCCCACCAAACTCTGAACGTGGTGGCCCGAAAAGAGGAAATTGGTATTGACAGGGTCAACCCTCATTAAATTGATGGCTAGAGCAGAAGGAAAAAAAAACCCTACACAAGAATGCAAAAAGAAAATTCGGATGTATGTCATATCCCAATGAACGGGGCTGTAACAGACTCGCTCCTGCTTTGTTTAAATCAATTAGTATTCTGCTGTGTGATTCCTACAAACAGATTTCTGCTTAACTTTTCTGAAAAACTGGTTAGTGACTTTTGTGAACAAGAAAGGAGGCACAATTTGGAAGCTAAAAGTCGCTGTTTTTCAAGCATCAGAGCTGTGATGAGCTCTCACAGAGATCTCAGAGATCATGGGAAACCAACTTGAATTTGCAAGGCCTATAACACAGAAGCTTTGTCTTTGGCATCCTGCCACCTAATCTGAACTTTTCTTTGCTTAAGCTGATTCGGATCTTTGCAAAAATGATAATTACAAAGAAACCTGTGTTGTGTAATTTAAAGTGGGTTTTACACCAAAAGCAAAGCAAACTGCAAACTTAGAAACTGAATGCTACACCTGTCCTGGAAAAATTACTCTTTTTTTCCTATTGAAATTCATCTCTAAGGAAAAAGGAGAGGCATCCTGTGAACTGATGCATGTGGGTAATATGTATATATATATTAATATATATGTAGAGATATATATGATCTTTTTAATCACACATTAACTGAAAGTAGTACCCAAAGCTTTCTAGTAGAGATCATTGCCACAGATATCACTGATTGAGTTATATACTGAGTTTGTCACCTTCCTGGAATGGACAGACCATCACTTTACAAAGCCATCCATTGCCAACTTTAAAAGTTATCCATTGAAAGAAATCCATAGAAATAAACAGTTCTTCTAAGTTAAAAAAAAAATCTCTGGCACAGAGCTATAGGCATCCAGGATCAAGTGTGGACTCCTGGAGTGCATTTATGCAGTTGGGTTTTTACACAGCTCCTGCTGCTGGAGGCGGCAGATGAGAAACAGATTTGTTTCTCTGAAGGATGACTATAGAAATCAACTCACCTGGGTCATCAAATTTGAATCTGAAAACCCAAATGAGATCACCGGATTTGTCCTGTACAGAGAGATGCACTTATTTATCCACATCTAGCATCTATCCAGAGCTTCTTTTGGTTCTTTCATCCAATTGCCTTCCCAGAGAAGTAAGAGCACAGATGATGGGAAAGGCTACACCCTTAGATCTTATCCTGACATGAGACTCATCAGGATTTACTGGGCTGTTGACCTGATATATGTTGATATGTTGACCTTTCAATTCACTGTTGAAATAAAAACCTCAAAATTTGGCAATTTTAAGGCACATCACCAATAGACCAGTTCAGTGCACAAGAGTCTGTGTAGATCACAAACTGGCCATCACTGCCAAGTCTCTGTTTAGAAAGGCTATGCTGCACTGATCTGTTTGGGACTGGGATCATAGTCCACACTGCTTATTTTAAGAGCTATGAACTTCTTTCCTAAAATTGTACTATATGCAGCAGACAAAATTCTCTGGTCTCCAGTGGAAACAGTGTACAAAGAACTTCGAGCTCTCCAATTATTTTTTATCTTATATTCTCTATAAAGAGAGTCACAGTACAAACTTCAGCAAAGCATGGCTTCTAAACTACACTTCCAGCTATTATCTTTTTTGACGTGGATAATAAGGCTGACCAAGATAAAACCCATAAATGAGCCCACGGTTAACCATGTAATATACACATACCCTTAGTTCAGATGTTCCTGAACTAATTTGTATCCTAACTTGCCCAAGCATATTGTGGCTATAGCTCAGACCAATACATGTACTGATGCAAGTCTTCTTGCTCCAGGTCGTATTCTCTACAGTGCCAGGAAGTCTTCCAAATGTGAACTCAGACCAGGAGAATGTTCTCTTCTGCTTCATCTTTCCTACCCACTTTTTCCACTCCAACCTTAAAACTCATCCTTTGGCTACTTTTACCAACTTTTCATACCTAGACAGAGCAAAATCTCATCCACAGCATCGATATTTAATGAAGAAACTTACCTAAACCTAGGGGGCACTGGGAGAAAGAGAGAATGAGAAGATCTATTTCCTAGAAGGATTTAAAATAATTTCATTTAGGCCACTTGATAGGAGATTATAATATTTCTGGTTATCTTTACCCACCATCTTCATGACTTTTTTCACATCCTGATAATTGTTAAGCACATTCTCTAATAGTTACTTGGTCTTCTATTTCTGAACCAAATGCTTCTCTTTGTATAAAGATACAGGTAAAAGTTATCGGACAGCATGAATCAGCTGATTCAAATACACAAGTATCCTTTTATCAAGTATTCAGAGGGGGTTTGGCTTCCTGAACTGTAGCCATTACAGATTAGTGATAGGACAAACATCAAGTAATAACAATAAGAAAGGAGTGTTTATTTTGTGATTTCAGAAATTCTACATTTCTTCCAAGAGAAAAAAAAAGAAAAAAAGAACGAGTTGTAACAAAAAATGTATAGAAAAAAAGACTTGTTAGATTGCAATGAGAAAAACAATTCAAAATTCATATTCAATCTTTAAAATTTGGTTCTACAGACTTAAGGGAGAAAAAAACCCCTTGTAAATTGAGTTTGTATGCCATTCTGTTCACAGCATTATGCCACCATCACCATAGTTTCTGAGCACTTCCTAGCACTGTGTTAGGTGACATTAGCATTTGTCACACATGGAATTTATCACAGTGAAATTATTTATTACTATTCTTAGCAATGAAGATAATGGGAATGGGGGTGGGAGAATGTATTGAGTGAGAAATGAGACTTGCATATATGGACATGTTTTGTTCCTGCAAGGGTCGGAGTTGTTCATGCCTCTATAAGCAGTGGTGGGAAAGTGTGGAACTCGGTCCACGCTACAGCCTGCATGATAGCACACTATCAGCTGCCTAATGTGGTTCAAATATAGAAATGCATATTTTAAATGCAAGAGATCTTTTCAGGGCAAAAAACCCCACCAAAAGAACAACAAAAAGATTAACATACACAAAAAAATTCCCTCCCTCCTTGTTTTTACTCATAAGGTTGTTTAAATATGTCCTTGTAAATTTATGAGAATGCAGACTATAAGAGACTTCTTAGTCTACTCACTGTAGTCTCTTCCAATGTCAGGCAAATGTGCTATATAAAAACACATGAAAAGTTGCCTGAGTTCTCATTAAAACCAGCTAAGCTGCCTCACTGACTACTTCTATTGGGCAGCTTTTTCTAATTTCATTCCCACCATGGTTTAATACTTTTAATTTGAAGACTGAATATATTCATATGCAGTTCACACTTTTTTTTTTTCATGTTGTTTGTTTGAATAGCTCTTTTCTTGCTGGAGATTTATTGTGTTTGTAGCACCCACCAACTCCTTTCTTCAGTTATATCTTAGATGTATTTTGTGAAACAACCCCCAGGTACCAGGACGGTTGGGTTCTGTCTGCGCTGACAGGTCAGCCCCTTTCCACATCTGCTTACCTTTGGTGGCATGTATTTTACTGCATGCTGTATATCTGGATTGGGAATGTGTAGGAGGTGAGCTGAAAAGTGTGAAACTAGGAAGGCATTTAGGGACAAGGGAGTGGCACAGCAGAGGGGGGCAGCAGTGGGTATAAGTAGGAAAAGGGTTTGGTGTGGCTGACCAAAGACAAATTATAGGTTCAGTGATCAGCAAATGAACACATCCAAGTCTCAGCAAGAGTAATTAATTTCTAACATCTTGACACATGTAATGCATTTTATTAGAGAGGTAAAAATACTATAAACTATCTGAAATCTTGTCTTTCTCTTGCCACACATTACTCTCCTGTGCAATACATATATATTCAAAATTAAATGTGTGTGATACCAGTGCTGGGACATTCTACAAAGTGCCATAAGTGGAAACAACACAAAGCGATGGCTAAAGTTCTGTTTGAATGCCAGGAGAGTATCAAGGCCATGTTTCCTGCCTCAGAGCCTGTGAAATTTAACAGGGCATTTTGTTTTTTATTGAGCAGTCACTCAGCTTCTATAATTCTCAGCTGTTTATGTAAGTGTAAAGTAAAGATTACCAAGGACAATAACCCCAGGGGACTAAGCACAGCTACTACTCCACTTTAAAAATTAAGCCATGGAAAGTATGCTAAAATAATATCACAGAGTGGTTTAAACCCATAAAAAGCAAGGAAATTCCAAGCCAAGGCTGGAAATCCAGACTGACAGTCTCTCTTAACCCCAGGTCTAGAAAAGAATATGAGTGAGGCCAGTACTTCTGGGGTGAAAACCAGATTCATAATACTATCTTAATGCAGCTTTCGTGATTTCATTTCCCATCAGATCTTCCTCAGCCTCACTCTGCTTTGCTTTTAAAATAAATGTTTATGGTTATTCATTTTACAAAATGTTAACAATATAAGGCCAGATCCCCTGTGCTCAAGTCAGAGAAGATGGGAGCAGCTCCAAGCTCTCTCCTTCCACTCCTCTAATCTTCAGCTTGAAAAACTGCCTTTGGTGCACTGCTTTTGCATTGCTTAGCATTTGCTCTGGTACACTGCACTGCCAATTCTGCCTTCTTGCCTCCAGCCATGCCCTCAGCCCTTGCATGAATGCTGGGAGGGTGCACAGCAAACACTGCCTGTCGTGCACCAGGGAACTCCCTGGTACCAGGGGGAGCTGCTCCCACCTGTTCGGGCCTCTACTAATTTCTTTTTTTTTTTTTTTTAATTGCTGAAGTAGTTCATAGAAGTAGGACCTGATCTACACTTCCTCGAAATAACACTGGGTTCTGATGGCTCCGAACTACGAGAGGCAATGGCACATTTAAAAGGAAACATGTCCTCGTCTTATAGGCAAGACTTTTTAAGATGTATTTGTAACATCGAAGAGGTTGCTCCTTACAGTAAAGCTGGACAGGAGTTGTTTCCAATTTCCAATGTTTCAAATGTTTTTTCCAATTTCAGATTTTTTTTTTTCTGAAAGGTCAAAATTATTCTTGACCCTCACTGGGACCAACTTAGACTGCCAAAGCTTTTTTGTGCAAAGAAACTCCATGCACGTACCAGAGGAGCCAGTAATGTTCAGCGTGTGCATGAACATGGCTTATAACAAAGTACATGATTCATTCTGGGGCACTGAACTGTAGCTTTTCATATCCAAAATGACTTCCCTGAACACCAGCTTATTTTACTGTGTTTTTGCAAATGCCTCCTTGTCACATCTGGCCAACTCTGTATCAATAATTAAATATGCACTGCTACAGTGACTGATGTATGGTTCCCTAGCTTCTACATGAATACCCTGACTCCATGACTATAGAATCAGTCTCCCTTGTTTTAGTTGGCTTGGTGACTGTTTAATTATTTAAACAAAATGAAAGCTTTAGACGCCTGTGAGTATTTAATATCTCTAAAAGACTTTAAAAGTCTTTAAGGGCTGGGCTGGGCAAAGTTCTCTTCCAAAAAACATACACATCCTCTAAGAAGGTTGAGCATCTCCAGAAAGGCACCGTGTGATCTCTGTAGGATCTCTGTGTTCACATTTAAATCCCAAAAAATTGAGCACTCTATGCAGTGTTGTCCTACTTTTATGCCAGTTCAGGGCAAGACTTAATTTCTGGGAAGTTTTCAAGCTCTTCACGTGCAACTGTCTTCTCCTCTCCATTTTTGGTACCAAACAGCTGTGTTTTCTGCACCCCGTCAGCTCTGACCTCAGCCTTAGTATGGAAAGAGCCATTTTAAGCTCTTGCTCTGACTGAAGTAAACATTAGCAAGGTCTTAAAACTGGATGCCTTACCACCTAACTATTAAACTCTACGACGATGAGAATTTGTCTCTGTTAGTTTGACCAGAACTGCTGTTCTTCTGCAGCTTTCAATACATGTCCATTAGAATACTGTTTTTTAACCTGAGGCTAAACACAATGTAGAAAGCAACTAGGAAAGTAAACCCTCTACTACATAGCAATCTATGTCTTTACTAAAAAACACATAAGGGTCTGCAAACTTAAGGTTCAAAAGTAGTTTATACAGATCTTTAAGAAAGCAGAGCACACCTCATCCTTCACTGAGAGCCTGTTTCATTAAAAGTATATCCACTTTAAATACATGCAAACACAGACCATCTTTTATAATTATATTTTAAAAAGACAAATGACAAATAAAAAAAGTAATCAAAGGACTGGCACGCCTGCAGTGTTTCAAACCCAAACAATTATCATTTTTGGATTTCCCTGTTAGATGCTGAAATTAGGAGTACTGTGTGGAAAGGCTGCCAGGATCTTATCACTGGGAAATTAACAGTAAAGCCTTAGAGCCCTTAATAGGAATGCTGTACTGCAGATTTTAGGCCAACCTTTCCATATTAGGAAGGTAAAAGCATTAAGTTGCAACTGAGAGAGAGATTTCAAAAATGTACTTAAGGATCATTCTTTATTAAATTATGGACAGTTATGAGAGTAATTTCTAAAGGTTTCAGTTTGATTCTTATCTGGTTTTAAATTAGTTTGAAACTTTCCATACAGAAATATAGTACAAGAACTTGACTTAGAGTTGGAAATCATCTTCACCTTGTGATACAAAAAATGCTGTCTTTCTACTTTTATGCTTATTTTGGACAACACTTAAATTCTAGAGAGCTTGAGGTTCATCAGCTTTTTATGTGCGACTGTCTTCTCCTCCCCATCTTGAGCAGAAAGCAGTTGTGGTTTCTGCACCCTGTCAGATGTAACCTTAGTGCTAATTTGGGAAAAGCAGTTCTCACATTTAGTGCTGAAAGACTGATAACCGAATCCACAAAGGAATGACACATTTTCAGCGATGAAGTACAGGGGCTGTGGACAATGGCTGAGCTTTCCCACTGCATAAATCCTCCTGACTCAGCTGTCATTGTGCAAATCTACTGCACAAAAGCAGATTTTGCTTGCATGATTGGGCTTTATGTCATCATGACTATCATAACAAAAGTGGGTGTTGGTTATCTTTACCATTTTATTACTCTAGCAGGTACCAAGATAGATGGATATGTCCATAACCCTTGTACTTTACTGTCTCGTGAAGTCCAGAAATCTTGTTTATTGTTATAATAAAATAACCAAATGAACAAAATTTTTGGGGTACTGGACAAGCACAGACTCTAGAACTGAAATGTTCTCACAGTAGTGTACCTGAATTATGGCAAAAACTAAATTTAACAGCATAAACATCATATTCATACAACTTGTCATATTAAAATACAGATCCATATAACTTGTCATGTACATATTTAGATATGTGTATCTAATGTATGTTATATAGAGAGTTGTTAATCCAACCTGCAATAGCATCTTGTGGTTTTAATTATGAATCAGGTACTGAATTTGTTATGGATTGTACATATAGTTAATGTGATATTCAGTATGATACTAGAAGTTCTTGACTAGCTAATAAGAAACTGTGTTTCAAAACATACTCTGTTCTTACACATTAAAATTTGTGTGAACAGTTTGCACCAAATTGCAAAACTACATAAGAAAACCTGAACCTCAGCAGAGACATAAATAACATGACTAGGAGTGAAAAATGGCTAAGAATTAAATATTTGTGAATTCAAAACCAGAATGCAAGCAGTATATATAGCAAAAGTAGAGCTAGTTAACCTTTCAAAAATTAAAATATAAATTAACTCAGTGAATAGAGTTAGTATTAGTTAGCTACAGTTAGCTTTTTTAGACAATGAATTCTCATTTCCAAAATGCTCATATCCTTGTATAGCTAAAGCTAAGCATAATTCTATTTGAGCTGTTGGAATTTTGACTTCAGTAGAACTTGGATTGAGTACTCAGATGCATTCTAAACTATTTTGGTACAGGAAGCCAAAAGAAGATTTTCTCTGAAACTATCCTTCTCTCCTCATGCACGCAAATAAACAACCACAGGCTTGATTAGTAATATCCATACAGTAATGCAACCTTTGTGCCTTGTTAAAATATTGGACATTTTGAAACCAAAATGCTTGGCATGGCCAAGACCCCTTTCACTTTTTCCAAACTCTTCACAACTCTGACTTGCTCAGGAAGTTCTGCTGACTGACTTTCTGCTGGACTTTGGTGGTCAGTATCAGATTCTGTTCAATCCAGTAAAAAATTAAAGCCTGTATAAAGCACAGTCCTGTCCAAGGCTCTGGAGGTACTTTGTGTTGATGTCTGGTTGATGCCTCCACAAGCCCTAAGCTTCTGTCTAACTTGCATGACTGTGTTCCCTGTAGTATCTGTATGTGTTTTAAACTTAATCATCCTCCTCAAATCTCAGTGTAATCAAAACAAAAGTGCTCCTTTATAAATCACTTTTGATTAGTTTAACTGGTCTAAGACAAAATTCTGCTCCAAATAAACAAGGGGTGTATTTGTCACAGATGTTGCTGGAGTGAAGCTGTGTGGTAGTCTTTAATGGACAGAGGAATGTAACCATAGAGATGTACATTTTACATACCATTTAGCCACCGGGAGTCATGCTGCTCTGTTCTGATGGGATGGTGATGCCCCAGAGTTCGGAAAATGGCAAAGTCCCTGCCCATGAAGTCTGCTGCTGTGCCAGAGTACAGTTCTCCATCTGTGGGAGGACATAATTGTAAGCAACATTCCTTAATTTTCCAGTCATGGTAAGTCAGAGAAATCTGTTGGTCCTATGTTCATATTACTCTAATAGGGATAATGAGAAAATTACAAAGCAACAAGCCATATGCAATGTATTGTCATTGAAAATAGATGATTAGACCCACTTTCTCACTGCAGAGCTTAATTGTAACCTCTTGCAAATGAGCTGTATCTCCTGACTGCTGGTCCAGCCACTTTTCAAAAATATGTTTGAATTCTCAGGCTGGAACAGTGGCAGGCAGTACACTTCACCCTGGCAGGTATGCAGCCTCAAAAATCCTACTTAAATGTGAAATTACCCTGTTTATAACTGGAATTTGGACTGGAGGTTCCTCCCAGTCTACTGTTTTTTTGTGACCCTGGGAACCAAAGAGTCCAACTCATTCACTCTTGCCTCAGAAAGGCCTTAGGTCTCTTCATTTTTTCATACAGAAACTGTGTGGCTTCTTGTTTGGTTGGTTTGGGGGTTTGTTCTGTTTCTTTTTTTTTATTTTTTTTTTTTATCTGCGCAAGTGGATCCTCAGAAAACAGTCTGTTCTACAGGAAAGACAGAACACTCCTTTCTCCTTCAGCCACCTTTGTAACTGTGATACTGGCAAAGGGCAACAGCTAAAGGAGAGAATAAACAAGATTATTCCCTGCTACCTTGACCCCATGCATTTCACAGCGAACAAATGAACACAAAATTGATCTGTGACACTTCAGCCATACACAACCTGTGTATGTGGCACATACACAACCTAGAGGGAGACAAAACTCATCCCAGTGCGTCCCTTCTCAGCCAGCTAGAAGTACCATGGAAGAGGCAGAGAGAGACACTGCCCAAATTCAAAGGAGCAGGTCGAGAGCGAGTAATAATAGTAACTACATTGTAACGAAACCCACAGCAAAGAACCAGGGATCCAAGTACAACACATATCTCTCTGGCATTAATGTAGAGCTTGTCCATGAAATTACTCTGAAATCAAAATGCTAAAAATGCATTTTTAGGACTGTGTCCTTGTACATTTGTATGTGAAATGAAATACTCTACCTTATACTGTTAATATGAAATTAAAAAGTATTATTCCTTCCAACTAGTATTTTCAAGCTACCCATATTACACAGGTCCCTTGTGAAAAAAGACAAGTTTGAGGATAAGATAACTCTTTCTTTAGCCAAGGTAATAAATTTTTCATGGTCATGATGAACTCTACCATATCCTCATTTTAAAACACCCTTTAGGAACAAGTTTATAATTTTCATGGCAATTTTAGATATTTCCATGGTGGGACAAGCAGATCCAAGCATGTCTATTGGATATCACTGGCATCTTTTCCCCAGAACACTGATACCATGAAATTGAACCTACCATATGGTAGCCATGAAAGTCAGGAAGGGTGAAAACATGATAGCAGAAAGGCGTGGAATTGAATGAATTCACAGCAGAGATTAGAAGCAAATAGACCAGTCGCGCCCAGCAGGAGGTATAATCAGAAGTGAAACAGAACAGCATATCATTAATTAACGATTTATCATTCTTCTATGTCATTTTCAACTTTTTTTTGAAGGGGAGACAATCACTTAATTATAGTGATTATTACGTACAGAGGATGCAGTTGAGATTTTAAAAGATCGTAAAACCTTTTCTGCCTGTGAAAAGGGCTTTGATGCTATGCTTAACCTTTCTTTAACCTTATCTTCATTTTCTTGTCTTTCGGTCCCTAGTGAGTTCTGATAAATCAATATAAATCAAAGGGGAAAGAAAAAAACAACAAGGCCTATTTTTCTTCTTAGTTATCAACCGATCTAAAGGTCAGTCAACCAAGAAAAAAATCTATATTTAATACTATATTATTAAAATTAAACCAAACACAGTTCAAAAACTTATTAAAATTACATATTTCAAATAGAACTGTGTTTTTGGCGCCTTAGCTTCTAACTCAATACATAAGCATCACTGGAAGTAACATATTTTCTAGGCTGTGCTCAGCTCAACTGACACTTTTTCATCAATGGTGACAGGATAAAAGTTTTGCCAATAACTGGCTTCAGTATACTGCAAATGGGGAAGGGGCTGTAGAAAACTAGCTGACCTTTCCATCCTTTCTCCTACAGCACCCCCAAGTTTCAGTATACCTAGGCCAGCGCCTGCAGTTTGAACTAATTTGCTGTAGTCATGCAAAAAGGCAAATTTGACTTCTTCCAGACAGAAATACCAAGGAATATCATTTTTTTTTGTAAGGCTTTAGATAATTTTTGCTAAATTCAGGGTAAGCCTCAAGTCATGTCCCAGATGTGCACATCCTTTGAGTTAGTACTGTTCAAAAGCTATATGAGGATTTTGCCTCCTGTCTAGATAGAAGTACATTCATCTTTGTTTCCCTGTGCACATTTTCTTTTGGACTGAAATTTACTCATTGCTGGTCTGGAAAATGATTTTTCAGTGTCGTGTATAGTCTTCACTGTGTTATTTCTACTGTCAGCAGTTTTAAAAGAAGTTTTCATTAAATTTAAGAAGTGGAAACTAATAATTTGAAAACTGACAAACATTTCTGAAAGGGATAGAATGAAGGAGGGAAAAAGCCGAACAAAAACTTGTCACTTTATATTTCCAGCCCAGCAGCTCAAAGCAACAACTGTCCAGAACTAGCTGATGACCCTCAGTTGTTCATATAAGAAAAAAGTCTGTTTTGAACAGCAACCACCTTAATCTAAAGGAGTAGCATGCTGACACACGAATGCAAACAGAAATACATATATTGACTGTACTAAATAAAGAGGCAACAATTAAAGTCCGTAGGAATGCTGATTTTTGGAAGGAAGGAACCATTTTCACCTGTACTGTTCGTAATCAGCACGGAACTAGAAACAACTCCCCAAGATCATAAGATACACAGATGCTAAAAGCTAAACAATACATATTTATTTGATAAAGTGTTCCTATTCAGCTCTTAAACAGGATTACATTCTTAACAAAAATAATTTGTGGAGAGTACAGAAGTGTAAACTTTCTTTTGGAAGTAATAAGGAAGTTGAACAAATGAGGAATATAGGCAAAACCAAGCCTTGAATGTCATGACTGCTCTCACTGGTAAAAGGGTTCACAAATTAAATCTATCCTTGGGTAAAAGGTTTATTCACTAAAGTTGAGATTTGCAGACACAGAGCTGACTTCACTTCTTTTAAAGTCAGTAACTGAAACTTCCCAGAAAGTAGAGTAATTCTAAAATCCTGAACCTCATATGTACTTAGTATCTAATTTCTAACAAATATAATACTAAAGTTCTTAACTGATGAGAAGCTACTGCATTTCAGATCACATTAATACATATTTGGGAGTATTAAGTTACCTAAATGGATTTTAAAAAATGAAAAATGCAGTAATTGTTAACTTGTAAAAGAAATTATAAACTGTAAAAGAAAAAAAAATCAGTGAAACACAGGAACATAAAACAACTTTTAGGATTCTGGATCACCAAAGCTTTTGAAAATCCCAAAGGGTCATTTCCTAAACACAAACTGACTGATACATGGGACAATGGTGTCTCCTTCTCTGAAGGTTTTTTCCAACTATCCCAATACAGTTGCTTTAGTCTATTGCATTCAGGGATATTTTCTCCTGTGATTACATTCCTTGGAAACCAAGTTGCCTCTCTTTTTCCTCCTGCACTGGAATAATCACTAGTGGTGCCCAGGGATTTCTTAGGCTCTACATTTTCATGCATTAGCCCACTCAAAAGGAGATTGTTTAGTTAGCAGCACATAGATGGGAATGGCTGAATAGTGTCTTATATTACTAGGAGCTAGTTATATCATGTTCCCAGATGGCATTTACTTTAGAGTAGGGTAGCAATAGCTAACTTTAATGAACAGCTGTTAAAAAAACAATGAGAAATGTTTGCAGGTGGATGGAACAAGGAATGTATACTGGCAAAATATTGGAACAATTTAATAATGATGAACTGTTTATTTTGGTTTTGTTTTGGTGTGGATTTTTTTTCAAACACTACTGATTTTTCTAGGAGAGAGGGAAAACTGAAGATCCTCTTTACACTTACAAGAGTTTATTTCAGCTGAAATACAGAACAGACCTCCTAGGCACTAATGGTTATTAAAATCTGAAGTTATCTTTTGCAAATTAACCTTGGTGTTTTGCCCAAATTCCTCTTGGTGATTACATTTCACTTACCTAAGATTTACTCTCTAGTATGGTGTCAAGAACATACTCTTCTTCCACACTTTTCAAAATCTCTGTTTAGTGTTTCTGATGAAGAAGAGAGGTTATATTTCCCTCCTGTATTTAACCATATAAATTACTCTTCTCAGCTTTCTTTTATCTTCCTGATAGTTACTTCGTATTACTAATTATAACACTGCATTTTAATGATTGCTGGGTAATTGCTTTACATAGTTACCCTCTTAGACCTTAGATAAAACCATGGTCAATTGTGAGGACAAATATTCTGGCACATGAGGGGCCAGGAGTAGCTGAGTTATTGCTCAGCTCAGGAGAACAGAAGAAGCAATCTATCCACGTCCTTCTTGATGTGAGACCTTTGTGGTCAAGAGTCTCCTCTTGCCTTCATGGCTGTTCTCACTACTTTACTCCAGTGCTACCTATTTCAGAGAGCAGTTGAACAAAACCCCTTCTATGCAGTCATTGCTTAGCCAGTTCAGTCCCTGTTTCTCACCTATTTTGGTGGCAGGAAATTCTTTTGCCTTGGGTCATCATTTTACCATAAAATGCAAGTGTTTGTTTTTTGGCAAAGAGGAGAAAGACATTGAAAACTGTGGTGAACCTGGTGTACACTGTGAAATATACACTCTGCATAAAGGATTGAGGTAAATAATCACTAACACAATATGACTGTGAGGCAACTATGAAGAGGCAGAGAAGAAAAGGTGCTTGTGTTTAGGATACCGGAATGTTGCTTTTAGCCTCACCCTGAGTTTTGTATAAGTCACTGAAGTAGAAATTAGTCACTGGCTTTGAATGTTGAATTTGCACCATTTTCCATTGTGTTAATATACCCAATGGCTCTCACTGAAGCCTGATTGAAAACAAAAGGTCATGCCCTGTGTACTCTTTATTAGAAGGAAATATAAACGGAGTGAAAATCATAGTGATAGGAAGTGGGTTCAAGAAAGCAAAGATGTTTTAAAGACATGCAATCTAAGCCAAGGGAAATAAGATAATCATATTTGTGCCGGACTGAGCAAAAAAAAAAAAAAGAAAAAGGAATGTGAAAAGCTAGACACTGTTGACTTTGTGCAGTTGCATACCGGGTATACCACGTAATACTGGCTTGTCATCATTCTCTTTCTTTATTGTATATTAAAGTAAATAGTAAAGCTATTCGCTTGAGAGTTGCTCTGCCACAAATTCAAGTCGCTTCAGGCACTAATTTATACACTGGCCTTTTAGACACACATTTTTTTCCTTTCTGTTTGTACAGGGTACAAGTTAGAGCAAGATCTGGATGTCTTTCCTGTTTTTCCTGTTGAAAAGTGTGTGTCCCCAGGGTAGCTCATCACCTGGGATCATTACAGGCTTCTAAGATCAGGAAATGAGGCACACTTAGGACTAAATTTCTGTTGTTGTCTATTTTGAATAGCTTAATTTTTAAATGCAAAGTAAATATAATAAGTGTAGACAGTAGGCAAGGCCCTAGACTAACAATATGGACAAAGTCCTGGAGAAACCAATCTATTTGGTTATGTGTCATTTCCCAAAGACTTCTGAGATAAAGAGAATCTGCAATTTTCTGAAACTATTGTTGGATTTGAAGTTGAAATAAATTGTGAGAAAGTTACATGTTAAGGATAACGTGGCTACACCTAAGCAGAGTTGTTATGGAAAGAAGGATCTGTTTCGTTCCTAATTTATTCTCACAAAACATCTTTTTGCCTTTTTCTGAGAAGGGGAAGGAATAACAATGGACATAATTAATTCAATTAGATAAGTTAAATCAGACAAATTCAATCAATTGCATTAGTTCAATTAGATTGACACAGTCCAGTTGCTCTATATTTACATATTCCATGAAATGAAGTATTACCAATTCAGAAACACCTAATTTATTTAAATCCTTTTGTTCTGGGCAGGAATGTAATTGTATTCACTGTCAGACAGCTCTCTTCAGCTGAAACATCACCTGAGGGCCTAGACCTGTGGCTGCTTATGTGTCTCAGCTCACACACAGGTACAATTGAGTGATAAACTTTCCTTGGCAGCAAAACTGATGCAAGGAATGACTTGTTCCTGCTCTCACTTTGCTCTCAGCTGTGCTGGTGTGACCACCAGTGTGTCCAGCCTGTAAACTGGGTGATTAAAATGCCTCGACCTAGAAGTGAGAAGGAAAAACACTTTGCAGAATCAAGGCCTTGCAGGGTATAAAGTAGCTTTTGTGATACCCGAATCTTGGTTTACATCTCAAGATACCTGGGTCAGCTGTATTCAAAGTGAAACCAGAATTACCTTAACCTAGAAATAAATTGCATAAAACAAAAACCTGTCATAGGTGCTGCAAGGAGGAAAAAAAAGCAGAAAATCAGCAATTATTTACAGTGACTGCACATCTCACTGAACTTGCTATGTGGTACCTACCTACTAAAAGCGAAGCTGTCAGCAGTTTGGGATCATAAGGGCTTTTCCCCCGCCCATTTTCAAAATGTGAATCTGCCATTCTAAAGATGTTGTCCTGCGGGATAAAGAAAAAAAAAAAAAAAGGAAAAAGCAACATTATTTGATGAAAGAACACTGATGAGTGAGTTGAACACAACAGAGTGCAGAGGGTGCAGTTTATGTGATTCATACTGGGGTTTGTGGCTTAAGGAAGTCAAATTACAATGAGTGAGGATCTGCTAGAAGTGCCCACCTCCTAATCAGTATGTGCTGAAGGCTAGTCAAAGGCACAAATACACATGCACAGCTTGAGTCTCTTCTGTTCTACTTCACATATAATTTACATGGTTTTATAGAAATCTTTTTGTTTTCAATTAGAATACATTTGAGTAATAGTAATTAATGAATCAGGAATTTGAAACTTTTATCTGAAAAAAAATAAAACCTGTTTCTCCCTGACTCTACTTTTCTGAGATATCCCACAACATGACATGATGCTAAATTCTGCTTTTCCTAGTCTGAGTATTAGTGACTTACTATTTCATACATCCTCAAATTCAATTTTAACTGCATCAGGAGAGCTTTTTATCATTATTATTATTCAGAACCATGCAACAAAACTTTTAAAATATACAAGCTGACGGTAAAGCATATGGGGGTTTAAACTGAGATTAAAAAGGGCCTCAGTCAACACTAAGCAAACAGAGGTCAGTAAATCCAAAGCAATAGGCTTTTCAGTATATTTAATTACTTTAATTTAAACGGAGGGACCAAGTCTGCCAATCAATTTGAATAGTGTGTTTATCTTATGTTTTGGACTGAGGGTAAAACCAGATGAATTTCACATTTCACTCCATTTACTGAAGAAAAAGGTAAAGGGAAAATGGACTGTTAGCAGGATAGTAATCTGGAGGGGCTTACTGCACTGTAAGATAAAAAGGTTGGACATCATCAAGTTTGATCTCAGGATTCAAGTTCAATCTCCTAAGGCATGTTCTTGTACATGTAGCCTGCCTGATTATGTTTATAGTCATCCTGTATATGTAATATCTTACACAGTATTAAATGTCTTTCTTTCCCTTTGTCTTTCTATTTCTTAATAGCATAGGCACATTTCTTATTTCTCTCCAGCTTTCTGACTTTGCTCCTTCTAACCAGAAATGAATAAATAACCAAAAAGAAAAATATTTTTGAGATTCTACTGTAGGGTCCATACCTAGATCTTACACAATAAATAAAAACAGTACGTTGAGGAGAATGTTAGACCTAAACTTCAATAATAGAAAATGGCACTAACGCTACAAGCCATTATTGAAAAATGTTATTATCAATCTATGTTTTAGTGGCATTTCTTCATAGTAGATGATAACTGCTCAACTTGCACACCAATGGATATTTGATAAGGCTGTAAAGTCAGTGGCATAACAGTTAAGGCAGAACATATCCCCAAGATAATCCCATGTGTCATTATAAGACAAATAAGAAACAGATGTGGAAAGTGATTTGGTGTAGGAAGGATCTGATTTTTGACTGTATTCTTCTGGGTTATGTCACTTTAACTGTTGATATTGGTGTGTAGCAGGCAAGAACGAGTGGAGAACCAGGTCAGCATAAGTCAGAGATGATCCATCCTCCTCTTAGAGTTTGTGGAATAAAACATTTGAAATAAGAGGTATGACATGTAAATCCCACAGTGTTTTTGTATTTCAGTTAAAATGCAATGAGGAGACATGTACTGTAAGTTTCCAAATGCATGGGTGAGTAATGATGACAATAAATACATCACTGTTAAGTGTCAAATAAATGTATCATGGTTAGTCTGAGGCCCCAAGGAGTTTTGATAAACACGCTATAGGAAGTCTAACCTGTCACAAATAGGGCAACTTGCCCAAAAAGCTTTTTGGGTGCTGAAGTCAAACTACCTCTATCTAGAAATCAACAATAAATACAGGCAACAGAGGAATAAACTCTTTTCTACGTACTTTTCACTCTCATTTTGAAAACCTAGGAAGCAATATGACTACTGATATGTACTTGATTATACTACTCACTGGTCTGCAGTATTTGCACCCAAATTATGCCCTGAGATGCCACAACAGCAAAAGATGAGATGAGAAGTCAATGTCAGTATTTCAGGGTAAAATTTCACCTCTTCATTTTCAAGGTGTACTTGATCATTTTCCAAAGAGTTAGTCTCTGGTCAAAAAACTTGGGCTATGCTCCTGGTGTTTTAAGTCCTGTCCACCTAAATTACACCTGGAGACCTGTGTGCAGGCAGCAGGGAGGGAGATGGAAGCTCTTGGGAAATGACTTGGCAGCAAGGTGAGTCTGCCTGGAGATAGCAAAGACCAAGGTTCTGCTCACAGATTTAGGGGACTGTGTGAGTGTGGTCCTTTTTGCATAGTACAGATAAGCTGTCAGCTAGAAAGAAAGCACACTGTTCTCAGAAAAATCCTGATCAGTTAATAATTTTGCTGCCTCTTGGATTTTTTCAGTTAATTGAATAAAAAGAATGGTACTGCAGTGAATCAGCAAATGCCTGAGCCATAGACAGCAAAAAGCCCTGTGTATTCACCAAATGCTAAATGTTTCAAAGTTTTATGAGGGCTATTATAGAATCAAACACAAGAATTCATGACAAAGCAAGATTGCCAGGTGGGTGGAAAGCCTGTAGAAATGCAAAAAGAAAAAAAAATAAACAAAGAAAGGCCTTTGTAACTCAAAAATTAGTCCAATTTATTGTCTAAAACCCTTCATTAGTTGCCCTGGCAGCCCAAAAGGACATTACAATGTAGTTCAAACCTCTTTTATGGATCCTCGTAGCTAAAAACCTTGCTGCAACATGTTTTATGGGTTATTAAACTCTAGGTTTATATTTCGCTGATGCTTCTTTATAATCCATAGTAAAACTACTGAAAATTAGATTGTTTAGGTTTTGAAATTCCACAAACTCATAAAGACAACAACTGACTGCTGGCTCATGGCATGACACGAATTGTTTCACCTAGTAAATGCCTTGCATGGTAGGAGATAATGCTTCTGGCTCCTTAAAACACATGTTTTCCTGTAGCACATAGCGTGATAGATGGCAAGACTTAGCCAGAAAGAACTACAGTTCAGTCCTGGAAATGAACGAAAAAGTTATTGTGACTTCCCATGATCTGCCACTTCAAGGCTCCAGAGATTTGCTTTCAAACAGCTGAAATACAACTGAAATAACGTGTCATATCATGATACTGAGTGGTGACAAGACATTGCTTTTTGACTAGACTTATTTCATATCTTGTTATTGAACAGCTTCAGTCAGCCAGTGAGACAATAAAACATGATGTTATATATACATACACATACGTATACCAACAGTATATCCATTTATAGATCAATCTATCTATCTATATCTACCCAGAATGGTCATTTCTTAAACCATTTTTTGCGTGTCAGCCTGCAGCTAACCCATCAACTATCTCAACAAAACAAGGACAAGGAAGATGAAAACATACATAGGTTATTGTAAATATATATATTTGGTTTTCCAGTTTAGTACAATTGCCTTGCAAGTAAAAGTGTGGTTACTGGGGAAGCACTAACCTATCAGTATGGACAGCGCTGACCGCTGAATTTCCAGGTTATGCTTTTCCCAAACCTTTTCTGGCAATTCTCACAGAACTGCAGAGTTTAATGCAGTGAAACCACTGCTGGTCAGTAATGAATAAACGTAGTGAAAAAAATGATCTGAAGAGACTTTGTTGATGGAGTGTGTACAGCTACTAAGAAAGTATTACTGGTTTAAATTATAAGGCATAGAATGACAGCAGTGATGCTCCCCAGCCATTCCAGTACAATTGAAGGAACTCATATCCTTACCCTTGTAACCCCCAATTCATAAATAGAAAAGAACAGATCTCTAGGGTATCTTTCAGGGATTAGCTGATCTCCACAACAAGCTGTTGAACAAGGAATGGTCCAGAAACATTCAATATGCCAACTATCACAACTTTTGTTTCATGAAAAAGGTAGAGTTGGCCTTAGCTATGAGCATTTTTTACATTAACATTCCCCTTGCTGTTTTGACAGACCCTCTTGTGCTATGATGAAGCATTTTATAAAACAAACTGTTAAGTCAAAAAAAAAAAAGGACAAAATTCAAAACTAACACACCCCACACAAAACCCCAATAAAAATAGCCCCAATAGATTTCCAGAGTGCCTGGAGTATGACAATGCACCAGGAAGGAGTATCCATTTGGGGGACTTGAAAGCCCATGACAATGTCTCTTCACTGAGTCAGAAATTGCTGGCATTGAAATATTGCGCTCTCTGCTACTATTCGGTGTTGTAAATACAAAAGGAAAAGCTCCACTTCCCACTCAGAGAAAAACTTTCAGGCTTGTTAAGGTTTGGATTTATCCCCTCTACACAGAGGCATTAGTTGGGGTGGCTGAATTTGCTGCTCTAGTCACGGTCAGAGGAAAGTAACAAGTTCCTCTGAATGATGAGTCAGAGCAGCTCAGAACTGCAGTTCCCAAGGGCAGCATCTCTCATCACTGACCACAGAGAAAGCCTCCTGTGAATTTAGGCCTGAGCTAAGTCTTTCTGAAATGAACACTGCAGAGGCAGCTGATTGGAGACACCTGACTTTGAAAAAAAAGAAATTGATGGTTTTGCTCTTTGGTGTTGTTTTTTCCCTTTTTCTTTTTTTTCGTTTTTCTTTTTTTTTCTTCTCCCTTTCAATATATTAATTCCAGGGAATTTTTGATTTACCTCATGCACAATACAACTTTCTGTGCACACGTTTTATTACTATATCAAGAGTATTTCAGAAAGCCTTTTAAGTAAACTTTACTCTATGAGAAATGATTTATTTATGAATTGTGTTACTTTTCAAGAATAATTTTAAGTGAAACAACTGTGCAGGATATGGCCATGTTGTTATTGTTATTATATTTCCTATTTCACACTTAATCTATTGAGTCATGAAAACTGTTAAATATGAGGACTTTGGTTTCAGGTTTGGGAATCATGCTATTATGGAACTTTTAATGAGAAACTTTTATTAAATTCATCCCCACGGAATGGCTTATTTTTAAAAAAGTGCAAGTGCAAATAAATGTAATGTGAGAAATTATGCAAAAAATACAAATATTAAAACAAATGTAAATGTTGAGGCAAGTGGTAACCATTGGGGAAATAGGTGAAAAGTGATTGAAGCAATAATGCAACTGTTTTAAATCATTAATTATTAAAAAAAAAAGAAAAAAGAAAAGAAATGCACACAATGGGCTTCTGACTTTTAGTCGTTTAGTCTTCAGGCTCCATATGCTATAGGGGATTTACCCACACACATCTGGGGGACACTGGGCTCTGCAACACCTTTATTACGTTTTGTTTTTCCAACTTGAGGTTTAGCAGAATTATAGTTATGGAAACCAGTTTTAAAATCCTCTGGGAAATCACTCTAAGTTACAGATCTTCAGTAAAATCGTGCTCCCAAAGAAATGCCTCCAGCTTCTGTGGGACCTGGAACTGAAACTTTCTTGGAATCCTGTGCTGTGCTAAAGGGGACAGAGAAGGAACTTCCTTGAAAAGCATTTACCTGCAAAACTGGTCATGAGCTCTAAGATCATCTCCCAAACTCTAACCTTCAGGCAGTATGATCACTTCAAGACCTCTCAAATAGTCTCTACATTATCCTGTGTCCTCTTTTTCAGACTCAAAGAGATATTCTTTCTACCAAACCACTACACTTGTAGATATTAATTTTGGTTCCTGGAAATCTTACTTTTGATATCAAAATAAAGAGCTGTTGAAATGATTACCAGCTCCATGCTTCATTGTGTAGATTAATGAAAGAAGAACAGAGCTCTTGGTTTCTCTTTCTCCTTTTACCCCATAGGTCACTTCTACCGGAAAGTTTTTCTAGTTTATGATCTTCAGAAGATGCCTTGAGATGCAGCAGATGACTCTGGAAAGCACAAATTTTGAAAACTTGACTCCCTAGGCTGAATTTGGGCAACTCATCTTCTCAATAATTCTCTTTCAGTCAAATATCAAACATCCCACACTACTCTGCTTTCTTCTGAAGTTAAATCTACTAATATTTATTAAGTTACCATACACTTTCGCAAAGAGGGAAATGTTTTGTCTCTATCTATCTATCTATCTATCTATCTATCTATCTATCTATCTATCTATCTGCATAATTATAATTCAATGAATCTAGTAAAAGGGAAAACAGCCAACTAGGTTTTTCAGGAACAGCTGGTTCAATCTATTCATTATTCCTAGTTTATGATTAGTAAGTGCTGCTTCTTCTGATTGGGAGAGAAACCAAGTGTCAATGTCAAATAGCGAAGACTTGTTCACACCTGAACATACTAGTCTGCATACTAATATTGGTATTTATATGAGTAATAGCCTCTTTCAAATCACTGTGCAACATACGTAAATAAAAGGAGGGCAGGCACTGTCAAACTGAGCAGCTGTTCAAAAAAGATGTATGTGTTTGTGAACTTGCTTTTGCAATATTTCACAAACAAAAGACCCCAGACTTACCTGACTTTCATGCAACAGTTTTCTTGGGTTTGGTTTTCTTTTTCCCTGATGATGTCATCTACCTACTTGCACCCATTTTAAACATCTAATGAAATGTTCTAATGCTAAAGCAAATAAATGAGCAGACATGAATTTAATTATAGTGTCACTATAGTATTTATTGCTTCAGAAAATATTTCAAATAAAGAGTGATTAGAAAAAAGAAAACAAACCAAACACACAGTTAACATGAATGATTAGTAAAGACACCAAAAATGTCATCCCAATGGCATACCAGACACTAGATACCATCAAGGATATTGAACAATTCTCAGAGGACACTGAGAATTAGAATGCCTTTGTATTGCAACTTTCTGGGTTGTCAAGTGTAATACATCACCTAAGATCACCGTCTGGCTCATATAGGATGACCTCTGGAAATATAACCACCATACAATGACTGTCTGTTCTAGTCAAGTTATTAAATGGTCTGCATATGTAAGGAATAAGATATACAAGCCCAAAACCAGTACACATCACTGAACTACATAACCTAAAAATCTCAATTCTTTAAGTGTTCTTATTCTTACTTCCAACATATTTTCCATTAAAAATATTTGGAACAGATTCTAATCACTTTAGCAGATTCTACTATTATGTTAAATAAATTATCGGGTCATACTTTATTGCATGATTGTACAAGTTTTCTACAGTTATTTTTAGCATTCAAGACCACTGCCTTCCTCTTTTGTCTTCTGGATTTCCTGTATGTTATTAGACTGTGGTGAGGTCAGGCATCAGAGGAAATAACAGCAGTGCTAACTCCTAGACCCAATGTTTTATGAATTACTGAGCATCAGTGATGTAATGGCAATAAATCTAACCCAGTCTCAGTCTTGTGTCCTGTTGTAAATAAATGAAGTTAGCAAAGGTGTTATTTTATTCAAGAGCCTTCCTGATGAGAACGAAAATGTTTCCCTCGGGGTGTTGTTTGTAAAATTGCTTCTGTAATTAGGGTGCTGTTTAACAAGAGAAAGGTTCTCCAGTTTTCCCGGGGAACTTTCAGTCAAGGGTATCTTATTTACAACACAAAAACGACTGCAAATTGGGGAAGCAACATACAGAAAGGACTTAGTCAAGTGGAGTTAACATATAAGCATATGGCCAAGATTTTCTAATTTCCCAAGTGATTTTGCATACTCCCAAGTTGGGCACCCAATTTAAAACTTGCTCAAGGGCTCTGATTTTCACCAAATACCTTCTTAGACAATTTAAAATTCTGATACTTGAAGCTGTTTGTCTCTTCTGAAAATAAAGGCATATGTCTGCATTACTTTTAATTCCTAGCAAGGAGAAACCTCTAATATGGGCACATCCTCACTAAAGTTTTCAAAAATCTCACTCTAAATGAGTGACAGGATAAGAAGCAAGCCTATAAAAATATTATTAATTCTCTCTCCCTATTATAAGAACTTGTGAGCATGCTTTCAGAGAATTTGTGAAAGTGAAAAAGGGACAGAGAAGTACACTACAGCAACCACTGTAACAACTATTAAGCTTTGCTTTTTTTTTTAAGATACTGCAGTCTATTTGCAGCACTTCATTCCAAGGTGCCTATAAAGTGTCAGGTCTAGATCAGTGTTTGATACATATGCAGATTTTAAAAAAACATAAACTAAATCTGGCATACAGAAGCTGAAATTCTGACCCTTTGGGCAATTTTGCTTTTCTTGAGGCAAAGCTTAGAACTGAAATCCCTGCAACAAGCACTTCTCTTTACTTATTGTTCCCTCCACCTGCTTGCAGTGTGACACCACCCAGCCCTTCTGCAGCCTCATTTGATTTTTCTTCATTAGCAAGAAATAATATCCTCAGATTTTAATAGCTGGTATTGCATTAGAGAACAATGCATTTGAAAATGCAAATTCTATTCTACATGTGGAGACATAACTAACAGTAGATATAATTATAACCTCTCTCTGTGACAAGTTGCAATTATTCCTCATGGCACTGTGTTTCAAAGCAATGCATTTCTCATACTGATCGGGTTTTTTTATTAAAAAAGTCAAGAATGTTTGATATGCTTTTCCCAGTGCAACAAAAACTTTGCTGAGACAGTAACAGATGGATTTAAGTGAGTTTGATTCAAGGTGACTGAAAAAAGTACATTAAAATTCACTTCTTTATTCACTATCTTGCCTGCTTTTCTAGCACCCAAGAATCTCCAGAAGGGGAGAGAGTCAATGACACTGGCAAGAATATGTGGTACACTCAGCTCATATGTCTATATATGTACCTTCATAAATAGGAATGCACAGTGTCAGTAGGGCTAATCAACACTCAACCACATAACTCAATTACTGATACTTGTATTTTTGAAGAAGAAATGCAGCCTGTCTTTTAACAGAACTTTGGCTCAAAATCCTGGCTCATTGTATAGTGTAGTGTAGTATAGTATAGTTTAGAATCGTTTAGTACAGCATAATATAGATTGACTTTGTTGGCTAAAGCAAACTGACAAACACACCAACTTCTCACAGGAAAAAAAAGTAGTTCCCTTTAATGTTCTGTTTGATTTCTGCAGTAAACTTTAATGGAATCCAAATGATTTTGCTTTTTTTTTTCTTTTTGAGAAAGAAAACTGACATTTAGATTACTCCACATTTCACCACTCACCACAAGATCACAGCCACCGTGAGAAGTGGTCACGGTCATGAATTGGATTATCCAGGACCTGTCTGTGCTCTGCATAAAGTGACGTCAATAAATGCTACAGACTCCAAGCAAGGGTGGTGCCATCCCAAATGTGGTGTGATCTGTGAGACTTTCACGCAGATCTTCTCAGGCCCTACTCTTAGAATTTCAACATGAACCCCACTGAAGTCAGAGAAAGATTCCCTTCAAGTTCAGTGAACGCCAGAGGAATCTTCCTTATATCCCTTGCCATGTTTACATGTTAATGCAAGGTCATGGTAAATCCTTCCAAATGACTATGAATTAAAACAGTTGTTCTCCATCACCACCAATTTAAAAGGTTTGAACTGACAAATACACGATTTCTAAACTTGCATCTGTACCATCACCCTTCTGTTTTTTGTCATCATTAAAGGCAATAAACACTGAGTAGAAAAAAAATCACATGTGTTCTTAATCCATATTGATTACTTGTTTTACAATATCTGACTGAAATGCAAGCTTCATTTGCATTTATTCAGATAAATATCAAATATTTAACCCCACTTAATGGTTGATCCTTGAAATGCATAATTGCATTAAAACACATATATTTACAAACAAAAATAATAAGACCTGAAATATTAATCATCTCCCCTGCTGTCTCAAATCACCCTTTTCATTTTTTATTCATAAACAAAGGCACCTTTGGACAACGATTTGGGTTCTCTCCTCAGCAATGCTGGTGCAACCCCAATGAAAGCCAACAGAACTAAAGAAAAAAGTCAGCCTTGGAGATTATCGAGAAGAACAAATATCAGAAGGATCCATATGTTTTTTGCATATCCATAACACAGATGCAAATTTTAAGTCTTCAGGTTACTTTCTGTCTTAGTTTTACAACTGAAGTGTTTCCTTACTATAACTTATCCCTGGATCTGGAAATTTTGAACTTAATTGGTAGGTTAAAAAAACCACATCATTTGTATTTATTTAATGAAATATTCTCAGACCATCTGCAAGATAATGCTGCTCAATTTTCTATCACCTTGGATGTAAACATTTCAACAGAAGGTGGTGTTTGTGCTGTTTGAGGCACCTTCTGAACTCTGCTGAGCTTATCTTCTCTTTAGAGATGAAACTTTGTTTACCTAAGATCTGAGCACTGATTACAGGCCCCTGGGAAATGGAAACATCGTAACACGATAATTGGTTCCCGAAATGTAAGTCCCTCTGAAGGGAAGAACTCAGAGGTATGGCCTTGTAGGAAAAGTGACCAAACATCTGCAAAGGTGCTGGTGTTCCCCCCCTGCTGTGTAAGACAAGTCTCATGAAGGCCAGCAAGGTCCGCTGGTCCCACACTGCGCATCCAAAGATGCACAGAAAACCCGTGGGAACGAAATGCATCTTTCCCCTTTCCTTTTCTTTCGTACACAGGCATTAAAATTAACACTTATAAATGGAACCTGAAATATAATAGCTCAGCTGTCTTCTTGTTTCAGGAGGTGTTAGTGGTAGCAGAGAAGCCAAATTGCAGGATTGGCATTTTATTCTCATATCAATGACTAAGCATCTGCTCCAAAACCGATTCAGTCCATGGCACTCTCCTCTCGTGTTTTAGTGTCCTCTGAATTAAGACCTTAAAAGACTAGAAGCATAATCGATTTTTGTACAGATTAAAGAAACGGGAATTTTAGCACTACATTTCTGCCTGTAAATGTTTTATCTGTCAATGTTAGAGATAAAACATCATATTGCTGACTGGAGGTAGCTAGAATAGACCAGAACTACTTGTGAACTTTATGTAAAGTAGTGTTCACAGTTTCCTTCTGTATCTTTCCATAGAAAGCAATTCTTGAAACACTCATGCAGTGCATCTTTTATAGATCAAAAATAAGGTTTTAAAATAACAATAATTTTTTTTGAAATTTTATTTTATTTTTTTTATGAATGAGATCAATGTCCAGTAACAGTCAAAAAAAAGCAAATGTCATATTATGAGTTTTTAGGAAAGAAATAAAGAACAAAACCAACAGTATCTTTATGCCTCTATAAATGCACGACACTTCTGCATTTTCAGTACTGTATGAAGTTACAGTCTTCTAACTCAAAAAACATACACACTGGAGGAGAGATGAAGAAAAGAAGAGCGCTCTCAGTTTGTTCTAAAATGAGAAACTGGCAGGCAGAAAGTTTAAAACAAAATAAAGGAATGTTCCTCCCATGTTGCAATTTGTAGGGCTTGGGGTGCTGTGGATACTTAAAAGATATATGAGCTCAAGATATGCCAGTACTAATTCACAAAAAACAAGTCATTGAAAAGCATTAAACACAGAGATTCCATCCCTGGTTCAGGAAATCCCTGAACAACGAGTGCTGGAGCCTGGGAGACTCTATCACTAAGCACTGCTGCATACTTGCCTTATTCTCCTCCACTGGCATTCATTATGGGACCTGGTGAGAACCAAGATACTGGGCTAAATGAGCCTTTGGTCTGAACAGATTTGACTGTTCTTATGAAATGAGGCAGAGAGAAATTAGGTAATTTAGCCAGGAAATCTATGCCAAAGCAAAAAGCTAATGTTCTAGTTCCTGAGCCTTGTCCAGTGCCATAAACAAAAGTATATAGTCCTGCCTCAAATCCCAGTAAAGCTAATGGCAACTGAGCTTACTCAGCACATGCAAAGCTATGCACAATGTGCCAAGTAAAATTGGTAAGGATCACTTGTGATGGGAAGAGTACATCAGCCTTTGTGCCCAGTTAGCCTTTAGTCTCCCAGTGATTCCCAAGAAATATCTCTGTTGGATTCCCAGTGCACGGACAAACTGCAATATGCAAATAGCCACTTGCATTTCATTCACTGGAGTTTTACAAGGACTAGCAGTGGAAGCCAAAAATCCCCCTCATAGATTTCCAGCTCCAAAAAAACTTAATATTAATTAACTAAACAATCATATAAACAATGATTTAAAAGAAATAAGTTATTTAGCTTAGAATAAAAATCAGATAATGCATATCACAACATTTCATAAAGAAAAATGTGGGGTTCTTTTAACTATGTTCTATGATCCATATATAGCCAGTGGAGATTCACGTAACAATATTATTCTAAAATGTTCCCATCATTTCCAACACTTATTAAAATAATCTAATCTAATTCAACATATTGGAGGGAAGAAGAGCTGATATGCAATTATCTCTTTCTCTAAATTGTTCTTTGATTTGGTTTCAAGGGTCAAAGATCCACCCAGTTTTTGTGTTAATAGCCAGCACTGATGTTACTGGGAGAAACAGAACGGAAGATAGAGGTGGAGGTTGAATTTGAAGATAACTTTAATAAAAACATTAGAAACTACTGGATAAGGAAAGCAAACAAACATCCAACAAGTCCACCTCCTGTTTCATAACTCTTCCTTGTTTCTTGATGTATCATAATATCCTTCCTTTCCCCTTTTAATCATGCAAACTAACAGCTGCCTTTTTAAGCATTTTTAGACTTAACTTCAAGTGCCGCACTTGATGCCATATGTCACACATTTCCTCTCATTTTTTGTGAAATGGCTTCAGATGGAAGGGTTTAACCTTATTTTTCTCCTGTCTGGATTTTGTCTTTTGGTATTTAGAAGCCTCTTTCTATCTTAAATGTCATTCATTCTACGTCGTTTCATCAAATTTGATCACAGGTTTTAAATTCTGCACTGTTAATCTTCTTAACTAATATAAGAAGTTAAAAATTCATTTATTACAAACTGTACCATGATGAGGATACTTGTTTACATAGAGTAGCTAAAGCAGAAGACTTCTGGTAGAAAACTAGGAAGTGCAAGCTGCAAGCAGAAAATGAACAAGAACAGGATGTAAAGTAGACCAGATTTGCTTACAATGGCCGTATGCTTTTTTCTTTCTGCTGCATTCTCACCTTTCTACCACCTTGCCATCACATTTGTTTTTATATAATTATCAGCATTTATATAATTTTCAGCATGGGGGCTTGATCTACTGTCTTAGATGAAAATGTCTGTGGAAGTAGACCAAATGCTTCTAGTAGACTTAGATGCAAAGAGTCTTAACATTAAAATCTGAGTTTGACAGCATACCTAAGTTCATTTATTGTTTTCTGAAGGTTGGTGTGAATTGTTTTAAGCTGGATAATAATTTGCCTCAAGTCTTGTAAAATTAAATTGTAACTGAAATTTCATACGGCTTCCTGATTTCCCTTCTTGGATTAAATTTGTATAATTTTATTTTTTCTAGTTCAGAGAAATGTAAATCGATACCCAGAAACTTTTCTGAAATGCACTGCTTCTGAGGGACTGCTTCATTTTATTTTTTTAGTTTTGTTTCATGGTCACGAACACCTCAGGCACTATGGTAGATGTGAAAGATAAGCATTATTTCTGAAGATGCAGAATTCTCTCCACTGACCAAGGATAAGGTTGGATCACTAAACCAACAGAGTATGGTTCAGGTGAATTCAATCAGGTACAATGACTTCTACCCTCTGAAATTAGGTTAGACTTAGGTAATCTAAGTCTGGAGGGAATAAACTGTCTTAACACCAGGAAAGAACAAAATCTGGAATGTCTCAAATCCTCTAACATACTTCCCTGTTGTCATCTATTCATCTTTCTCCATTTCATGATCCAGTGTTGGCTGGCACTATAAGCAACCCCAAATCTCTCTCCCTTTCCTATTCTAACTGTCTCATCTGTGGTGCTGCCTAAGCAGGGTCTATAAAACCAAAAACTAGGTTGTTCTTTTGAAGCATCAAAATGCAGAAAGTTGTCAGATTCAGTTTTACTTCACATATATGTCCAATCTCCCTCAAAACATTGAAACAATTTGCTCAAGTTCCTTCTGAATGAGGTTTTGAGACTGCTTTTTATAGAAGTACCTTAGCTTGCACTTAACTACACACAATTAATGGTAATTAATGCTCTAATTTGACATGTTGGCACATAAAGCCTAATCCTAGCTCTACAGAAATTAGAAAGTAGCCAGTAATCACAGTGCATCAGAGATTTTGCTTTAAAAGAAACTTTAAAAATAAATATGCCATTCTCATATTCTTTGTCTCCAATCGTTCATTGAAATATCTTGAAAAAATATTGCAATCTCTTTTTAATGCAATAATCTGAAAATGTAGCTATTGCAATTAAATTCAGCATTAAGTTTCATTCCTGCACCAGTGTAATGAAAATGGTATCTATTCATACTTTTTCTTATAGCTCTTCTCATCTCACCTCTTATCAGATGGCTAGTACATTTAAAATTCTCCTTACATCTCTGTACATCGAGCACTACCTGTCAAATCCAATCCTATTTTTCCCTGTTTTACATACTGGCTTCTACTACAACATCATTTCTGCCCTTTAGGTAAAGTCTTTGGGTGAATTTTCTTTCAGGGTATCATAATATTTTTTTTTTTTAATTTACTTTAGTCTTGTCAGCCTGGAGTGGGCCAGTGATTTAGAAGTAGCAGTCCCAAAAGAGAAAAAAGCAGGTAAGGAAGCTTGGGCTGCTCATCACAGTTATTTAGCTACTGCTCCAGTTTAACTCTTGCAGTAACTGAAATCCTAGTTTACCCCCAAAAGATATTGCTTTTATCTCTTTGAGAAGCTTTTGAAGGGTTAAGTCTAGATTTATTTCTGACCATGTTGCTTACTACTCAGACAAACAAATAAGAAAAATGTTCTAGGTGTAAACTGATAAAACACCCCTGCTCTTTTTGTTGGTTTTTTGGTTTTTTTTTTTCCACCAAAGGAATAATTCCAGACTGCGATTTGATTCCTCTTACTCAAATGGATCATGTGGCTCACGAAAGCCATTGCTTCATATAAGTAAGATGTCAGGCTTTTTGTAAGCAACTGAAATCTTCAGCTTTCTTTACTGTCTTCTATTATCTGTTTTAAAGTATTTCCTTATTTATTATCTTTAATACTCCATGAAATATATTGATTGTAAAAATAATATCAGTCATTAAGTGTTATCTAAACTACTTGGTAGAATGTCAGCTAAAAGAAAACACATTTTTAAGGGATTCTATATCATCCTTCCACAAAAAAAATTAGCAGATATTTTTCTTTATTTTCTTTTAGCCTTCTCTTTAAGACTTTTATTTTGTGATTCTGATATGTGACTGTTTTTATAACGTCAGGAAAGTACCTTGAGTTAAAAAATTTATTGTGCCATAATCTTTGTACAGCGAGATTTAGCATTTCTGTATTAACCATCCTTTACACTGTACTCTTACTATCTCCCTTCAAGGTAATCCTTTTTACAGAGGGTCATGGCTTTTCAATGTCTGTATGAAAACACATCTGCACAAAGAAATAAAAGCCAAATTCACAAACCTACGAACGACAAGCAGAAAGGGCTTGTATTCCAGCTTGCTTTCCTGCAAAATCCTTTGAAAGGCTAAAGAGTCTTTTCAGGGCAAGCACTAATCTGCAGACTTGTATCCTTATGTTTGAATGTAATGAGATTCCAGTAAACACATGCACTCTGTGTGGACACAGTGAGTTCCGTTTAAGAGCAGCTTATTTTCAGCCACTTTCAGGCAGCTAAGACCAGACTAGAAATGTTACTTTAACTGAAATGAGAGCACCTGTGCAGGGATTTGCACTGAATTTGTGAGACATTCAAAAGTTTGCTTATGGACAAGGTTCAAGTCATGCAGAGAGCTCCTTCACTATCAAAACCTACTGCCTTGTTCAAGCTTTCCTTTTTCAGTTCCCTGCCTTGACTGAGGTTAAACAAACTCAATTTTCCCCATCACTGTTCTATTTATCCCCACAAGTCTTTAAGAGAATACATAAATCTTGCACTCAAGTCTGAATCATTTATTATTATATTATACCTTTTGGAAGAATCTTTGTGGCCTTATTCCATGTTAAATAACAGAAATTTTCTTTCAAGGCCAGACTGGATGAGGCTCTGAGCAACTTGGTCCAGTGGAAGGTGTCCCTGTCCATGGCAGGGGGGTTGGAACTAAATGATCTTTAAGGTCTCTTCCAACCCAAACCATTCTATAATAAATGATGGCCAATCTTTCCATATGCTAAATTTGGTAGGAGTTTCCAACTTTTTAGTCAGGAATCGAAATTGATGATCTAGACTATACTCTACAGACTCCAAGGGACTTGTTCCTCAGTAAGTGTTCCAGGAAAAGACCCTAGGTACAGCAACAGTAGGTTGATGAAGACTTACTCTTTCATTATTCACACACTTACACAATGAAATGAGATCCCTTTTTCTCATAACAAAAGATGATGAAATGCATAAACAGAGAGGTTTGTTAAAACAGAATAAAATAATTGTTATTAAGAAAAAGTAAATGAAGTTAAGCACCTCAACCAGCTATAATTAAATTGAATATGCCACCATGACTATTGTTGATATACCACCTTCATGACCACTGATGCTTAGCCAAACAGAAAACGAAACTTGGATCAAGTAAAGGGAAAAAACAACTGCACTGTTGCTCTGCAGTTTTCTGCTGTTTGACACATGGTTTGTATTGTAGGTGCACGTATATCCCTTATGAAACCTTTTGCAGGCTTGTAAATAAACATTGGCTACACAGAGTAATGCTGATTTATACAAATGGCAAAATGCTTTCAGGTTTCATGTTGGTCTCATACTTCAAACAACCTGGAAATATAGGTTGAAATGATCAGAGAGTCAGTCCTTTGAAATAGTAATCAATACCATTTGTTTTCTGATTACACATCAACTGGTTTGTAATTAAAAAAAAAAAAAAAAAAACAACATTCCTCAGGGCAAAAGAACTCATTGGAAGATAGTCTTCCTCTCTTACAGTGTTTGTTTTCTAATCCACCTTCAAAAGCTGTCTCCAGGTCTGGAATCTGGTAGAATCAATCAGTATATATGCTTTTACTGTGCCCAAGAAGTAAAAATCTGTATTATAGCTTCATGTAGGCTTGGCCCTTATGTGTGCAGAGGGTCTCTGAAGGTCATCTAAAGATTATCCAGTGGACAGACAGCTCCATCACTTCTATTCAGCTTTTCTGGGGACTTCTTTTGGCCTGGGGACGTGGGACCATTTTCACATGACAATGACTGAAGCGTCATCTTTTAAGAAATCTGAATTGCAGAGAGCAAAACCAATTAAGGCCAAACAATTTGCCCTGGGCAGAAGCCTGAGAACTGGAGAAGAACCCGTAACACTGGTGTCAACCTCAACCAAAATGTGCAGCAGTTTTGCATAGCACTGATAAGATGGTGCCACAACTGCTAATTATCTCACTGGCATAAGACCACATACCAGAGCATGAAAAAAACAGATTTCTATTACAAATTCTTCATGTTTCCTTTCCTTCTGCCAATACTTTCCTAGCTGCGTTGTGAGCAAAGATTTCTGCAGCGAGACATATTTCTTTTTATTTTTTTCTATTTCCTCAAAAGACGTGATCAGGCAAAACATTTAAATAAGAGTAAACTTAAGGTTTGTAAATAATGTCATTGCCAAGAGCAAGACCAATATTTCGGCAGGACAGCAGAGATCTGAACTTTACATCTTCTTGCTTTCATATGAAAAGGTCTCAGATGAATGATCAATTTATCTAGTGGATTATTTCTAATTAAACAAAGGAAAAAAAGCAGAATATACTGCGTATTTGTCACTGTCAGCTTGCATAATGCTAGGAAATAATTTTTTAAGTCAAAATCCATCTGTCACTGGTGTTGCCCATGTCATATTTCCACTTTAGGAGCTGATGAAAAATGTTTATATCCACATCAAGCCGCTTGCTCAACTTTCCTGGCTTGGTTTATATTAAATACAGAAGAAGGCAGCAAGCTAGTAGTCCCTGAAAGCATCCTTCTGATGGGTTAGACTGAGCTGTTAGCAAAACTCTAGTCACTTGTTACCAGGTTTTAACTCCATGAAGAGCAGAGGTGTAAAAAAGACCAAGCAAATTTTAATACCTCCCTCATCTTGAGTGGTGCTACTTGAGCTTTGCACTCACGCAGTACATGGAACATGACCGTGATAATTCTGGCATTCCATTTCTCCTCATCAATTTTGTCACTGTTCTCATGCGTAAACATTATTTTGCATATAGGAGCAACGAAGATTGTTTTTTTAATAGCAAATGGGTACATCTTCAAGTCCTCTGCTTTCTGTGACCAAGCATATTAGACATGTCTGCTATCCTACACATACAATAGATTACTACAAGGTTGATATTTAATTTGCTTAATTAATTTCATTGTGAAGGCATGTTTGAAGCCATGTTACTGAAGGATTTTGCCAAGGTAACCATTTAGCAGCTAAGTAACCTTTAATTACTTTGCTGTAATGATACACATCTAAGACAGATATTGTTATACTGTGACATCTGAGCACTTTAACCTAAAGGTAGTTATTAGCACTCCCATGTAAGATTCATTATGGATCATATTTCATTAATGGAGAGTATTGTGTTCTCATCTGATTATGTACTTGCAAACGTTTATTAACAAATCTTTCTGAGTGTGACCGTGTCTCAAGTTGGAGGAATCCATACATTTTCATAAGTCTGGTAGCACTTCTTAAATAAACTATAAGCAATCAGACAGGAGAGAAGCTATATGATAGCTCTTCTGGACTTACTGGATATGCACATTAGACAGAAGAGTTGCTTAGGGATGAACACTGTATACAATTATGATTGGCTGTGCAATATTTGAAACTGAAATAATTAAAATGCAAATTAATGCTGCACTGCAAGAATCACTGGTTGTGATTTATATCACTACAGGTGAGAAGACATCTACAGACTTGTAGATGACTGCAAATGTACACAAATTAGAACAGATTAGATGACATAGCAAGTCATTGCCAATTCTAATAGGCATGAATTCATCATGATATATTTATCTATTCTGCACAATACCCACAATACCTCTTTTTAGCTAAGTTTTCCAGTGGTGACTGTTTTTTTCATTCAAGTGTTTCGCACATTCTTTTCTGACTCACTGAGTTAAACAAAAAATATTTTTGAAAACAAAGCATTCTTCTGGGAAAAAATAAAAACAACCATATGTGAATTGTCTACAGCAAATAATGTAGAAACTGAAGAGAAAGAAAAAACAGGTATAAGTTAGTCTGTCCTTGAGTTCCTAAGAAATGGTGGAAAGTTACTCACCCTTTTCCAATGAAATGAGTTACTTAGGAAATAACTAATTTACTCGAAGTCCACAGAGGATGAACGAGTCAGAGGTATGTATTTCATCTGAGTCAGGTCATACTCATTAAATTATTTTTCTTACATAAACGAGGGAGAGGTGAAGGAAGGAACAGAAGGGCACAGTACATTTCCCTCACAGGAACACTGTTTGAGGGAAGATGCAGGTATTCTATATGGTTTATGCTCAGGAGCTCAAAGAGGAGTCGGTACATTTCCAAACAGACTTACCAAGTGCCATAAACAGAAAACAAGTTGTTACAAGCTATGTAAGCTGGAACAGAATATGAATGGAAGAGTAAATAATTTTTTTTCCCAACTGACTTCAAGTGCTTTTATTCTTAGATTTTGAGAACAGAAAGAGTTGCTGTAATCACTTACTCTGATTTCCAGCATCACACAAGCAGTAGGTAGATGGGGCAAGTACAAATATTTAAAACACTGCCTATTTCAGAACTATTCTTAATCTTCCGCAGCATTTCAGCAGTAAATTGATTAACTATTCATGGCAAAAGATATATGGACTAATGTTTAAGAAAGATAGTTATGCCCATGCACTGCTTTCATATCTGTTATTTTTAGATAATTCTATGCACAGTCCCATGTTCTTTCTGTGCACAAAATACAGTCTCTGTCTAAGCCATGACCCATTCCTAAAACTGGATTTTCTTCCTGCTGACAGGTACTACTGCAGCAATCAAACATACACTGCTGTACCAGGTCTCTAGCCACACAAAAGTATTGTTTAAACAAGGATAAGGGTTTTCTGTCCTGTAAGACTTTTGAGATCTTGAAACACCTGACTGTTAATCTATTTGTGTCATCTTACGCCAGCAAAACGTGATGCAAAAACATGAAAGATTTTATACTGATAAAAAAATATTCTTTATCCTTTTTAAGAGTCTTTAGAAAAGTTAGAAAGTATGCAATGGTTAAATTCTATCTGCTTTTGTTTTGCAGAGATCCTTCCTCTTGCAGCCATCTTCTCTGTGTATATGGTATATATGGGATTAATTCTTATTTGCATTCTTACATGGTTCAGTAAATTCTCTCCTTAAGAAGCAAAGTACTAATTACTAGTCTAAACATCAGTATTTAGCATTATTTTCCTACTGAACTATGGAATAGTGGAATTTTATGATTTGAGTTAACTTGGTAACAAATTTAAGACACTCCCTGTATAAAAAAAGCAGAGAAGAAATCCAGTTTCAAAATCTTTTAAAGGCAAGGAAGCATCTAGAAAGTATTGCAAAGCTTTCTCACATAAAATATGAGTCTGTACATAAAAGTGAGGATGATCAAGATAGTAGGAGAAGAACAATTATTTCCTGTTCCACCAGGCAACTGCTGGAAATACCTATGTCCTGCTGTTTACTCACAGAAATAGCAGCTTCACCTGCAGTTGCTCTGCTTTATATCAAAGGAGAAATAAGATTTAATCATTGTAGAGAAGCCAGTTTTGTCATGCCAAATGCAGCTGCTGATGAAAGGAAGACATGTCTAAGGAGCTTGGAAACACACCAAGGAGGCCTTCCATTGTGGAAAATGACTTTTTTCTTTCCTCAATCTGTTTGAAAGCTTTTAAATCTGTGAGTGTTCTATCTTTCCTTTGGGGAAATGTCCCTTTTAAGGGAATTTTGAATCAGCGAGACTCTTACAGCCACAAGAAACATCAGGGGGATGTTCTGAGGAGAAGTTCAGGCATGAACCTCTTCATCACTATGGAGCAGTCTGTGCCATGGCCTCCCTAGGCCCTTCCTGGGACTACCCACTGGCCACTCACCATGCCAGTGTACTGTTAACCTCACACAACGTGAACATGCAGAAACTAGAAATATCAGGTTGGTCTGAAAGCATGGAAAAAGGCAGTGTTTTCAGATTCACGTCTCTGAGAGTTAAATATATCCTACAACCTTTAAAACAGGCCTGAAAGGCACTTCACAGCACATCATCTCTCATAAAATTTCAGGCAAAGACCAGTGAAATTAGTTCGCCAGTAAGATCTTCGTTAGGTTCTTGTGTCTGAATATTTAATATAACTGGTTAGTTTGCTATTCTGCATTTCACAGCTCTGTGGGTCTGTATGTGGAGTATCACCCACAGCTAAAACCTGCTGCATTGAGACCTTGGCTGTTTGAAGATTATTTGACAAGATGTTGGTACTGAGCTACAAACACAATACAGTCACTTCCTTCAGCAGCAGAAATCACATTTACAACATGATTCTTCTTCATGAGGTCAGCCCCTGTCAACCAGAGCCTTGTGACATGAATCCCACAATGAATAATGCTGCTTTGATGCTGATCTATCCAAACTTGAGCTCAGTAACTCCTTCTTTCAGTTTTGTTCCCTCCTGTGCCTCTAAATCAAGAAATTTTTTTATTTATAAGTCATTTCCTCAATTAAGTCAGTCTATACTATAGGCTGGCTTTCCACTGTTTTTATTACATTGGTTTCCCAACAGATGGTGGTTTGTTATTTTTTTTTTTTTTTCCCCATATTGGTCGAGAGATCAAAGGATTCAGCCATACTTGTCTTTTGTTTCGGGAGGTGTGTGGATGAAATTTTGCATATGTTGCATGACTGTGAAGCTGGGTTAGTGTTTTCAATTGTTATTCTAACAAGAGGCAAATGCTGAACTTCTGTGTTACTAGAAATATTATGGGCTCTGTTGATGAACCAACATAATATTCCCACCCAGAAAATTGGATTGACATCTTAATATGATTATCATGCCTCTTAAAAGTACAGTCCAAGTCTGTAATGAATTAGGAAAACTGTATCATCTCATGGTAAAGTAAGGTAACCATATGTAGTGGGAATATTTACATTGCGGGAATAAATAATTCATCATAATGTCTTTTAACTGATAGGAGAAATAATGAACATCCAAATGCAAACAGTGGGTGCACTTTCAGCTCCTCTGGTAGTCATCGCTAAAATTAATTTCCTTAAAGCAGTCACAAAACTCAGAGTCAATCCTCTAACAATCCTAGAAATCAATGTTTTTTTTTGTGACTGTACAAATGAAGAGTGCACCTCAGTTTTAGCTACCCCAGTATAACTCACAGAGAACTCCACTGAAGATAAATAATACTAGGAAAAAACACCCAATTAAAAAAAAAATTAAACCCAGATTCTAAGAGTGTCTTTAACTTGAACAACTCATTATCTGAGCATATTCAAAGTTACCCATGGTTTTAAGACATGGACTCAGAAAACAAGACACCACATGTGGTATAAGTGAAAGTCCACCCAATGGTTCTGCCTGTGCACATGTGCATGCTCCACTCTGCAAATTTACTTCCATGGAGGTCTCTTTCTATCTCAGTCTGTTTTTTCTTCTCTCAAGAAACATAAACAAAAGTTTTCCCACAGTTCTGAGACTCATTTCTTTGAAACTAATGAATATGTTGACTGGCTTTAGTTCCTTATTCATGGAAGCCATTCAGCTGTGGCATACTGTATACAGCTCTCCCCCGTAATCAACTGGCATTTCTCAGCCACCGAAGGCGAAAACCATGTACGGTGATGGAACAATGGTCTTCTCAGTTATCTCAGTGGAAGCGTGCTAGTGCATGGTTTCTTGTCATCAGGAGGTAAGGGGTTCAAATTTGACACTATTGCTCACGTTGGACCTTCTTTTGCATTGAAAAAATCTAAAAGAAATCCTGTGTTAACAGTTACTTTTTTAGAGTTGATTTTTTCAACAGTGGATGAAAATATGTAATATCTTGCTACTATCAAGCTTCCTTTTGTGTCGCTGAATGTCTGTAGTGATCAGACCAGACCAATGGAAACACAAATGTTCTCTACAGACCACATCCTTATCAGTACTCCCTCATCTCAGGGAAGTTTTCAATCAAAACCAAACTGCAGAGTGATGGAACATCATCTGCAGAGCAACTTTCATTTACATTTTCTTTAAAACATATGTATAAGGTAATATTAAATTAATATGGCTCTGGAGTTTGGTTTTGAGTTTGTTTTGTTTGTTTTCTTAAGAATAAACTGGGAGGGGTCTGCCATAGCAACTTAGATATATTTACGAAGTCCTAAACAAAAGATAGCTGCTCAATAGCTGAAATGATCAGACTTGAATAGTGCTTGGGGTTTCATTAGTGATTTCTGCTGTGCAACAAATGGTCCTTGCAGTTGTAAATTCCATGTCTTTGTTCTGTTTCTCATCATATCTTATACCTCTCCTCATGTTCACTTACTAAAGAACTGTGCTCCCATTTTGCCTAAACCATTTTATTCTGTAGTCTGAGGAATGAAGGTGAAGAAACAAAAGAGCCACCACACTGTTTTGACTTGCGATAGTTTAAAACCTTATTTCATTTCCTGCATGTAAATGTTCAACTTGTAAATCTCAGAGTGAGCCTCAGACATAATTACTGACTTTCTGTCACTTTAGGCATAAATAGATTCCAAATTGCTTAGGTGTAATTATGAAATATGCAACGGTAGGACTGAATGCATTAAATGACAGCTGAAAACCTACAATGTTCATATTTCCTGTCAATGATTAAAGCATGACCCCTTTGCTAAATACTTTCCCTCTATTATATTTGTACTGCATCTGAATTTTAAGATATTGAGACAGATCCTTTGCATACTTTTTTTTTTTGGAATAGCCTTATTCTTACAAATATACCTTTATGTTGGTAAAAGTAAGGTCAAATGGATCAACTAGTTGTCAAATATTCAGCTGTCATAAAGGCATATCCTTCTTAATTGAATATATCAGGACAATAAACACTAGCTGCACACTCAAATTTCCATACATTTAACTGTGTGGTTTACATTAAAAGTTTAGCATGCATCATAATTTTTATTAGGAAATAGATTCTTGGTAAAATAAGATACTTGGAAAAAAAAACTTTAAAAATTTTACTCTTCAGTGCCTCACTTTGCTGAGGACGAAACATCCACAGCAGCTGTGTAGACTTTCCCAACAGTGAAGGGTAGGAAAGATGTCAGCCATTGCTGCCATGTGTGTTATTCAGTTGAGAGAAGTTTACGTCATAAATTAAACTATTCCGACAGCTAAATTATTGCATAAAGCCTAATAGTCCTGCTTTAAAGGATCTGTTCTGGAAATAAATGTTTATTGGAAATACATTTTGCTTGGGGATGACAGGATGAAGGTTTGAAAAATATGAGTTTTCCTGGTCTAACTCCTCTTTTAACAAAGCAAGTGTTCAAAATACAGCTAAAGTCAAAGGAGACCTGCAGTGTATTCAAAGACAGGTCTTGATAAATAATAGCATTTAACCATGAACGTGATTAATATTTGTTTACAAAGGGGTTTATGGAGTTTTTCAAAAAGCCTTTTAAATAGGAATCAAGTTACCTCTTTATGGTGACCTTCTACTTCCGTAACTTTATCACAAGATAACACAACATAACAAGAGGTGCCATTTGGGACATAGCACTCGACCTGTAAGAAATATGTGCTTCTGCATGATCGTGCTTAAAAATGTGTAGAGCTTCCAACAACACATCCTAGTTTCCCTACTGAAATATTTGTCAGACCTTAACAGAACAACTGGCTCACTTAGGTTGTCTTATGAGAAAGGACTCTGTCCTTTCCCTGTACTTCTCGTGTAAATGTTGTATTTGGGTCATTGAAAAGTTCCCATACCACATTTTTTCCCAATCAATGTCATAGTGAATTATGACTTGGAGAAAGTATATATACATGTAACTGTATATAAAACTACATACTTTAAAAATGGCAGGAAGGTGACAGCTATATGACAAGATTTTTTTTTTTTTTTTTTTTTAACAAGTGGAGGTAAATTGTACATGTGTGAAAAGCCTGATTTTGAAAGAAGTACTTTCACACAGGGTAGCCTAAGAGACTGGAAATCGATGTCATGTGGAGCAATGGAAGTGATGGTTTACAGATTCATCACCTCCAGATAGTTCGTTTTGTGATTTTGGCCACTGCCGCTGTGAGGTACCTGGACACGTGTGCCTAACACTGACTATCTTGTTACCTGCCATCCTCCACAGACAAGAACATGAGTACACAGAAAAGGTCTAGTGCCTGGAATTTCCCCATATAGCAGAAATCACTACCTGTTATGAAACAAAGTGAAGCATATCAGGCTTTAAACATCTAAGGGATGTTTTCTTTTTTTTCCCTGGTGAAACTACTCAGGTAATGGAAAGAAGTGCTCTAAAAGGTACTTGTACTGTATCTAAGCTAGAGATCTGGCTCTTCAGCTTTATTATCCTGTACTATACTAACAGGATACCTGGTAGCTTGAAAGAGTAAAGCACCTGTGAACTGAAGTAGGCTATTGCAGTCTGTGAACTAGATCTTCTTTTATTGGCATTTCTCTGTGATTATAGTGATGCTTAGAACTAGTATGTCACAACTAACAGTTTCATCACTCAATTGTGATATCATAAATGAGAATAATCCTTTCACAGTATCTTTTTTTTCATATTTTGGTATGTATGAATATATATATATATATTTGGTAAGCATTCAAATACCATATAAAGGTATTATATATTTGGTAAGCATTTAAATACCATATAAAGGTATAATTAATTAGATGGAAAGAAATTAGCCTGAGGTGATTTGGAACTTAGAAAATCATTTTCTCAAATGCTTCACTTAAAAACCACAGGTTAGAACCTTAACTGATGTAAACTGACACAGGTCTGCTGTCTTCAATGAAGTTAGGTCAATTTATGCCCTGTCTGCTACTACTGAAATCAATGTTTCACTCTGAATTTTTATATTAGATAATCAAACACAAGTTTTCTACCAGCAGTAGCATTGGTCCTTCAATTAGTGTGTTCTTTCAAAGTCATTCTCTTAGGAAAAAACCTGCTCTTCCATCACTATATACATATAAAATACACACAGACAAAAAGATGGATGCATAAATGTATCAGAACAGGATGTCCATTACTCAGAAAATGCACTCTGGACCTTTTCTAATATGAAACAAAGAAAGGATAAAAAAGAGTGGAAAGTATATTTCAGCAAAACTTTATGACTTGAACCAAAGATTCTTAAAATACAGAGAGTCCGGAAAAAGCAAATATGTTACAGGTGGTAGCATTATATAACTTCATATGCAATAACTTAATGTTTTATGTACATCATAAATCTGAACTAAATTTAAAGCTTCTTTATTGATTGAGAAATAACCTGCAAGTAAAGCGATCCCAGACCTTTTAAGTTCATGCTGTTAAAAATGAGTTTTAATCTGTCGGACAATGACGAGAAATGTGGAATTAGGAGACAATAAAAGAAGCAGGGTTAGTTCTTCAGACAGCACCTACTGATTTACCTCTATTGAAGAAACCTGAATGTATTCCTGCTGAGGATCTGGCTAACAATTTCATATAGCTTTTGAAATGCCTGTCTCAGCATTAAAAAAAAAAAAGAAAAAAAAAAGTACTATAGGGCATTCTCTACACCTCCACCTGTATAAAAGGGTTAAGTAAATGGAAATTCCTGTTCTTACCATAACAGGACTGTTCCCTGCTGGTTCACTCAAACTGCCCCAAAGGGAGCCCTGGGGAAAGGGAGCTGGGTTCCTTCCCCCTGCTCAGGCATGCACAGGCAGGTGCATTCCGCATCCTGTTGTGATTTTCTAGGGGGTTTAATGCACCTCTGTGTCTCCCCGCAGTTGGATTTGTTCCTTTCAAGCACAGATCTGACTTGCGTAATTTCGCAACTGTTAAGTACAACATTCCTACACATCCAGCCCTGTTTCCTCAGAAGTCAGTGGGTGCAAAACATAGTTTTACTAATTACTTTCTTGTTTCATCTGGTAGTTGGTTTCTTGTATTGCGTTATGAGGACAGAATGACACATATTGCCTAACCCCGGATCCCCATCCCTGAAGTTTGTGTACGTGTCTGTGTTAGGTCACCTCTCCTAAATTCATGCACATACAATGGATGATATCAAGCTTTAAATTAGGCTCTCTTCAGGTATTTTCTGTGTATCCACACGCTACGTTCTCTCTAAATATGTTCTTTCCTGCTTCCTCATGGCTTACGTGCTTAAAGTCTATTGAAACATTAATTTTATTCTTCTCTCTAAATACTGTGGTTATTCACTTACACATCTGGAATGGATTTAAGCGAAGATTAGTCTGCTTTACTCCTTAGACTGCGGTGTAATTCACAACATATTAGGTTGTATACATTTGCGCACATCATTTTTAATCAGATGCACAGCATGCCGTTCATATCCTTTTAGCTTTTTATTATTATTTCTGATACTGTACTTCATCAGACTCAATTAGACCTGTCTAGTTTCATCACTAGAAATGGTTTTCTTCAGGTATGGAATGGGGCTGTGATACGCTGCTTCATATCAAAGAGATATTCAACAGATATAACAATTCATATTCCCATTACTTTATGACAGTCACACAAAGTAATTTATTTCATTTCCCCAGTCATAAAAATTGTACCATATTCCAGCCTCCTTCAGCCTACTCCAATTGCTTCCAGCATCTCTTCTATCACTTGCCACTCTTTTCTTTAAATTTCACTTCTCCACCCTTTTCAGTTTGGCAGACACAGATTTCCTCTCCACCATTGGATTCAGGCAGGTGGGTTACATTCAGAGCTCACATAAACAAGCAATCTTTTTAGAGAGTAGGTACATTCCCCGACTATTGCCCTAATCAGTTCACATTTACCTCTCTAAGTGCTTGAAAAATAAATAAGCAGATGGTGAAATCAGTTAATTTTCCACGAGCGTTGTGGCAGAAAAGGAATCTTCAGGAAATGTTTTAGACAGCAATTTTTAACTCAAAAAAAATCAACCGCTTACCTTTGCTTATACTTTTTACCTTTTTTAGTATGCTAGGGAGGTATAAACTCTACACGATACAGAAGCAGTGGCTCTTTGACACGTCCAGTGCTGCTGTCTGACACGAGAACATAAACCATCTGGCTCTCACAGATGCAGTGTGCAGGGGTGCAGGGGTTAATATTGTATCCCTCTCATTCACGGTGTCTCTAATAGCTACTGTCAATCAAGCACCCTCCTCTTCCTCAGCTCCCAGAGGAGATGCACATTTGAAATTCCTGACTAGGTACTATGGGAAAGGAAGGAGCAGGCTCTAGCTGAGGGACAGAGACAAGACAGATTATTTTTCATTGCAAATCTAATAAATTCATTTATTCATCTGATTATCACCTTTGCAAGGGACAGACTCTAGGCTGACTGTCAGATTTGTCAAACCCCAACAAGATGTGGGTACAGCTGCCTCCTGCCCTGCCTCACTTTCTCTCCACATGGACAGACCTAGGCTGAGAAGGCAGTAAACCCTCCTGCACAACTGTCCAGAGGACACAGAAACTTGTGCCACTGGGAGGGCAGGTGAAGATGATTTCACTCATAGCTTAAGTATGAAAAGGAAAACAAAAGCTAACGGTGTCCGAGGCAGTTCAGATAAACATACTCCTGAGTTCTCTCATTTCCAAAGATGAAACCAAGGATCATGAGAATGATTCAGGCACAAGGGGACTTAAAAACTTACTGCATAAATGACCAAAAAGAAAAAAACAAAGGCAACAATTTAGATTTTGTTTATAGTTAAGGACTGTTAAAAAGAAGCTAAAACAAACATCCTCTTTCAGCTCCAAGGCCAAACACATCATTGATTCAAGACTTTAAAAATCCAGAATGTTAAACCAAGGTTGGATCTGGCCTCTCATCTCTGATCATCCTTTCCATAAATCCTTGATAAAGTGCGTGTTAGTTTTATGGTACAGCCATAAAACAGCCAAATGTAGAAGTAAATGACCTCATACCAGCTATCTCTCTGCAGATAGATTCCCTTGGCAGATAGCCAAGAATTGATTGACACACATCTTACGGAACTAGAGTTAATTAATATGTCTACCAATTCCCAAATGGATCTCAGGAAGCAGAGAATCTGTTTAATGCAGTAAGCAATGACATACTGTGTGTGGTCAAGAGACAATCACTAATTGCCAAGAATGCATTGTAATAAAGCATTAAAGAATCTGAACAAAACCCTTTCCGCTCTGCAGCTCCTTTATCCCTTCAAAACCTTTTGCTTAGAACATTATAAAGACTTATGTTTCAAATATCAAAAGACATTTTTATAGGAAAAAATAGTTCCCAGACTATGAAGTCAACACTCAAAAGGTCTGTTAATTTTTCTAAAAGAAGAAATAGTCCTCACTTATTTAACAATGATGTCTTTATTTTGAAGGAAATATGCAAACCTGAATTGCAAAAGCATAAGGTAACTTGAAAGAACTGATTTTTTGAAGATCACGGAAGCTACAAGTAACATAATTATAGATTCACTGGTAAAACCAGTTCATCTATCCACAGATGCTGAAAACACCTCAAAAGTCTGCTAAACTAAAACAGTTCATTGAGCAATGCTCAGGTAAGCCAGACAGAAAATACAGTGAAGTGGAATAATTTATATTACATAGTCATCTTAACAGGAAAATAAAAAACTGGCTTTTCTGGGGAGAAAAAGTATTGAAGTGGATCACAGAGACATTCTAGTCAAATATTCAGCCAGGAAAAACAGCCTAGTCCTACAGCTTCCTTTGAGTGATTCTGCCTTTTACCAGGGAAGACCATGTTTATCTATTTGGTTATGATGATCACCGACAAAACAGTACAAGAGCTACTTCAATATTTCTGCAACACTAAACAAAAATCAGGAAGCTACAGATTAAAGAAAGAGGGGAAAAGAGAGAGTGCTTTATTTTTCACAAAAAAATAAGGAAACAAAACCTAGGTCACATATGAAAAACTGTCAGTGTGTTAGGACAAATATGAGATGGGGAATTTATCAGTGTGTGACACTATTTTAATTCTCAGCTGGTAGAAAGCTGAGGTGGTGCCAGACTGCACTGACTGGAAGGAAACTAAAGGACAGAGTTGGGCCCAGAAAAAACACACTGGTTGAACTACCCCTCTTATATCTGGTATCTGTCCCAACTTAAGAAAAAAGAGAGTGCTTTTAACTTCATGAGCCAGGCAGAATGGACTTCCTTTTTATTTATTTATTTAAACTCCTGGTGGAAAAGATGCTGTGTAGGGGAGAAAAGCAGAGATTCTGCTGTGATTTATCAATCAGCACATCAGCACCTGATTCAGGAGCAGGTCTTTCCAGATCCACCTCCCAGGCTACAGAAACCAGTGAGAGCACATTTTGGCAGGAAGAGATCATGGCTAAACACCAATAAAGATTAAAAAGAGGAAAAAGAAAAATATTGTTTTAAGATAGTTTACCTCAGGATGGCTTCCAACTTCAATATAGGTGCAGACTGGATGAAAAGCCCCTGTTCCACAAGCATACAGGTGGGTTTGGTTGTAAGCCTTCAGCACCTTGATGAAATTAGCACATTCTCTCTGCAAAGAAAAGGGGAAAAAATGTATTCACTGAGTTAATTCAGTGATTTTGACTAATGGGAGCTCTTCTGTCTTAAGGATGTATGGCTGAATGAACAGATTTGTTAAGTGTGATCATTTCATGCTGTTCATAAGATTGTTTACTGCTAAGCATTTAATAAATAGCTTGAGATAATTTCTCATTTAAATATCTTTGGTTGCTATTTAATAAAGCATCCAACCCTGAAGAAAAGATTACAGAAAAAGAATTCCTAATTTTTGTTTCAGACATGCTTCATCTTTTTAATTTATGCTATTGCCATGTCTGTAAGACAAAACCCATTTATAGAAATGTGTCAGAACGAAATAATGAGGAAAAATGGACCAACTGTTTGCTTGTATTCAATTAAGTAACAATTAGAAGAAAAATGGGCCAGATGGAAGGAGTTGATGAAAAACAAATCATTGATACAGCATTTTTAACAATTATATGAGTGCTGCCTCACCCCCACCGTTTGTGTTTAGGGCCAGTTTTACACATATGAATACTTATGTTAAACTTTAATGCAATTATTGAAAGCCCCTAGAATGTAAGCTTTGCAAGACTTGGACTTTACTCTTTCTTCCTATGTAAATTATCCATCATGAGTTATTTAATTCTCGACAAATAAAAGCTTAATAGCAACACTAACAGTCCCTAGTACAAACATTATCTGTTATCTGTTAACAAAACTGTCATTATTAATGCCTAATGTTATTAAAATGGATAGCCAAGATGTTGACTTTTTCCATTTGTTCAACATTTTTATTTCAATCAGGTCTAACATTGAAAAGAAATATGTCAGTGCCTGTGAGTTGATCTACTGATACAGTGACAAATAACTCATTTTAAATAGGAGGGAAATGAGAACAATGCAACTGAATAAATATTTCCAGTAAAGTTTGTGTTTAAGATGAAGGAAATTTTTCTATACATATTTAATGACTTTTTTGGTACAGTGCTCAACTCTACCTTTCCAAGTGGACCAGGGCCCACAGAAATACCACCTGAGCTGCCACCTCCACAGAAATCTCACTGACTGGCATCATTCCTCTCTGTAACTTCATTGCTAATTAAACCAGATACTCCCAAACACAAAATAAAGGCGCTGACAGGAAAATGCATGTGCAGTTTGAGGCATGCCTTAGGCCACCACAGGGAAAAGCAATGAACTTACACAGATGAAACACTGATTCCCTGCCTTACACAAAGGACTGTACTGGTATGAAATTGCTCTTACAATTTTACTGTATATTTGCATAACAGATAATGGCAGTGTATTAAAAAGAGCACCCAGAGAAAAGCATACAGAATCTTACTACATCCTTGAGTTACTACTGTAAACTTAGCTTTTCAACTGAGATGGAAGAGAAAACATAGAGATAGTTAAGGTAATCCAACAGGAAATTGAAAGAAACAGAGATGGATGTTACTCTCAATTCTTTCCATTGTGACCTTTCTTAATAAAAACACACACAACTTCTGGCCCATACTTTTTCTTCCCACATACAAAAGTATAAGCATGAACATACATTTATTGTGTTTATGTTTATCCACAGACTGCTTTCCACTGTTGCAGTGGTAGAGTACTAAGCAAATATCTGGCATAAATAATCAAAAAAATGTTTCAATATTTTTATTAATGCTGCTGTCCTTTGCTCCTTTAAATAAAAGTATGTTAACAATTCAATGCCTGCAAGAGTAAAATGGACAAATATCCCAAATTCACGTAACATTAAAAATTGACAAAATTGAAATAGATCCTTTCTTAAATTCTAATATTCTATGTTTCAGATGGAGCATCTGACTTTGACTCTACATAATTTAAAACTGACCAATGATGTGTTCATTATTAAATAAGTTAGAATTTTGTCACGTAGAGTTGTATCTGGACAAATATGACTGCAACACTGTTTCAGTAGGACTGTGCTTTGCCTTGTCAGGTTTAATGTATCATAATTTTAAAAATGTCTTTGTGGTCTATTACTACCCTTTATAAAAGCTTTTAAAATTGCCTACATGAAGAATGTGAAAAGTCAGAGGCTGGTGGCCACACATAAAATGCTGTAAGTAGATGGGCTGGACCCATAGCCACTGTGAATAAAAGAACTGTGCTGATTTCAGAGGAGCTGTTCTGATTTACAGCAGCACAACACCTGTGACTCTACATGCACTCAGAATCACATAATCACAGAATATTCTGAGTTGGAAGGGACCCACAAGAATCATGAAGTCCAATTCTTAAGTGAATGGCCCCTACAGGGATCAAACCACAACCTTGATGTTATTGGCACCAGGTCTGACCAACTGAGACTGTTCAGCTGCTTATCTATAACATACAGCAAAAAGGTATTAGATAGCTAATACTTTAAAGGTGAGATGGAAAACCCTACTTAGATTAGGGACAGAGTCTTCTTTGATTTCTATGGATGAAATTAAGAAAAAAATTGTATCATCAGCTTCACTGAATTATTCCAGATTAGCCTGGGGGGGAAGGGGGATTAACCCTATTATAGCTGTATTTGCATGTCAAGTGTTTACAACTGATATTAGTGTAAATGAGTAAATATCAGTAAAGTGACTCCGGATTTCTAACATATTTCCAAAAGCATATTTAGCTTATTCATCCCTGCTTTTAATCCCTTATATAATGTGTTTTTTACCATAGATGTCTGCGAAATACACAACCTAGTTAAACAATGGGGAAAGTAAATACCTACAGCAATAAACCTTTGACTATGGTGAATAAATTTATATAACATTTAAAGTTCCTAGTCCAGTTCAGACTGCTCTTACAGCTTCCCTCTGTTTTATAGCTGCATAAAGGAACCATTAAGGTCTATTCAGTAAATTCTCATACACCTCTCTAGCAGATTAGGTTTCTTTATATATTTTACATGGTAGTAAAAAAATAAATAAAGAGGGGTATTAAACCCCAATAAATGACATCAAAGTAAAGTTACAGTTCTGATTTAAGCCCCTGTCAACTCAGGAAGTTCAAAGTGAACTTTTTTCTGCCCTGCCTGGGAGACAGTGCTATTCTCCCTGGAACAACAGCAACAGGCACACTGATTTCCATCTCAGATTTCTTCCTTTGTCTAATTGTGCTCAAGTACAGCTGCACAGATACAACGTCATGTGTGAAAATCTTGTACCTGGTTGTTTGATATTCTGAACTCAGCAAGAATTTGCTTTGGGATGATGAATACTAGGTTTTCCCGGTTTACGTGGCTCTGGGACAAAAAAGCTTTCCACAAATCTGTAATAAACCAACTTTAACAGCTTTGAATGATTTGCTCAGACCCTAAATCACAGCACATGCGTACGACAAAGAAGATATTCCGATCATGGAAAGTGTGTGTGCATTGAATGCAATTCGAGTCTGCCACTCTATGGGACTTGCGTGACTGACTCCCAATTCCAGTCTGTTTCCCCGCTCCTGCCCTCACAGCACAATTCCTTCAGTGGCATTCAGGCACCAATCAGTTGTGAAACTTGGCAGGCAGCTCTGCTGGTCCCGACACTGGTGGCTACGTCAACTTGACTACAAAGCAATTCTCCAACCCCCTTGGCTGGAGGCCTGGAATGACTTGGGTGTCTCTAACTGGGCTTGTCCCACTTGGCAGCAGTGTCTCCCACTGCCAGACCCCCAGGCTAGCACTATATTGTTAGTGTGAAGGTCTGTGCCAGCAGGATGAGGCATTTCACTATATGATCTCAGAGTGTAAGGCACTGGAAGGGAAATAAAGACAACAAAAGGCATGTAGTATCTCAGAAAATACGGCAGATAGGAGAAAGTATCCACTGCAGGAAGAGGAGGTAACCCAGAGCCAGAAGCTGTAAGGAACAAATTGTCAGGGAATTTAAACACTGTGTCTGAGCGTGAATTGAGCCTCCCCACGCTTTTGTATCCATTTTCACTTTCCCTGAGAAAGGGATGTTGTTAAAGGGGACACATTCTGGACATATCCATACTGTTTGAATATTACTCTTTGTCAAGTGAAATAGATGAAGGAAGAAAACTAGACTTTTAAAAACTAGTTTCCAGGCGGAAATAATTTTTTTCATATTTGAAAGCAAGGTGTTGTGGGAGTTTAAATACTTTTAGCCAAATAATGCGAATGAAGATGAATGCAAGGTTTGAAAAGTATTACTTGGATGGGTTATGAAAATAAACCTTAAAGAAGATGAGTACTGGGATCGTCACAGTGAATCATTGTAAATTCCTGCACCTAATAATCTTGTTCATTATAACGGGTAGCTTAATACTAGGAACCTTTTGCTTCTCTCTATAAAGCTAAACACTGGTTTATGCCCTAGAGCTTGAGTTTATATATACATACATACATACATACAGCAGAAAGCATAAGCGGTTGTATGTGGTACAGAATGACTGAGGTAGGTATTCAAAGGGACAATTAGGTACATCATGTGGGAGTTACTGCAGTCCTCAAAATACCCATTCATTTTTCTTGCCTACCCCTGGAGAGGATTAGTCTTCATTTAGATTTCAATAAATGCTTTAAGGTTTCCCCAAGAGCTGTAGGTTCCGCCTTTGGTCTTGTATAGAAGTGCCTCTATCTTAAAATCCAAGCAGCCAAATCCCTACATCACATCTGAGACCTTTTAGCACAGCCTGAAAGATCTTCCTCTCTCTGTCCTGACAGAGGGAACTTCCTTAGGTAGCTACTTTATTATGTTTTCACAATATAACTGCTGGATCTGTCTCTGCAAACAGTTGTGATGGCATGATTGCCAACATCCTCCAAAGCATGGCCAAAGAAATGGTGATATGTGTAGTAGATGAAGTGCTCACCCCAAACCTGGGGCCCAATCAAATTTGCTTCTCTGTTTGAAGGAAAACGGACTGTAAACTTCACCAAAGCCAAAGAAGCTCCTACAGGCCTTCCTGGGGTTAATATGGCATATAAGTGCACAGGGGCATTATATGCCCTGAAGCCATTCTACCTTATGTCTAGGAGTTAAAGATACATTTGGCCACATGGAGGAAACACACCTCAGAATTTCACTGGGTATTCCTGAGTGAGAAAAAGGTTTTAACTCACCTTTTAAAAGGTGCATTAAAGGTATTTATGCTTCCTCTAAACTTGACTGAGGAGGTTGGGGGGTTCAGATCCTCAGCTCCACACTGATGATTTATTGAAATGAAAGTGGCTAAAACAGTACTAAGGTAACACATCGTGCTATGGTAACAAAGCCAAAGCCCCAACTCCACTGCAAATTCTGCCATGTTAAACTCCTACTTGTAGAACAAGTTGAGAAATTATTAGACTGCCACTTACATTCAGAGTGTGAATTAAAGTCAAAAAGGTCTTGTGAGTCTCAACAGATTTCTTAACACTAACTTTTAATTCCAAATATTATATAATAAGTATAAGGGCAAGAGGGCCTGTCTTAAAGAGAAGATAGAGTGTTAATTAAGTTTTCTAGAAGGGCACCCACTATATGAAGATCAATATATCTGACTTACAAACCAAACATGCACATTTATTTTTTAAGAGTTTTCTAATATTTATATATCAAGTTGATAAAAGGGCTTATGCAGAGAGAGATTAACCTGAAAAAATAAATCACAAAGAAAATGTCTGCAACCAAAAGCATAAGAGTCGAATGCAGAAAGACTGAAAAACAAACACTACAGATATGTAACACTGATTAGGCTGTGTTATGCAGACTTTTCCCGGACAGTTACAAAAATAAAGTCCATCCATCTGTCAAAACATCTGCTCCGCGTATGAAAATTAAAACAGAATTTAGGTGTTTTTTATGAGTTTCCAGTAATTCTCTCTCCTCCAGAAGCCTGGAACTTACGTCCTTCGATCTGAATTACTAATGCAGCAAATAGTTTTTAATGACATCTTTTTAAGTGGAAATTAAAGGGTAAGTCCCCATGACCAACTAATATCCAGATTTTTCTCCTTATTTTAAGAAAGTGGTTTCATTTTTTTAACCAACACTGATATCCATACTGCTTCTCAGATATTATAGTAAATGTAAATGGCCAGATTATGCAGTGCAATAAGTAGAAGGCTAAATGATCCTTTACAGTATCATTAGCTTCAACAGTTTTCTGCTGATTTAATCCAGATAAGGATCAGATCCAGTAATATATTCTTCCTTTATTTCAGCCTTCCCACATAGCCAAGTGATTAAAATATCAGAAGATTTTGTCTAAACTGGATGGACAAGGGGATTTAAAACTATCATCTAACAGCTGGACAAGCAAAACAAATATGTGTTTTGTCTTTTAAATCAAAATGGATGGACAGCTTTCATATAAAGTCCCATGCATGAGGTTAATTAATATGTTTACTTTTTTTTCCCTTCATCTGTCCAATTAGTTGAATTCTCAAGTGACGAGGTCAGGGATATCCACGGAGAATAAGTAATCCTTGATATTACTGCTGTCATTCAAATGTATCACACTGATGAAAGATGTTCCAGAATTACCAGGGAGCTTTTTAACTTCTCTCTTTTGCTGGTGGGCTACTGCTGCCTGCAATCAGTTCAGCTGGTACTGGTATCTTTTTCAGCATGCAGCAGCATTGTTTCAAGGAAAATATTTCTGGAGTGTTAGTGCAATAAATATATGTGTGACTGCCATGTACACAGATAATGGATTCTCAGCTAGACCCGGCAAATACTCTAGCATGTCAGTAAGCATGGGCGAGGAAGTCTCTTCAGGGTGAACTCTACATGGTGTGTGCTTTCACAGCTCTTGCTGTTTGGGAGCAAGATTTTGTAAAATGAAGTAACATTATTTAAAAATTATTGTCGTGTCCCTCTTTTTATTACAGTAACATTTAAAAGAATATTGGTCCAAAAACACAGTCTGCTTTAAAAGGCCCAGAATAAGCAGGGAACAAAGCCAATTATTTGAGTCCTGTTAAAATGCAATGGTCTTTTAAAATTTTATTTTATTGGAATAAGCTGGTTGGTAACAGCACTGCAAAGCTTTCGTGTTAACACTGGCAGTAAAGAGAAAGTCCCCGAGTTCTGGGAGCCGTGTGCAGGCTGTAATGGGTGGGGAAATCCTGCCTGGCACCTGTACTCCATGAGATAACCTTCCAGCTGAACCTGTATAGGCAGGTGCACGATTTTAGAGCAGGGGAGGCCAGCTGGCATGAGAACATTTGCAATATGTGATTTATTACTGTGTACCCTTGCAGCTGGGATCAATATCATCATTTACATCCCTGTTTTGTCATTACTGTACCTTGCAATTAGCAGGAGCAATGTTTTTTACTCTCACCCTCCAAAAAAGAGCCAGTCTGCAGTGCTGACTGAAGCAAGTTGAGCAGCTGAAGTATTGGAGTCTGTGTTACAGAAAGGGGTTTCTATTAACTTATTTCTTGGGAGTTACATCCCCATTTGTCAAAGCCTTAATAAGCAGTGTGCATTTCATCACACACATGCAAATCCAATACAAACCAAAAATATGTCTAGGTAAAAAAACCACCTAGTCCCTTTTATAAATCCATGTTATTTTGAGGACTGGACTTTAACTGTACTTGTTTTCCTACCTCAGAGCTTTGAAAGAGCTGACAGATCCCCAGAATAAGTGACCTTTATGCTAAATTGTGCAGGACTTTATACTGTATTGTAATCTGGGGGACCCAACTCCTCTGGAGATGTCATGAATGACTTTACTCTTAGGCATGGTAACCACTGCCGACATTGCACAGGAACCACTGTTTAATTTCATATCTAGATTTTCCTCTGCTGACAAGATGTGCCCTGAGAAATTTCAGACTGATGAGGGTTGATAAGACATTTTTGGTTGCATAGTACAGTTTACTGTACTTCCAGTTATCTTTCCAATTAAGTGCTGCCTGTTAGCTGCCTGATTTTCTGATATGACAAGAGTTCTTGAGAATATTTAAAATGTATAATTTACTCAAGTTGCAGGATGTCTGCATGAATTCAAACCATTAAAGCATCAAGACAAGAAAAAAGGAGCCAAGAAAGCAGATGATTAAAAAAAGCAGATATATCCTGATTCCTTCAAGCCACAAAACTGCAAGCCATATTAGCAAACAGTTGTACTGTCAGCACACTTGCACAGCAGATGGAAAGCTTCTCTGGTTCTTCCTTTGTGTTAGTGAGGGCAAAACACAAAATGTCTCTTTGCCTGTCTACTTATCCACTTGCAAATCTGGGTCATTACTGGTATTTGGTCATTTGGCCCAGGGTTTATCACTAAGGCTAAGCATGGAGGTAGCTAAGCTAGGTGGGATACTCCTTAGGGCTTGTCTTGAAAACAATCTTAAGCCAGAAGCCATTAAAAGAAGTCATTAGAAGCCATGCTTTGAAGATGCCTCCCTTGACACACCAGATCTCTAAATCTTTGTCTTTAGCACTGATCATGTGACCTAGTGATCTCAGGAAGCAAAATTTTCTCCAATCTTTTCTTGCATTTGGCACATTCCAATTACAAGACATGTTTCATGCCCTGAAACCTTCATTCAGAAGATGTATATAACAAATGTTCCAGACCTGTGAACAGCTAGAGGGCTGCAGCACAATATACCTGATTCAATGATCATGTCACATTTTTGTACATCTGGTTAATGCATAGTTAACAAGACAAACCAAAGTCTTCTGTGGATGCAGTCCAGCAAACAAGTGGGTTTTCCGGGCATAGCAGGCATAGCATGACTGTTGTACATTAAACCTTTCCATGAGTGCTAGCAAGCTTCCTTTATTTTGAATTGTTATGCTCTGCAGTAGTATGCACTTCCTACAGCACAGAATAAATTTATTTAAGGAACAGAAGAGTAATTAATAAATAACTCAAAATATTGGGAAGCCTTGAGGTCAAGCAGAAGCCAGTTCTTTTCTGACCATAACTTTAAAATAAAAATTTGTTTTGTTCTATAGAGTAAATGAGTCCCACAATACGAGCACGGCTTTATTAGCAAAGAAATGAACACTAGAGTTCGGTTTCAGCTCAGGTAGCCTCATCAAGCCCAGCAGCAATTTAAGTTGCAACCACAGCCTAGATCTAAAGTCTCTCTCATCTATCTCTTCCATCTGGGTGGAGTAATCACCTGTCTCCTGGAGAAATCAGATTACACTCACGCCTTTCCAAATAGGATCAACACCTGTTAATTGGGTGGAGTATTTCAGACAAACGGGTTGTCAAGCCTGTTACAGGCACATAACACAGACTCCATATCAGTCAACTTGCCTTTATTCAGAATATTGCAGGCATATCCTCTAATGACTTCCACTCACAGCCACCTAAGACAATATATTCAAAACTTCTCTTTTGAAAATGAACATAAAACCATGAAGTGTTGAAAGGAAGCAAAAGACTGTGACACCTATAAGGGACAGTTGCCTAGCAGTATGTGTGCCTGTAAATAAACATACACTGTAAGCTACTCTATGAGGTTACATGTGTCTTACTGTGGGATGATGGAAATTTGTGTGGGGATATTAAACTGTTTTGGCACCACAGAGAGATACTGAACAGAGAAACCTTACGTGACAGAAGCTTAAAATTCCCACTCAGTAAAAATATGGCACCAAAGTGAAATTGTTGAAATGTGAGCTTGTTGAGCGGTTTGGGTTTTTTTTGTTATCTTTTTGTTGGTTGGATTTCTTTTTTTAATATATTCATGATATATGCATACAATCTAAAGTTTTTGGAAAATGTTAATCAGAAGGGAATTACCTAAGGGAGTAAGAGATGAATAGATCATTTCATCCAACAAAGATCATTTAATCAGAAAAAGAGAAAACAAACAAACAAAACCAAACACAAAAGCAAGAGAAAAATATATAAATTCTCCCTTTATTTACTGTTCTTACTTTTGTTATTCCACCATCTTCAGAATATAAAACTTTTTCAACACTGAAAAGGGTTTTTTTTTTAATATCTTCTGTTGACATGAAGATGTGGAAACTGAACAAAGCATTAGCTTTGGCACAGGAAATAACTGCATATTATTTCCTGGGTTATTTTAAGAACTTTCCCTTTAGTTTTCTTAGTTATTACAATAGGAAAAAGACAATAATTTAGACTTGTGTGCAGCAGGGAGGAATTTAGTAGACCTGTTTTTGGTGTATGTAAGTAATGGGTCTACAGAAAAAATTAGTTGTGGACTAATTTAATGGTGACATAGTGACCACATCTTGAGTATAGAGAAACTTGGTATGTGATCTTTCAGAGCAGACACAAACAAAACCAACTCCAAAAAATCCCCCAAAACCAAAAAACCACCAAAAAAACCCCCAACCAAACAAAAAACAAAAAAAATGAAAAAAACAACCAACCAAACAAAAAGCCCAGTCTGTTTGCTAAAATACAAAGAATGTGAATCAAATTCAGAAAAAAAGTAGAAAAAGAAAAAAAAAAGATGTGACTGGTAGCAAAGGGAAGGCTTTTCTTTGACTTCATGAACTTCAGACTGAAGCCCTGAAAGAAAACAGGGACTAAACATATCGATCATTTCTACCAGTCATCCAGTTAATGTGTTTTTCTGGAAAGAAATGTATGAAGAATAAATTTACTCTGTCCATCTTAGGGTGCAGTAAATCATAACATGGAATTACCCTACAACATTTTGAAATAGCAATAGCTGGAAACTCAGCCATAAATAATTCTCAGACTTGCCAAGGCCAAACAAGGGCTCACGAGGAACATCTCTTGATAGAAAATTAAACCCTATAATTTGGGGAACGATTTTTCCTTCATTTCTCCTTTACTTTGCCTTTTCTGACTCTGTGAATTTGTATTTCAAAAGCAACAAAGAAAACATTTCTGCAAGACTGCATTAAATCTGCTGAATATTAAATTTCCTTCAGAAGCAAATTTCTATAGTCACACCTATAAACAGAAAAATAAGCCCAAAATTGGAAAATTAGCTTTCTCCTTGATCTATATCAATTTGTTCCCCATACTGAAAGACTTAAATGACTCCCCATGATACATAAATGGGTAAAATATGAAAATCTGAACAACTGCCAAGTTAATTCTTCCTCTGTATAAGGACACAAGTTATTACCTTACAGCATCTGATTTGCCTTGGTCAGTACATAAAAAGAAATATATGTAAATGCCTAAATGAACACAAGCTGTAGGATCAGGATCTGCAACAAGCCATAAATGAGGCTTTATGCTGGTGGATGTGTTGTGGGGGTCCATTCGAGAACTGGAGGGGGCACAAACAAAAGTTTCTGGGTGGAGTAGTCTGTTAGAGAGCTGCACAGGACTTTGAAAGACTCCAGTGCCCAAAACCCCTTTTTTACCAAGCCCAGTTCACCTCCGAGTGCAGTGGTTGTAGGTTTTGAGGGGATTCCCCCCGTCTTCCTCTGTTGTTTGTAGTCTATGCAAAGCACTTTTACAAAGTACCAGTACTAAAGCAGCACTACTTACAAAATGTCTCACTCTCTCATCTCCCAAATGGTGAGAATTCCTTTAGTAGGAAATTGCGTCCACATTAGAGAAAATGGACAAGACTAAGGAGTGAGCAGCCCTCAAGCTGAAAAACAAAGCACACTAACTGGGACAACTGATAGTCAGAAAGGATATGCAGTGGCACTGTTTATCTGACAAATATAATGAAAATCATATTTCTTCTTGTAGTAAGTCATATTGAGAGTAAATTCTGTCCCTAATGTTACGGGAGGTCTGTTGCTTTGGATTTTTACTTATTTTACCCCTTCCTGCTCCCAGGAGACATTCACCTTTCCCTTTCACCCAGACTGGATGGGGGTCCTGGGTTGTTAGGCTCTGTTAAAGAGTTTTACTGCTGTGCTGGAGACAAGAAGCCAGACATGAAACAGGGATGGCGATGAAGGTTGGTGGTAGAAAAGCTGGAAATCTGGCTGTAGATGTCCTCCAAAGGAACAGCCCCGAGAGAAAGGAATGAACTACTCTTTGGCAAACCCAAAGGGCCAGAAGCAATTTGACCGGAAAAATTGTGCCTTTCAGATGAATGACTGGCTTTCTAGGTCCAGTCAGCATTATATATTTAATTTTCAGATTCTGTCTTCAGATCTTTGTTTACAATAACAGATGAAAGGAATTACTTTTACTTTCTGCCTCCATGTTCTTCTATTTTCCCTAAGGCAACTACAGTAATAAAATGAGTTAAAGGGAACAGTGCTCATTTATTGCCAACTTTGTTTTTCCAAAGTATCACCAGATATGGCTGAGGGACACTTGCTGAGTTACACACAGCTTTTTCTTTTCTAGTTTTTGTTTTTGTTTTTCTTTTTTTTTTTATTTTTTCTTCTTTCTTTCCAAATTAAATCATTACACACTGAGGGATCCATAAGCCTATGGTCTGGTAACCACAGCGGTAGTGGATCAAGGGTTGGACTTGATGATCTCAGAGGTCCTTTCCAACCCGGCTGATTCTATAATTCTATGATTCTATAGATCCATCCCCTCCCTTCCTATAATTTAGGGAGGGTCTGGAAGAGTTTAAAGGAAGCATAAACTGAGATGGCATATGAACATTTTGGCTTTATGTATTATCATAAAAAATGAGATGATGAATTAAATTACAGTCATGTTTTTACACCTGCATGAACAATAAACTCAGTAAGTAGGTGCCAGCCACACTTGAATGCAAAGAAGCATGCACAGAATATGGCTATATCGTGTAGTGTAAACAGTCTTGCTTCTTCACTGGAAATAGGTTTTTGATCTAAAGTGATTCCAAATTACCATCAAGAGGACTATCAAGTATAAAAAAATCAATCACGATTGAAGTCAGGTAAAAGTTAATAACCAGATAAAATTTAATGGCAATTAAATAACCCAAGCAGATGCCTATCTCCTATAAATTATAATACAGTCAGTGCTTACCCACACACAATTTTGCTGATACACTTTCGCTGTGTACACAAAAGTGTAACGTTGTATGGACCTGTATGTACGTAACTGTGTATGTTCCTGTGACAGAGCATACACAGAAGCTTGCTGGTACCAAGTACTTGGTACTCTTTGCATCTGTTTGTACATCAATGTAGATTTCTCACCAGAAACATCCAGGGAGAAGCCGACATCATACAGCATGCAAAGTGCATATAAATGCCTGCCATCATGCAGCTTGTCCTGTGCGGCTTTACTAAAGTACCTATTGAAATGTTAAAGATTTATACACGTCAAGGCCAGAAAGGACTGTTTAAACAATTTAATTTGAGCTGGAATCTTTAAAAGTGGCTAAATAAATTCGATAGTCAAATCACACTTGAAAATAACATCCAAAGGTGCCCTTCAGAAATACATCTTTTAAGCTTTCCAGTCATAGAAATCTATCATACCCTTTAAAAGGGATTTCTCTGACTAACTGTGTAACGTGAACTACTGTTATGGTGCCTCAGTCAAATCTAGTGCAGAGATGTATCAACTGAACAGCAGCCAAAATTTTTAAAACAATGCTAAATTAACAGTTTAAGGACTAAATGAGGTTTCCAGTCAGGAACCTATTCCTGCCATATTCCTGCTTGCAACACTAACTGGTGTTTCTGGTAACTTTTGTAAATCACCCAGGCTTTGCTTTGCTGGTTTATGATATCCCAAGAATGTCAGACTGGAACTGTAGCCACTTTTCTTTTTTTTTTTTTTTTTTTTTAGTTACCTATTATTCAACCCACATGTAATGCAGAGGTTGCCATGTGTTTTTGCAGGGTCCCAGATGACTGTCAGATTTTTAAACAAAAATATTGAGGCTCACTGGTGAGGAATATGACTAGCAGCATGACTGTTCTGTAAGTTTAGTATAAAAGCTGAGAATTATTCTGTAGAGACTTTGTCGTCTTTGATCATTATCAAGGTCTGGCCAGGAATCATGAGAAATATTCACAGGACTTACAGAAACCAGAATAGATCAAATAAAACACTGAAGTCCAAAATAGCAAGAAATCCTCACAGAATTGCTCATTTAGATGAATTACGTAAGCAAATATCTTATTTATTATTTATAGTCTTTAATTTTTCATGAACAGCATTACTTTGGTGCTTGTGATACTCTATACTGAGGAAATGGAAATACGTTGTAATACTAAGTACTTACATGGGAGAGTAATTATGATTTTATTGGAAAAAATCTGTATTTTGTGGGAAAGTGTAGCAGTTAACCTCTGTCAGAGAAGTCCTGCTGTAAGTAGGTATTGCATAGCTGGGGGGGGAGTCTTCTAGCATCTCTTCTCAGCTTACTCATATGAAAAAAAGATCCAAAGCATACTTTAACAGCTTTATCTATCTATACAGCGAGTAAAGCTTAAGTAATTAACATATAGTAAGCCTTTTAAGAAACAGAAATGACTGCTTAAGTAACAAAGAGGTAGCAGGAGAGTGGAGAGCGGGAACAGGCCCCGTTGGCTGCTCTCCTCAAATCCCGCATGGACTGTCCTGAGCCACAAACCTGCTGTGCCTGGATTGGCATGACTGACAGCATCAGGATAAGGAATCCCTCTGAAGGAGTGAAAACGATGGTAAATTACCCCTTATAATTATGAGAGGAAATCTCTGAGGCCATAGCTGAGGTTAGCAGTGGGGCAGGGCCAGGGTTACACTTGTGCTGCAGCTGCTGCAGTGCACCTGGCCCATTAGTGGGGACTTGCATTTTCAGCACTGACTTACCCTGGAGATCAATAATTAAAAGTTGTTTTTTTTAAAAAAGACCTCAATGTAGAAGTATAGACTGTCATTTAGAAAGTTTTGAACCATCACAAGTGAAGAGTATACAGTATCTCAGAAGTGGTACATGCTGAAAGCAGTATTAAATCAAGCATGGTTTGTATGTCATTGTATTTGTCCTCTATTTCTCCTATTCCCACTAATGAGAGTCTGTTGAGTTATTTTTATGGTCTTTATATTTCACACTCCCAAGGTACCAACAATGGCTTTAAGGAATAAATAAGGTAGGAATAATAAGTTTGTTAAATGATCTGTAATCTTTATCTGTAATTACAGCTAAAGCAGTTGCATTAAATATGTTGCTTGTAATGCACTGTTTTATGGCAAGAACAAGCAGCTGTAAATATTTAAAGATGATGTTCTGAACACACCAAGATATGTATTCCCTCTTTCTAGCTGCCTACTGAAACTGGACCCACATTACATATGACATATGAGTTTATTTTATTTTAATTTCTCACCTACTCTTGTAGAGAACTCTAAAATTAAAAAAAAAAAAAAGGAAAGCAAAACCAGCACCAACAAGCCTACATGTGAAAAATGTTTCTGAAAACAAATTAGCACATTCTAGCAACATTTTGCTGTACTGCTGTTACTCTCAGTCTGGGCTGCACTGAGTGCTGAGTTCTGTGCTCCTGTTCTGCCCACCAGCTCATGGCAGTGCTGCTCCTAATGCACAGGATCATAGCAGGCAGCTCATGTGCCAGGGGCACACACTGCACTGCTGTGTGGTATGGGCTTCACTTTCTGCTCGTGATCAGCAGGTGTAGCTGTCCTAATATTACAGGAAGCAAAGGAATCAAGGTGAACAGAAGTTACAGCATAAACAGTCCTCTCAAGCTTAGCACAGCCAGAGGATGGGGACCTGAACTTCCCAGCTTACTCCAGAACATGCGTCTCTATGATTTTCAACAACTGCATTAGAATCAGCATGGTCCAATGTATAAAGCATACTCTTACTACTGTGAATTTCTGAAAATAATTATTCAAAATAAAAGAGTATACTTTCACTTTAGGCACTGAATGTCCTACTAATGTTCTAGGTTTTTACCCCAGCTATTAAAAAATCTACTTAATGTAATATCATAATACTTCATTTAAGATCAAGCAGCAAGGCTAGTTAATTTTCTCACATATTTAACACTAGCCTTTTTTTTTAACCTTGAATATTAGATATTCTAGGCTTCACCTTGTAAAGGACTCCTGAAAATTATTTGTGAACGTGAATTAATTTAAATGTATTATTTTTATGTAATGAGATAGCCTAAGTATCTGGCACTTCAGCTGTCCCTTCACATATATAGCTTAGCCTATATTTCCTAGTTTTCACCTAATCCACCTCTACTGTTCCCAAATGGCTTTTTTATGAAGACAACTGTCCTCTATGGCCTAGGTAAAGACTGATGAAACTATTTTTATTATGACCTAGGAAATTATTCAAATGGAGCTCTCCAGAGGCATATGGTTGGCATTATGAATATTTTACAGAATCATCTCTGAAAATCAGGCCAATAGCATATCCACACGGGGCCAAGTTCCACTCTCACTTATACCTTGGCAACCACAATGATTTCCCATTTGGCTTTGCTATGCAAGTATTTGTTTGGCTTATTGCAGGCATGTATTTTTTATCTGCTTTCCCCCTTCTTCAGCCCTTTCCTCCTATTTCCCATTCTGTTCCTATATAGAAGACAGTTATTATCAGTGTGGAATGATTGCTATTTGGGGGCTACCGGCTATGTCTCTCCTACCTCATAAATACAGGGAATATGATGCACACAGGAATGAGGGAAAATGTAAAGAAAATGATGGCTAGTGTAACAGGGTCCTTCCTGAGGCACCAAAACTAATGTAGAATGTTAAAAACACTTTGACCTCAATATTGCTATGAACTCCATGAAGGAAAGAGCTCAGGGGAACCCTCTGACTCCAGAGAGATGCTACAAAGAAAAAGCACTTCTTGGAGCTCACTGTAGGACTGGAACCTGGAGCAGGGAAAAAATAGGTCAAAATATTACGCATCCTGACTTCAGGAGATGAGTATTCAAGGGTTAATATTTCTCATTCTGATATTTTTTGGGGATTTTTTTTTGGTAGATAAATTCTATTTAATTTACATGATTTCCACTTATAAATTTAAACCCCTGGTCATGAAGACAAAATTTCATTATGTTGAATAAGACAACTGAGAAAACTCAAGACTGAAGTTATGATCAGATGTGTGACCTTGCAGAGTAGAAAAAATACTTTAAGAATTAACACAGTAAGACATAATAAAATATTTACAATGTTTTATAAAAGGAAAAAAAATGCTAAAAAGATTTGTACTTACCACAATATCTTTTCCAGCCCACTTGCACTCATCCCTTCGGGAATGAGACACAGGCCAAACAATCTAAAGACACAAAACAAAAATCAGATTGTGTTATTACATGCTTCAATATTCACAAATTGCAGGCCAAATGCTAGAGTGCCTTTATCCAGTTTCTCTTTCCCTCATTCTTTTCCTTATTCCCTTTTCTTCCTTAAAATTTGACAACAAATAAATGTAATATTGGGAACAAAACAGGGATAATAGGAGCCACAGTAAAAACAATCTTGAAATATAGTCTGTATTGTGAATTTCAGCTGTGAATCTCGAATACCAATGATAAGACGGTTGACTCTCCATTAAGTGAATGTTCTTTCAATGTTTTAAATCTCATGGAATGGAGACTAAGAGCAAAAAATTGCAGATACTTACTAACAATAAATGGGATCTGTTTGAAATTTGATCACACATTAGTTACAGCATCGGAAATGAGCTGTTTGCCTCTTAGTGTATCTACTAGTTTACTCTTTTGCTAGGTTTAGTTAATTAAATAATAAAAAGAAGCCATGGGATTTGACAAGTTTCACACCATCAAAATAGAAATGTTTATGCTGTTCCTATAGAGCAGCCCTAACACAACTAATCCTAAACCTAAGGATTTGCTGTAGTGTTTTTGCAGAAAATGGATCTCACCTCATACAGAGAAAATCAAGAGACCCTCACAGTCAATTATTCATGTTTCTTTGAAAAGCTTTTAGGAATTACATATAGAATAAAACATGATCTTCCCATAAAATGCAAGGCTATTCATTTGGGAGCCTCAGATAATGCAATATGAATGGCCATAAGTCTGGATTACAGTCTTGGTGTTCAATATAGAAAGCAAAAGGCAAAGTATTAATGAAAAAAAAACAAAAAGAAAGAAGGATGAACATGGATGACAGAAGAGGTCAAAGGAGACGTTATATATGACATTTGAAAATACAATTTGCAACATTTTTAAATTCAAAATTTTCTTAAAACTTAATGAAATTCAAACACAAACAAACATGTTAAGTCTACAAAATAAGGCTGAAAATTTTATGAGCACATTCTCTCTCAAAGGATTCCCACTATTTCCTGTTGCTATTCTCAGCTTAAAACGTGCAGAGACACGCGAAAATTAAAATTTACTACATTGAAAAACATTAACCAAACTTCTCAGATCTCCCAAAAGGACCAGTTCAAGTTCAGTTCAAGTTTTGGGCAAAAATTTCAATATTTTTAAAACCAGTATTCTAGATGTTCTTTTTCCTTAGTCTCACAGCGCAATATTTTCCTCAAATTTGGTTTAAAAGACAGCTAAATCGATCTCTTTTTAATAAATTGAAAGATTTGTTTTTTTGAGTTTTGATGTTGCCATGAGCATTTAGACAGAAACCTGAGGGGTTTTTTTACATGGCAGAAGAAACAACCGGTAAAGTTTGAGCTCGAGTTCAGCACTGGCTGCATTGTAATTTTGATTTAAGTTTCTTACACAACTCTCCTGTCTATAATAAACAGATCTCCAAATTCTTTAAGCCTTTTGCCTATTCTTAAACCTAAAGTCTAAATTGTAAGTCTTTTCTCTAAGTCTGTTGCTAGCATACATTTTCATGTTACTGGTAGCAATTCTTTATTTAATATTTTAATATTTGTATATAAAATCAAAGAGTGTTCTAAAGGTATCTAAATATGTAAGTACGTAAGACACAATTCCTCCCATTCTACAGAGCTGTTTTCTGCAATGGAAACACCTTCTTTCCTTTAATTATTCCAGATGTTTTGCACATTAAGCTATTGATCCCTCAGAGAATTCAAATAAATAGCTAGTTTCCTTTATAGCTGCTCTAAAGAGAATAGAAAAGAAAATACCCAGTTTTCCTTTTATCCTTTTATCCTTAGAGAATACAAATGAATAGCCTGTCTTCTCTCTGAACAGAAAACACAAGGTATTTATTGCTATCATCTTAGGAAGCTAATAGTCAAACGGCCAAAAGGTCAGGAACACCAAGAAAAAAAAATAATCCCTGGGTATTAAAGCAATATATCTCTCATAAAAGGGTACTCTCTGGATTTTAAAAGTGTGCCATCAAAATACTTAATATAACAAATCAAACCTCCATCCCATTGTTTACCTTCTTGGCATTTTGTCTTATTAAAATAAATGAAAAATTAAATTATTTATTTAGACTCCAACAGAAGAATGACACTAAACTATTTGTCAGCTTTTAATGAGTCACCAACTTTTACTGGAAAATTATACTCTTCATCAAGAATGGCAATATTTTACTGACTTATTCCTCTTTTATTAATACTGAAACCATTTTGATTTGAAAGCAGCAGAAGCAGAGGTCCTACAAGTGCTGGGTTAAAGAACAAAAATCAACACTGAACTCTCAAACAGCTTGTTTTATCTGCAAACAAATACAGAGCAATAAGGCCTTTCTGTGCAAATTGTCATAAGAGATGTTTGGCTTTTTAGCAGTACACATGAAAGTATGTCTTGTTTGGGAAATAGCTGGATTATTCACTTATCCTTTACTTTTTTTTAGTAGTCTGAAAAAAATATTGCAGATTATACTGTCAAAGGTCATAGGCTCATTATAAATTTCTCTTCATAGAGTCAGCAAATATTTTCATTGTAATAGTATTCCTGACATCCAAACACTTACTACATAATTCCAACAGCGCACAACACAGTCTGAGTAATAACAAGTCTTCAACATTAAATATATGCACAACACAGTCTGAGTAATAACAAGTCTTCAACATTAAAAGTATATATTTACATTGCACAGAACATGAATGAATGTACCTTTTGATATTCCTTGATGTTAACCAGGTTGAAGGAAAATATGTGATCCTTTGCTCCAACGTACAGCCGACTCCGTTCTTCATCCAAGAGGAAAGTGTGGTAACTGGAGCTGTTAGCTAGTCCATTGAAATTGATTATATTGTTGGATTCCAACATTTCTGTAAGACAAAGGGAATACTTTTGTTGTTAATACGGTCAAATGAAATACAGACTTATATTTTGACTTGTATAGATACCATTTTAGGAATTTATGCTCAGTGAGTAGGAACCAGTGAAAGCATTACGTACCTGGGCACTTGACTGTTTTTATTTCAAGTACTGAAACTGGTTCTGAGATTCAGCTCTACACAAAGGTCAAAACAGCAGCAAAATCAATTAAAAGCCTGTACGAACTTTTAAGTGGTAAAATTCTATCCATGTAGCTCATCAACTGTTGGACAAAGTTCAATTTTGTTCAATCAATGAGATTTGCAAGGATAAACTTGAGGATAACCAGCTGATAAAAAACACATCTAAACACAAAATCTACTTCCAGCAGAAAAACGATTTCATACAGATCCATAAGTTACAAGAAAAGGGATAAGAATGACCAGCTGATGAGAGGAAATAAGATGTAACATCTATTCTTACATGTATTATTCTCTTCTGAGCTTTCTGACACAGGCAGCATGTTGTTGCTTGGAACAAGAATGAAGCTAGAGAAGGTAACTTGGCTTCTGTTAAACTTAAGAGTAATACTCTAGTTCTCATGCTCCTCACAGAGCCATTGCACTTGATAGGATTTTTTTAAGTACAAGGATCCTCAGTATCTTAGCTATTCAAACATTAACAAAGTCATACATACTTTTCTGAAACTGCTGAAAAATATTTTTGCCATAATATAATGTAGACTATATTAGTACAAATACTCATGAAAACACTCTTTCTTTATTCCTGTCTATCTATATTCATATCAGGACCAAAACCAAACCATCTCTATCATTTTAAGGTATACCTGCACTAGTAATTCATCAATAAGAAAGATTCCTGGTGATGGCAAATCCTATGTGGTTCAAGTCCTGACCTTGGGACATACAAAGGCAAACATGCAGTTTTAGGAGCAGGAGCAGTTCCATTTTTGGTCCCAGGAGGACAGATGAGAAAGGGACTGAACACATCCAGTGCAAGGGCTGATGGCCCAAGTTTCATGTATCTAACATTTGTGTTACTTCTGCCATATGTGCAAGCTGAGGATGTCTAGGATTTGTCTAACAGTGCAGCTACCTGCTATGACTTTTTGGTTTTCGGTAAGATCCCTCCCATTTTCCATCATTACTCCAACTGAGGAATGAGTGTAAGATAGCATCCCCTATGCTGTTAAAAATCAAGGAGAAACTGCTGTTAAAACAGAAGTTGCTGCCTAATTTTTTTTAATCTTATTTTTCCTCTTTTTCCTCCCTTATTTTATTTTAACAAGAACAAGGTGTATGTTAGATGAGGCTTTTTTGAACCTACATAATAGAAGAACACATGAATTTACAGAATTTCAGCACCTGCATCTTTGTAGTCCCGCAGATGTTAAACCTATTTTTCATGTTCACTTATACCAGGTGGATTTTGAAGCAGGCTGGTACTCTGAAATGGAAAGCATTAGTAGGCAACATATTCAAGGAAGACAAAGATAACACTGAGAGTTGCATAACATTTGGGCTAGCTTTGCTCTGGTGTTCTTTGCATTTATTTGAAAAAACTCTCACTAGCACCAAAAAGAGTTAATTCGCAAAGCAAAGCATCACAGCACACACTATATTATGTTCCATATTCTACACTTTTTCTCACTAAATATAACTATACATTTGTATCACAGTATACTTTTAAAAACTTGTACTGCTGGAGACTGAAGTTCCCTTTTTTTTTCCTTTTTTTTTTTTCTTTTAAATGAAACAATCAAATCACCCCAAGCAGTCTTGTCAAAATAATTCTTCTGGCTTCCTGCCAAGTTCTAGAATTTGACTCTATTGTCCTCCGGTTCATTTATTTGCATTTTGTTAGAGACTTTACTAATTCTCTTTACTTTGTAATGACTGATTCAGATGTTGAATGTCGACTCACTGAATAGTGAGTGATGTAGATGATTGATTGCTTAACTTGTCTTAGAACTCTCTTGGCTAGAAATGCTTTGCTGTCATCTGTATCTGATCATTTTTCTTATAATATAGCTGTCAAAAACCTTTGTAATTTTTTCATCTTTCTTGGTTTGAACTCACATAGGTATGATTCTGTCCTTTGTGACTGCAGTGTAAAGACAAGTGTCTGCTGAAGTCAATGTTACACAAAGGTAAAACTGCTAAAAATGGAAATAAGATCAGTTAGGTACACAGCTACTTGGCTTAAAAGGAGCCTGATATGATTTTCCTAATGCAGAGATCTAAATATTCACATCTACAGATGGTGATTGATGTTTTCTTTTCTTTCTAATATTCATGAAAAAAGTGAGATCATAACATTGGAGTCTAAGGTTTATTATGGCCAAGAGTAAATTACATCATCATCTTCACTGTTCATAAGTCTCTACAGTATAACTTAAAAGGACCAGATGTAGCTGTACAGGGAAATATATATATTTTTTTCTTTTAATTATCTGTGACTTTCAGAGTAAGCAACAATACTAAAAGTAACTATGTTGGGTTTTTTCGTGAACATGCAACTTAAACTAAAAGCTAAATTCCATTGTCTAAAATTAGGACATTTCTTCTAGGTTTTAATCCAGTCTGTGTCATATTGTCACATTACTGACTTTTGCAGGAGATGACTAGATTTCCAGGGTCTGTTGCCCAAAAGATTAGGCCTAAGCATGCTCCAAGCAGTGTATTTCAAATTGTTTGACATCAGGTTTCTGCCCATCAGGAATCAGGTTGAGAATACAGGTTGAGGAGAAAAATGTCATTTGTGTGTTGATGATTCTCAATCACTGCTAATTTAGTTAGGTTTGAGCTACATCACAAGTAGGAGGTGAAAACCTAAATAATTTCTGCAGATCCTCTGCTGCTTATTTTAACTTACATGTATTTGTCCAGTGATGAATATGGCTTTATAGGACATTCTGGACAGGCTGTTGAAGAGCAAAGCAATGACATTTGCACAATCAATACAAATTAAGTATTCGACTTCCCCAAATTCATTAATTTCAAAGTGTTTACTATCCAATGTCTTCAGTAGCCAATCAGTGGCTACTGCTGAGAGAAACAGGGCACACTCCCAGAAGGGCACTGACATCCATCGATTCTGTTAAGTGTCGATCACTCATGCTGGCAAGGTACATGGATGATCGCTGATAATATAAACCAAGATTTACAACAAAGATTGCATTGTAATGACAAGAGGAGAATGATGAATGTCTTCAATAAATCAATGAGATTAATACTATCTATGGTGCATACCCTAATTATTTTCCTGGGGTTTTTTTTGTTCTTATTAAATGTTGGCATATCCGTGAGCTATATAGACAGGTAACGGTTGCCTGTATTTAAAGTAATTTTTTTTTACTTCCTCTATGATCTGCGCAGTTATTTTTATTGCAAAAATGTAACATTATTCCACATTTTCTTTTGCAGTCAAGTACCATTTCTTCAGTAATTGCCCAGAGATAATTTTCTTATTTCCTTTTGATATATCCTCAGTTGTAGTCATGCTTGTAGTTTTTAACAGGAATGAATGAGCCCTATACAGTTAACCACTGTACACTATGACTAGCTTTGTCTAAAAAATGCTCTAAGATGTAGATTTAGAGTGGGTGGTGATATTTTGAAAGTAATAGATATGTTATTGCTTTTGTTATTGGTGTTTGCTTCCCATTTATTAAGTGTTGCAGGTGACCAAAACTAATGGTTCAAAATGCACCATATCTTAAAAGGTAATCATATTATCATGAATTTTCACAGTGATGACCAGTGAAACCAGATGGAGATTGAGTTTCTCAAGGTCTGTGGGTCAGATTCTCCCACGAACCACTTCACTTCAAACTGCTTTAATTCACAGTCCTGACTTGCTTGCTCCATCTTACTCGTTCTTCTCTGCCAGTGTCCAAGTTTGAAGTATTTGACCTTTTTCAGTGTGCCTTTCTGCAGACTCTGCATGGTCTTTCTTCCATTAACTGATGCTTCTCTTGATCCAGTCTGACTTGAGCCAGAACATTCACTTTGCCAGGCCAAGTTGGCAAATTTACAGAAGTAAACCAGTCCCTAACCCTTGTCTTCCTCTTAATACATGGTTATTTAATTTGCTAATGGAATCGTAACTTAATAGTATGTATACACACAGAGGGCCAAATTCCTGCTGTGAAATCCATGGAGATATGCATGCACAATGAATGTAGATTTGTTTTATTTTTATCACACTTTTTCATTAAAGAAGCAGCTAGAAAACCACAGCTATACCTAAGATGAATACAAGCAGGTAGATCCTGAAGTTTGCTTTATCCATGGTTGGTATTCCACTCTAAACCTTGTTTTATGCCTGTGTTCCTTCAGCAGAGTTTGTCAGAAGGAGAACATAACAAAAGAAAACCATCTTATTTTTCCCTTATCTACTAACAGGGAAGCTGTCTTTGTAGCAAGAGGGAATTTGCCTGTGTAACAAGTCAGAAAATTTGTGAGCTTTGGCCTGTGTTCCTGCTATAGACGTCACAACGACACACCAGCCAAGATTATTTTTGTTGTCAAGGGTCAAAGGAGTACATCGATTTCTCTAAAAATCAGAGGAAAGGTCTCCTAGTTTCCTCAGAAGGATTCAGATCTGGACCTGTCCTACTCCCAGTGACTCTGCAGAGTGACTGGGTTACACAGGCAGTGCTGCTCGTCATAACACGCTCGTGAAGCCAACGAGTGGGTTGCTGGTTGCACGAAACTCTCGACCTTCATTCCTTTGCCAGCAACGATAATATCTCACTGTGTATCTCCTAGCAGTAGATAAAAAATGAGTCAATGCCATTATGCCATCAAACAGGGATTTTGCTGAACTGTGAGCAGTGCCTCCCACAACGTCATGCTAGAACATTTCCTTCTTCTCTCGCCAGGCCTTTACTTTGGCTACAGAGGATCAGGTGGCTGCATGTTTGCACATGCATTTGTTGCTTACACAGATGTATACTGTGCCTGTTCTGTATATCAGCATGTATATCTTTCTAAATAATCCCAGGTGTAAATTAGTCATTACACTTTGAGTAATCATTTGCTGAATTCTAAGACAGCAATTCTACCATGCAAGGAAAGAAGTGAGTATTTTAAGTTCCAGCCTCTCCTGCAGCTTTCCCATTTTACTGCTGTGAGTGTAGATGGTGACTTCTGTCCCAGCCAAAGAGTCAAGGAAAAGGCAGGGACTGGCAGGAAATCAAGACAGCTTCCTGCAAGGCATTAGCCAGCAGAGTGTACCTGGCAAATCCAGGAACATAAGCATGGAGAAGGCACCATATTTGTTGTGAGTCTGTTCCCCACCCGAGAGACACAACGGCTGCCATGCATACAGTGGGATATTTCAGTGGGGTATTTCCATATATTATGAAAAACACTCAGATGGGTGCTTGTCTGAAATCAGGTGAGCTTGACCCCATGCCAGATCGAATGCTTAGTCGCACACTCAATGGCCTGAAGAATAACTAATCCTTTCTCCTACCCAGGATTTGACTACTTTATACCACAATTACTTTATTTCATTGACACCTCAGACATCACTGGAACCTTAGGATCTAGCCCTTAGTGAGCAGAATGGTTCAATTGCCCACTCTAGGAAAAAATAAGAAACTTGCTAACAGTCTATGTTACCATTCAAATTTCTAAAAAACAATTAATTAAAACAAGGAAAATTAATTTATCCTATTTTAATATTTCACCCAAGGGGAAAAAAATTAAACAATAGTGGCAGAAACACATTTTTGCTACATATTTCAATTTAACTGGTGAAGTTATCAGTCTTTCAGTAACATTTAAACTGTTCCAATATTTCCAAATTATTTTTATCAATAAGACTTTTATTTCATATTAGGAGCAGAAGAATAAAGACACAAATTATCAACACCCTTCCCTTCCCAAAAAACCCAGCTTATGCTTTCATATAATTCTAAAATTACGCTGCTTGGAAATATCAGAAAGTAATCACTTTTATCTCAAATGAAACAAAAAACAGGCTTATGAAGTGTATGAGATCACATAGTGTAATAAGTGATTTATCCATTTTTAGAAATGTAACATAAAAACTTCTGTAATCAGCACCTTTGGGTTTTTGCTACACTAGGAGTCAGAGAAACTTGAAACTACACAGCATTTGTTGTTGATGGCCATTCAGTGTTATTGTAATTTGAATGAGATAAATCACTGGGAGAAAAGGGAGGGTTATCTTATCAGTAATCAAAATACAATTGGAACAGAGCCCCTCACAGCTGTTCAATCAGTCCTAGCTTTCATCCTCTTCATCTACTTTATCATAACAGTTGCCAATCACCTGGTTTCACTGAACTCTACTGGAAGGAGAAAGAAAACAGAACCATATTTGTTTTTAAGTAAAACTTTTTTTTCTGAGAGAACATGTAGTTCAGAAACACAGTTCAGGGAATTATTAAAATGTATCAATTAGAAGTAGCTAGGACAAGATATACAGCTTTTTGTGCACTCATGATGTAAACTAAGCACTTTAAAAATGAAACACTCCTGCCTACCTTCCACTGCAGCAAAGAAAACTTGAGGGCCATGAGCATACTTTGATTAAAACCAGATACTTGGAAGGAGGAATGTTACACCAATGTTTTGTTTCAGTTGCACCAGTATAAGCATGGAATCCCTTGACTTCAAAATACTGATGCATATGTTTTTTATACTGTAAAACTGAGAGAAGATTTTAGCTCATTAATGTCAGCACCATTTAACTACATGACAGCCCTTAAAGTGTTTTTGGTTTGAATAATTGAAGGGGTCACATGATATTTCAAAGATATAAAACATTTAGGTTTTTAAAGCCAACCTGTTTTCCCTTTATTATTTACATTATTTGTCCTTTTTGTGTCTGAAAGTGAATCCGGATTATCCCTATTGGTCAGTTGTTTTCTTATAAAATATGAGAAATATTAACCTCTGAGGTAAACAAAGTCTTGTAAAGCTTGATTTCATATATTTGAAAATTTACTGTAACATCCAATATTATAAATTAGGCTTTGTGAGAAAGGTTATGGCACATATTTAACTGTGAATTTCACAGGTATTTAAGTACAACATTATTACAAAATCACTGATATATATTACCTATATTACCTATAGCTTTTTTTGTGTGTGTGTGATGAATCAAATGGCAAGAAAGAGATGGCAAAAAGAGACCATGATCTGGTTTTACTAAGGTGTTATCTGTCTAAGGGAAAATTTATCTGCCTTGAGATTTGAGTAGTTATCATCTTTGTACCTCCCACTTGTGCTGGTATAAGAAATGCTCAGGAGAAACAATGAAAGTGATGTATCATACCAATGAACATCCAGATGTTAAGGACATCTGTAACTCTCAAAGTTCTCTAAAATGTGGGAAAATATTATGGAAAAATACTGATCTAATGCAAAGTTTGTAAACATGCTAACTCAAACAGCAGAAACACTGTACGCATATTAACTCAGCCTCTGAGCTTGGTTAGCCCAGTGTGGCACTGCATTGCACCATCTAAGCTAGCACAGGTAAACAGCCATCTAAAACCCATTCATTAAGTAACTTGGTTATCAGATCTAGTTAGAAGTTAATCAATTTTCAACTATTTGTATGATACTTCTGGGAAGCTGGTCTTCAGCGAGCAGAACCGGTACTGGCTATCAGGAAAGTAAAATTGTGGGTAGGTGTCACTTCAAGCACCTTATCTATAAACAGTACCAGCTTGTCTCATTAAATATCATATCACAGAGGCATAAACACCTTTGTAATGACTAATGCACAGACAGTTGTTTTCCTAGGGCACAGATGTATTTCATTTGGACAAGCAGGAATGAGACTGGAAGACTTTTACATCCTGTCCTCTGCACAGCCTGTCTACATGTTGGATCCAAGCTTAGCACGGAGCACAGTTTTTCCAATTCATGAACTTTTTCTCCCAGAACAAAAGCAAAGCAGGAAGAGCTGTTGCTCTCTGCAGGCACACCTACTTGCTCAAAACATTGACCACACTGCGGTATAGGTGCACCTGAGTTATCCTGAAACTCGCTTAGGTACTCATATTGTCTTTACAACACTGCCTAAGAGGCCAGCAAAGATTGATTTTGCTCTTCATCTAATTGTGCCTCAATGAAGCTGCATGTTGAATGACTAGGGTGTTACCTCAGGCTTAGCAGGCAAGCTACTTTGAAGTTAGCCTAAGGGATGTGATTATACAGTGTCATAATCATGACAGTGAAAGTCAGATAGACTCAATGCAAAGACAAAATGTCTGCATGATGACTTTTGCACAAGTACAATTTGAGAAGTGTTAGGGTTTTTTATTTATTATTATTAAAGTCAGTTCATCTTCCAAACAATCATTATTTCTGAGTAAAAACTTTGCAGATGAAAATGAAACTGTTTTGGATAATCCCAAAACCTGTCACGATGTTTGGGGACTATTAAGTAACAAACTACGTAAATACAATGGTGTTTTAGAAAGTTCCCTTCTGAAAAGTTGGCCTAGTGAGGTCAGTTCATTTTTTTCTTATCATTCATTTCTTATCAACAGTGCCCTTTATTCTAAACTCCTAACAACTGAACCTGATAATCAAAAATCCAGTCAGTGTCTTTGTGATTCACACAGCATGGACAATTAGGAGTCACAACAATGTCCATATGTGTATTGGAGATGCAGTTATGACAAAACCCTTCCTCCTGCAAATGTAATCCTTTTCCAGGGTAAAAGTATGAAAGTATTTTCTAACTCTTAAAGAAGTCTTGGTTTCAGGTATCAAACCAATGTACTTCAAAAACAAGTCAGCTCATTTGGAAGAATTAATAAATATGAGGTGCTACGTTTTGTAGGGATATCAGGAGAAATTTTTTAAAATACCAGTGTTTTTATTTTCAAGTGTGACTTTGCTATTTGACAACCAAGTTACCAATGGCTCTTGATGAGACTAATGCGGTAGGTCCTTGAAGGATTTAGATGTCAAATTTGAGACAGTGTGAGACTGAGGGTGACCTGCAGCAGGTGAGCCATCAGTGATGTAGGGGGAAATCCAGCAGAGGTAGACTTGATCTCAAATTAAACAAGCTTTAAACTGATAGCAGGCAGGTTTAGATTAGATATTAGCAAGGAATTCTTTGCTGTGAAGGTAGTAAGACACTGGCCCAGGTTGCCCAGAGAAGTTGTGGATGACCCATCCCTGAAACTGTTCAGGGCCAGGTTGGATGGGCCTTTGAGCAACCTGGTCTAGTGGAAGGTGTTCCTGCTCAGGGCAAGGTTTTGGAACTTGATGATCTATAAGGTCCCTTCCAACCCAAACCGGTCCATGCTTCTAAGTTCTTCTCTGATGTATTTTATTCTATTTTTGTTACTGAACTGACAATATAAACCTACACAAATTATTTACTAAGGTGAAGTATTTAATATCACAATAGGGTTAGGAAGCTTCCCTGGAAATTTAGTTGCGTATGCAAAATGGCAAACTAGAGTAAGTAACACTTGCATTTGCAGCAGATTTGTGATGGAAAACACATCTGATCTGCTTCAAAAAAGGTCTTTTTATGCTTTCAAATCATGTATGAAACTCTTGTCTCTATCTGTGTAAAAACTCTTCAAAGTCCTCTGATTAATAAGATGTAAAAAAGGCTTTGGGTTAGTTCTCCTAGTAGGTAAATCATTATAATCATTATAATTTATACAGCAGCTGGCTTAGATGGACTGCGTCCAAGTTTTCTTATATGGGTACAAATCAGTGACCTCATATTTTTAATTTCAGACATAGCTATCAACACTCCTTCTGTTAAAATTTGTTTTTCCAGAGTGGATCCTCCCTTTACTTTGATCATGTATCCAGCACTTTGAGGAATTGTCTTTTAACATTAATAGAATGAATGAGTAAAATTCATGCTTGGATTTACATCCTTCTCTCTTCTGATAGCTCGTTCCTTCAAATCAATAAGAGAGTTTTGGATGAATATAAGCAAGGGACTGAAAACAGCAACTGCAGTTAAACAGTCTGTGTAGCTCACATACAGATACACACAGCTCTGCTGTGCACTTTAATTGCAGCAAAATAAAGCTGGGACTTCTTCTAACCACTGACCCTCCTTGCACAGACTTCTGTGCCAAAATAGAGTAAGTGATGATGCCCGATTTTGCTCTTAATTTACCCTAACGAAAATCAATGGAATTATACCATGGGAAAGATTCTAAACACTGTGGTTCTGAAATGGGTGGAATATATTTAGTGTCCATTAGAATAAACAGCACTTCAAATTAGTAAACATTATTTATCAAGTTTTTCCTACGATTATTTATCAAATGTACCTACAAACCTCTGTGCATTAAAAAGGAATTTTCAGTTTTTCCAAATGTCGTAAACGTAATTATTAATCAAACGGCAGCAAAAACCCTCATACCATTTCTCAACTCAAAGTGAATTTTCTCATGCTGAATAGCACTCTATCAAACAAAGTTTTAAATTTTCTTCAAGTTACACAAAAACTAGTTCTACTTGCACTGTCTTTTTAATTATTACACATTCAAATAAGGAACAAGAAATTTCTCATTAATCGCTACATTCAAAATGGAAAATAAACCTTTTATATAATTTTTACATTAATTTTTCTGGATTCTGGGCTGGGAGGAGTGCATTCCTACCTGAAATTTCATGACATAGAAGTAAACTTGAACTATAATTCTGACAACACCAGGAAATTACAGTGTAAAGAGTTTTAATAGTTTTAAAATCTCCCAAAAAAGTCTTAATCCAGTTCACACAACACACAGTTAAAGCTGTAGAAATTCCTGACATGGGATGCTATAAATGGTAAAATTTTTTATAGTTTCAAGGGGCAAAGTGATAAAATCAAGAAAAAGAAATCCTTAAGAGGCTATTAAATTTAGAGACACAGCCTCTAGCTCACCAAGTTCCTAAAATTCAAATTGTAGGAAACTTAGAGAGTATTCTGGGGAATTATCATTCTCTGACTGACCTAACCCTGTTATCTTCTACAATGGAGAATCCCTGTTACGGAAACCCTATATTATGTGTTTGCTTTGGCTGTGGTTGGAGACAGCATATTTCCCTCCTAGTCACTTGTGGATAAAAGTGCAGCCATGACCTTGAGTCTTGACGAGGAAAGTGAAGATACAAGACTTGAAATCTAATTCAGCAAAATGACTGCTGCAACTCCCTTCTCAGCTGGCCTATGCTCTGTGCCTGCCCACAGTACCTCCCTCACCCATCCTCCTCCCCACTCCATCTCCCCTCCTCAAAGCCTTTGGGGCCTCCCTGGGTGAGTGGAAGTATTTGCAAACAGCATCACTTCATGCTGATTGAACCCAGCTTCTGCAACAGCATTTCAACCTCTAATTCCCTCTAAATGCCTTTTGTTTTGAAATAACTTGTCCATATTTGATCTTTTAAGTGAACTCCAGAAAGACCCATCTGCAATTTCCAGTAGAGATGGAGGAGGGAAAGTGACTGGATTACCAATAGCACTCAGGTAGCACCTCCTGTCTGGATGGCCTTAATGCATGAGGAGGTTTGGATACAACTTCATGGTCCTTGACCTTAGAGCACAAGTTCATTTGCTTAAAGACATGTCAATGTAAATATAGTTGGATTTGTTTGAACACCAAATCACCTGGTGCATGAGCCTCTATTCAGAGCAGCCTCAGAAGGGAATTCAGAGATAACTGAAAGTAACTTTAGGATGTTTTGACTCCAACTACACTCGGTCAGTCCCACCTGAACTGGCTTGTAGCAGTTTCCTGGTGGCTGCTGTCAGCTGATATGGCCCAAATATAGCATGTCCAGCCACATCTCCTCCCGCCTCCTGCAGCAAATGTCAGGAAGAAGGGGTGACATGCACACAAGTTACAACTCAAAAAAAAAAAAAAAAAAAAAAAAAAAAAAAAAAAAAAAAAAAAAAAAAAAAAAAAAAAAAAAAAAAAAAAAAAAAAAACAAGCAATGAAATTAACTTGGAGGAGAGGGGGGAAAAGCTGGCATGGCTACCTACCATGCCAAAAATCCATCTGTTTCATTTTTTTTTTGTTATTCTTTTCCTCTCTCTTTGAACTAGCACAAAGGAGATCTAGTCCACACCACTGATCCTAGGTGTCTTGTCAATCTAAATAAATGATAGCTCCTTCTTGCATCAACACAATAGCATCATTATCCTCAGTGTTAGCATCAGGAGAGAAAAATAATGGAAGTTTTATGTTTCTGAAGCTCCAGTGGAATATAAATGAGAACCATTATATCTTTTTTTGCTCCAGTCACAAAAAATACACTTTTCTTACCACGACAGAAATCAGAGATCACATTCGTATCATTTACTTTGTGTCCCTCTCAGAACAAACACCTTTAGAGAATGATCTATAGAATGAAGGTATTAGTGAAATGGTCCAGGCACACTGAAATGGAAAGCAGGGTTTGCCTTCTTATCTGTGTTAGGTAAAATGAGAACTACCAAAATGTAACAATTTCTGCAAAATGTACTCCAAATTTTAACTTATTTCATTTTTTTCACACTCTACATTTCTTTGCACTTTGTGTGCTTTAAAACAGGACCATTTTTCACCTGAATTTAGGAAACATTATCCATTGGCACCAAATGGCCATGCCTGCACAATGAGTTTAATAAATTTCTTGCACACGTTGTGTAGCTTCAGTATAATTTTGGTTTATGTAAAGGGCACATTAAAAATTGGAATGTTGTGGGGGAAAAGGCAGGGCACTTTCCAGTTACCCTTCCAGACCCAATGATATTATTCATTCTCAGCAGCTCCGCTTAGTTACTCTACTAATTTCCCTCCAAAAGAATGCTCCTTTGGGTGCAGTATTCAAGTGTATATGTATGTCAACTGCTGCACAGGCTTCCAAATGCCCACACTGATCCAAGATACCATGAGTCACTGTTGACAGATGAGGAACATTCACACAAAATCCCCACTGAAAGTTAACGGAGAACTCACATTTTTCCTTGGTCATACACTAACACGTTGTGGTTAATGGTATACTCCAGAGATTTAGGGAAAAAATTTAAAAAATTAAAGTTACAATTCATCTAAAATTGAACAGGACACTGATTCAGTGTTTCCAAATTAAAGCAACACTGAGCTGAGTGGTTCGAAATAAGTTCTAAAAACAGATTTCAGCTGACTAGAAACTGGTATAACTACAGCTCTATTGCTTTTAGTAAACTCAAATTAATCTACAGCAGATGTGGATATAACTTAAACTCTTTTAGTGAACTGTACTAAGCATGTCTTTAAAACTCCTTATTGTCTAGCAAGATTTTGATTTGATCTGTAATAAACTAATTTCACAATAAAGTTCCTACATGTTTATAATGTTTGAAGACTAAGTAATACCCAAGAAAGACATTACAAAGCAGCATCATGACATTCTGTTGTTATTCTAAGATAGCTGGGGAAATGACTCCTTATCCTGATGATGAAGAGGTTTCCTATTGACACATACATATTGGAAAACCTTCAAGAACAGATATCTCACAGTCTTGAAAATACTGAATCCTGACCCTCCATGGAGCATTACTAATCAGTGTACAACAAATACTCTACTTTTTCCAAAGTTTTCAAAAGTTATTTCAACCATTTTTGTTCCCTGTAATGTCAAATAAATAGTCAAAGTCTTTGTTTTATTTTTTCCAAATGTAATTCCAGCAGCAGCTGACATAGTTTCAAGTATAATGGCAAACACTTGGGTATATTCCGCTAGCCTAATTATGAAAGGCATCAGGGTAGATGTGTTTTCTTTTTGTAGCCACTAATACTAATTTGACCTTCTGGGGAAACGATTTGAAAATGCCAACATTTGCATGCCTGAATCCTGCTATGAACTAAAAGGATTTGTGTGCAGAGGTCCTGCCTCAAGCTGTGACACACTACTTACCTCCTCGGAGGGAGTTAACACATTAATTTGAACAAATGAAATTAGAACAGCCAACTCTCCACGGTGGGCAGAGGAAAAGTACCCTGACCATAGTGGCTGACTGCAGTTTAAGTGGAATATTGCTTAATTAAACTATTGTACGACAGCTGCAAAAGGAGTGCATAAACACCCCACAAAAGAGGAGGTCTCCAAGCTTGGAGCTATATACCAAAGTATTACTGAGTTCCTTAAAAGGAAAGTTACTGTTGCCCTTTTTAGAAGTAAAACTTTGAGATTTAAGAGAATAATTTACACATTTGCTGCTTTCTGCAGATGTATATTCCAGAAAGCACTCCTGAGATTCAGATGCTAACAAGTTTGAACAGGAATCTGGTAGAAAGGTCTGCAAGCTGAGGAAGCTTGCATCTGCTGCACTGCTCAGTTCAACCAGTTCGTGACCCTTGAGGTCTAATCCAAAGCCAAGCGAAGGCAGTGGGATTTTACTGATTGTGCTGAAAACTGTATCAAGCCAATGGATTAAGGGTATGATTCCTACAGGACCTATGTTTTCAGGAACTTCCTCCAAAACATTTACCCTTATAACCTCAGAAACATTTTTTAAAAAGTATGTACTTTAAGCTAAAACACAGGGTCCCGATGGATGTCACTAGGTAACACTCTTATGCACAGTGCTCCAAATATATTCCTTATTTTATGATTAAATGTTCAAGACGACATGCTTTCACAATGATCTCTGTAGGGAAAATATAAGCATTGGGAGTTTTCTATTTTGCTTTAGTCTAACTCATTTGAGTTGAGAGCAGGCTTTAGGAGGTGGAATTTGGTGTTGGTTCATGCATGTTCTGTGCATGTCCCACTGTCTCCCATGCTATTTGAGAACTCTGTTTCAGAATACTACTAAAATAACGAATGGTATGCACTACACTGAACATGACCTGGGCCCAAGTTTTTGTTATGTCACAAAGCAGTTTGCCTAAAATAAGCGTTATGTAGGTCAGTGGAAGTCGTGAGGTCCCCCTGAGGATCTCAACAAAAAGACTGTCTGTCTCTATTTAAGAAGATAAATTAATTAAATCCCATTTTATTCTGCAAAAGAGATCTCACCATTAAGCTAGATTGCAGTATTTTAACCATAGGTATTCATTCATTACCACGACTTAGATTAATATATATATTTTTGGTATGTTATCCTTACTTTGTTTAGTGTGCAGAATGGATGAAACACCAAATTTCTCTCTTTTTGAGCTTTTCAGTATTTGTCCTAATGACTACATAGCCTTCAAGTGCCAGTCTGGAGGAGAAAATTATTATATTGCTTTTCATCTATACACTATGGTAAAAATCAGAAAAATTATTCAATACAAAATAAGCTGTTATAATTTCTAATTTATGTAGGCACAAGAAGAAAGCAAACAAAAATACCCTAAAATAACAGGCATTTGATTTGACTCAACAAGCCCTGATCTTCAAGAGTAGAAGAGGAATCAATCACCTTAACCTTTTTGTCCCCTGCCTCACTCATCAGAGTAGAATCTGCACTAAATGAAGTAGGAGTGTTACACACAGATCTCACCTTACTGGTTTACCCAGCCCCACTCTGTGCCTCAAGAGATGCAGAAATGCCTTAGAAGTAAAGAAAAATATGGTGTAATTAAAGTTTGCATGGTACTTCTGCATATGAAATGGGCTGCTGAATCCTCCAGTTGTGTGAGGAGTCAAAGGCTTCCTCTCTGGAATTCAGACTCAATGCTAGACCAGGTACTATGTCACAGATTCACATCCAGAAGTGAATGTGTTGGCCAAAAAGTTCCAAACAGAAAAAAGCAGGACACTCATAACGCAAACTTTCAGTCCAGAGAGTTACACTTTTCAAGAAACTAAAACCATTGATTTATCACAGGAAATACCAGACACAGATAATAAGCGTTCAAATAATAAGGCACTTTCTATGAGGAAATGTATAACTTTTTCTAGTCTTACAAATTAACAAACACACATTTCTACTGAATTCAACAGAATTTAAATCCTGATTTAGATTATACACACGAAAATACTTCTGCAAGTCAAAAATATAGACTGTTTAATAATTGTATGAACACACTTCACATTTTACTGCGGAGGAAAAGCAGAGTGAAATGGACAACCTGTAGTTTCCTCACATTGGAAACCTCCAGATCTGCATGCACATCCTAATTCCTGTATAATCCTGAGTGGTTTACCTCTTAAAATAAACATACTCTACCTTATGTCCTTACTGGATTACTGTGAGTAGGATGTTTACATAAAGGATATGGCTAAGTATTCACTGAACATAACAAGAGTACGATTCATTCCCATGCATTAGAGCCCATTATAATTTGGTGGCTATATTTAAATAAACCAACATTTAACTATGCCAGCAATTACTATCTAAAGTTAATACTCTAATTGTGTCCAATCCTTCCCCTCCAGAGTCTGATTCATTGAAATGTTTGTCTGGCTCTACCACTACCCATGGAGTGTAAATATGAAGATGAGAATTTTGTGTGAGAGAAAATAAGCATAATTTATTGTCCAGATGTATTAGACACCAGTTTAGTAAACATTAATATTTTCACAGTTAATAATACTAATTACACTGTGTGTTACCCTTCATGCAAAGATCTGACCACAATCTAACAAACAACAGGACCCAAGTCTCACTGTCAGTCATTTATTTGGGCAGTTCAGAAGTGTTTCAAAATGGAAAAAAGTGTTTTAAAACTTCTTTGTGCTAACTAATTGTGGAATATCTCCACGACATGAAGTAAAAAATCCACCATAATGGTGAGTGCCATTTCAGGCTGACACAGCACCACAAGTTTGAAACTTACTGTGCCTGAGCGAGTAATGTCTGTGGAAAAAAAAAAAAAAAAAAGAGATGGCTAAGGGGTGATCTAATTGTTGTCTTTGATTACCTGTTGGGCACAGTGAAATAACAAGAGGTAACATGCACAAGTTGAGTCAGGGAAATACTGAATAGGATATAAAGGGAAAACTCTTAACTTGAACAATAACTAGAGAGGTTACAGAGTCTTCTTCCTTGGATACCGTCAAAACTTGACAGAATCAGACACAAACCCTCTGATCTAATTCTGAACACAGTCTTGCTTTGAGTAGGAGGTTGAATTAGACTCTTCCAATCACAATTTTTTTCCCTATGAATTAAATATACTGATTTACCTTTGATAAATTAGGACCTAACAAAAAAAATAACAGGACATTGCAGGCATATTCCTGCTGTTACTAAAAAAAAAAAAACCAAAACACCCCCTCAAAAACCCACCAAACAAAACGAAACCCAGACAAACAACCAAAACTTATTAATCTCTCTTAAAGATGATTTTTCCTGAGGTATTCCTGAGGGTAAGAATTCCCTTACTGTAAGCAAGAGCAGAAAGCAAGCCACTGGCAACAGGAGATACAGCACATATTGGTTCTTGTAGAACAGGTGGGGGATACAATGGAGCATAAATACTACTGCTTCTGCATTACTGGTCAAATGAGGATCCATAGTTCTCCTTGAAAGAGGGAAGACTGAAATATCAAATGTATTGTAGTATATGCATGTCAGATATGTCAGATAGAGGAATTCAGATGCAATTTTGGCAAGATTCTCAGACAGTGTAAGCATATGCAAGATAGTTGTGCGGATCTAATCTACTAATCATGTTTTTATTTCTTGTCCTCTCATATATTCTCAACACAATCTCTTTTTAAGTAAAAGCATTTATAAATCTTGCAAACATGAACCGGCAATAGTTCCTCTGGATTGATATTTTCTACAAAACAGTCCTCCATTTCTTTCATCTAAATTTAGTCTTTAGGTAGAAAGAACACAAAACATATTGCTACTGCTGTTGTCAGCCTTTATTGTATTCCCACATTAAAGGCCCCCATGAAAAATTTTCATGAGACAATGTGGTAAATATCATATAAAGGGGGTACAGGTAATCATCACCTTAATGGTGATTAAAAAGCAATCTCAACACACTGAACAAATCTGGGTCCTTTTGACTTCACCATTCCCCAAATCTCACTCTAGCTGCTGGTCAGCATGTGCATCACAGCTATAAAGAACACATTGAGACTTAACAAACATGGTTTCATAGTCTATTTTGGAGAAGAATAGACTGGAAGAAACACTGAAGGTATTTACTGAGTTCAGAGTGTAGTATGTTGTGGTTATTTAAGAAACAAGGGAATGTTGATATAGAAAGACAAAAGAACTGCAGTTTTAAAAGCAACTCCTTTTCCTTTTATGGCCTGTTACCACTGCATGGCTGAACATTGCCACTAACTCTGTATTTTCAGAACATACTGAATTTAAGAAAACTCTTTTGTTCCACTTGCAGCCCACATGCTGACACAGCATCTCATCTCCTATTGTTCTGACTTAACTATTATCGGATACATTTGATGTGCTGAAAGATAAAAAGCACAAAGATTCCAGTTACCTTAGAGATAGCAAAAGAAGAATTACTTAGCAAAAGAACATCTAGCTGAGAAGAGACTGTTTCTGGCAGTTTCACTCTGGTGTGTGTGTTAGACCCACAAATGTGAGTTCAGACCCTGTAACCCAGGAGTCTTTGTTGGGGCTCTGCTGTGCCCTGGATGATCTCACCCTCTCCTGACTCCCACACACAGAGGTATACAGGGAAGAGCAAGCTCAACCAGTCTGAAATTCCTTTGACAGTTCAGACTCCAGAGAGATTCTGTAGCAGTGGAAGCAAAGCTCACAGCAACAGTTAGAGAGAGATGTTTTGAAGAAACAGATTTATACAAGGTTAATAAATGTTTCTACTGTCATTTTCCATGGATGGTAATTCTAGTGATGAGCAGTGACCTCACAATGGAAAACTGGCTGCTAAAAAGTCTGCAGCATCTGATAAGTTACAGTGCTAGGCAAAAAGAGGATTGATTCTCATATAGTTCCCCTGAAAATTTTTGAGACAGCTGCTTCTCAAAATCTGAGCCCTTAAAGCTCCAGCCTTGTCTGGGATAGACATAAACAAGCTGTACTTCATCAGTATTGCATCAACTTAACTTGTATCAACAATCTGGCGAAACCCTCAAGAAGTAATGTTCTAGTAAATTAATTTTAAAAATAAATAAAATTGTGTTGCTTGATTTCCCCATTTGCAAGTAAGTTCCATGGGTGTGGCAAAAAATGTGAAGTAGACGGCCTGCCAAATATTATCAAAATCTGTGACGTTTTGTTGAGAAACAGAATAGGGCATGAGCTGACATCATCATTAGGATCACAGCAGAAATGAGGAATCTCCACAGCTCCTCAGACGATCGTTTTACCTACTGAAAAGGAAATTTCGATGAATACATGGTTTAAAAAAGGAAATTGCTAGAGAGAAAAAGTTCTTTTACCAGAAAAATATTGTACTGTGGTTCCAGGAAAGACACGCATTCTTAGTTGGGTTCCTGAACACGGGATATCAAATGAAGGCAGAAGGAAATAAAGCCTGACTCTGCATGATATGTGCCAACTGTGGTCTCATAAAGCCAAGAAATCTTGGAATGCTTTGAGTATGTAAAATTTTTAGAGCTCTAATAAGGCACACCTGAGCTCCTCTTTACCACATTTAAAGATATGTGCCACAGAAGGTAGATTTTGCTATGCATTTTCGTTTATTCCAGTAACCTGTAATTAAAATGCACTCATGTGGAGGAGAGCAGAGCACTCATTTCGCCTGTTCAGATTCCTCTGAATTGCTCCTCCAGACTGTTCCAAAGGGCACAAAATATAGCAATGTTCTTGAATTATTCTGAAGTAAGTTGGCTAACAAGAGTAAATGACACTGCTATGTCTGCCTTGTTGAAAACGAATATTCTTATATATCCTACAGATGTTCTTCCTCAATTTCTTGACTTACTGGAGTGTCTGTCTGCACCAGCTGTCTTGCTTCAGCATCTCCACAACTCTGAGCCAGAATGAGAAACAAACCTGTCTCTACTATTAATAAGATTTATTTTCATTTTACCTAACTAAGCAGTGCAATAAAAGAGAAAACTGCAAGAATTAAACTCCTTCCACACCAGATACACTAGCTACAATAACCTTACTGTCCACCCTGCTATTCAGGTATTGGTATGAAAAGTCATATTGTATGCAGAGAAGTCAAAATGAGCTATGACAGTATGAAGGAACTGAGGGAATGTTGGTTTCACTCCATCCACTTTGTGTGCAGGAAGAGGTGATGTTACCCAGAAGCCAGACACAGTCCCAGCAGTGCCAGAATAATCAGATCTTATATATACAGTATATGTGAACCAGAGGTGGAGTATGGATAGCCAGTCATTTGGAACAGTCATGTGCCAAACAATTCTAGTAGCACAATACAAAAAAAAAAAAAAAAAGCATGGAATCAAAACACACACTGTGTGGTATCAAAACAAAGGAGGACTAAGAAAATGTTCAAATACCTCAAGTTTTACAAGGAATCCACTTACATTTTTATTAAAAATAATAATAATATAGAATTATAATAAAATTAAATGCTGTCTGCCTTTAAGGCAAGGAATTTAGCTTGTATGTCATCCAGGAGTCAGAATATCAGTACAAAACACGTATAATTATCCTTTCCCAGTCAGAAGCTGGGCTGGTACTTTCTGTACTAGCTGATCTCTTGTAATCTTTACAATCATTTTTTGCTAGAGTATATTGGAGTACTGATCCCTAAATACACACACTGGTTGTCAACTATGGCAACATCCTATTGCTGACTCGAACCATTGAATGGGAGGCTACAGAAAAGGCTGACACAGACTCTCTCTGACGTGTCCAGTGACAAGAGGTAACATAGCGAATTTTGATCAGAAATCAGGGCAAACATCTTCAGCATGAAGGTGGTCAAACACTGGCACAGAGGCCTAGAGGAGCTGCAGAATTTCCAACTTGAAAGATACTAAATAGTTGCCTGGACAGAGCCACAAATGACCTGATTTAGTCAGCCCTGCTTGGGGCAGGGGTTGGATATTAAACTCGATGACCTTCAGAAGCCCCTTCCAATCTAAATTACTTTGATTCTACAATAACTGACAAACCTGCCCAGTGTCACTATCTATAAGGGTAAAAGCAAAGGTTTAGGATCATATAGATCTCTCATATCCAGTTTCCCATGAAGTTACTCATATTCTCTTTTTAACAGCTAAAGCAGTTTTCACACAGGCAGTCAAACCTATATGTATATATATACATATATTTATATATATCCAACCACTTCTACAGCAGTCTACATGGTAAATTTCTTTCCTCAAGTAGGAAGGTGCAATGATGAATTAGGAGTTTCTGTTGGGGCACATAAGCACCTAAAACAGAATCAGTGAGGTTACAAAACAAGCAAAAATATCCAAGATAATGGCAGTGTATGTGTGCTATGTGTTATGCAGCTGAGAGTAGAAACTCTAAGACTTATCCCACTTAGTCCCACTTAAAGTGAGAGATCTTGTAATTCAGAGAAAAGTATTGCAACTAGTTAGAATTAGAAATTGAGATAAAACTAAAACAAAATCTTTCTTCAGTTTTCTGTCAGTGAAAACTCCAGTACTTTTGCTGCTGCTGTTGTTGTTGAAATAAAGAGATCTCAGGAGCACAGGAACACTGTGGGGGTGGATACAGAATAAGTGGCAACCGTAGACACAACTTCAAGCAAGCAGGTTCAAACTTAGCGACCTGTGTAGGAAGATAAATGAGACTTCAAGAGAAAACAGCACTGTTGGCATGAGGATGTTGTTAGGTGAAGCAGGCAAGCACTCTCGGTGCTGATAAATTGGTAGCTGACAAAGAACTACATCTTATAATGATGACTGTGTAAAGCCATGATATATTTTTCCTACTAGTTCTTTGTCTTTCATCGTATCCATTTGATAAATCCTAAACGCACTTTGTGCTCTGTTTGAAATCAAAGAGGAAAAACAACAGGCACTTATCAATACCATTATTTTATCTCTCAATTATCCTTAATTTAATAATTTTATTATTTTCACTTCTGTTTTAACTTTAAGGGCTTCTCTTGCAAACACTATTTTTTCAGGTGGTTTAGGTTACCAATAATTTTCAGTAAGAGTGATTTTCCATCTTTTTCTTCCTTTTCTTTTTTTTTTTTTTTCTGAAAGCTCTTCTCTATATCATTATTTTGTCTAATCATCAGCCTTCCTGGAAATATTAATCATTATGTCCACTAGACTTTCAGAATAACCTGCGTCAAGTTTCTTTAAATTGCTTCTCTGTTTATTTTAGCCACAGTCTGAATAAAATTATTTGAATAAACAGGTCTGAAGCATATCCTGAATTGTACAGTTGGGATATGAACCTGAAATCCAACATAATTCCTGGCATTATAGTAATAGTATTTAGTAGAAAGAAAGAATTGTATTAAATTATAAGCGCATGTGGAAAGGTATTCTGTACAGCTAGATCTATTTTCCCTAGTAAAATACATTTTTTTATCCTTTATTTCTTATACAAAAGGGCATGAGTCTCATCTGGGAAGAACTATGAGAGTTTTGCCATAGCATTTTTTGGCTGATAATATACTCCATCTTTTGCATGTCATTTAGAACTAGGTTAGCTGAAACTATCAACTTAATGACACCAGGATGTTGAAATTTAATGATATCACGTTATGTAAAAAACCCAACGAGATTAAGATTATAGGATATCTAGTCTTTAACCAATGTTTCTTAAATACTGTAGTGCTTTGTGGGACATGGAACTTCAACGGCTAAATTACCTACATCCAACATATTCCAGTTTAGACCAGAAGAGCGATCACAGTTTGGAAGCCCCAGCGCAAAGTTTCCAAACTCTCTCATTTACCATCATTTCTTTGCAATATGTGGCATGAAGCCCTCTGTGTAAACCTATCAGAGAGGGATGGACATCACCTTGATGAACAAGCACGTGTGGTCCTTACTACTGCTCTATTTCAGACCTCCAAGAAAGTTTCTGCATTAATGATTTTAGTTTTCATTTGGTCCTGTATTGAGCAAAGTGCTCTGATCTGAAACCTTGTATTCTGAAGACTCATGTATATCATGTATATCCATATCTCCACAGGAACAGAAGGTGTTAATGAGAGCACAGCTGTAGTTCTAGGAGCTCACAAAACTGCCATAATTATTTTCGTGGTTCAGGGAACACCCAAGAACATTTTGAGATATCAGTAGATTAATATGGCTTGGCATGGAAAGTGCTTTGACTCCTGGTCTGTGTTTGTGCAAGTGGCTCAGCCTGCTCTGTACAAGGAATGAGCTGGATAGAGCTGTGGCAAGGACAGTCACACGTGTTAGGCTTTAGCTATTGCCTATAATTAAAAACCAACTGGCCTGATATTTATCTCTTAAAGTAACGGCTACAAAAGTGCTGGCACTAATAGCTCACACAGTATTTACTGTTTCACATTTTACAGGTTTAGAAAACAAAAGGGTTGCCTAGCTAAACAAAACCAGTGTAAGAAATAAGCCAACATATTCTGAATAACAACATAAAATCAGTTTAGTTGAAATACAGAATAGTTTCGTTTTGCTCATTGAGTGCTATTGAATTTTTGGCATGGAAGAATAATAAAAAAAAAAGAGCAGATGGTGACAGAAATAAATTAAGCTGCTGGTGATGGAATACAATATCACACTGAATTATAAAGAATGATGAACAGAAATCCCTCTAAACAGCCTCTTACACTCCGTATAAGAGATTCATATTGTTGAAGTTCATATCTCATTAATTTGGTTTATACTCTAGTTTTTTAGAGTTTTTTCTTTCAATAGAGACTGACATGGATTCAAAACAAAAATCCAAGGCAATGTACAAGAGATGCAAAAGTGCCCTTTTCACTGTCTTCAACGACAAGCCTGAGGTTCAAGCAATGTTCTAAAATGTATAGTACTGTAAAATCAATCAAATAAAAACTTTACACTTTCCTTTCTTAAGAGTCCTTATTCCTTATTGTAGATTTGAAAGAGTGTGTATATGTGTGTACGGCCAAAGCCTTGACTACATTTTTCAATTCTTCCAGTTTTAATAAAAACGTTCTCTTTCTTCTCAAGATTTTGCTTTGTTTATATCCTCAATCTTTAAGAATAATAAACTGCTACTGTTAAAAAACAAAGCATTTAAGAAAAGATATTTGGTCATGTGAATGAGTAGCCAAGAACTACTGTAAAAGGTACCCCATTTTTAGAAGTAAAATTACAATGTCAAACTTCGTCCTGGTGAAGAGATACATAACTTTTCAGAAATTCACAGTTTAACTCCTTAGTAATAATGCTTCCATTTTTTAATGTGATCTGCATTTGGGTCACAGGCACTTTATCAAATGTGGTAGAGAGGTCTACTTTTCAGATATTGAAAACTGTTTTGCTTCACAACGTTCTCATCTTTCTGTAACTTAATGTTCCCCCAAAACACAGCACTTTGTGGTAAACAGAGTCTAATATCAGAGTGATTGGCTCAAGAGAATTATAGCTCTGTTCTAAGCTAGCAAAGACAAATCCTCTGCAATGTCCATGGTTATCATTCATTATTAATAATATCAATACTTTTCACCCTTCGACCTCCACACATGGTTCAAAGATGATCTAGTCCATTTAACAGTCGAAACATGAAGTTTAATTTGGTTTTGAAGATACAAATCATGGTTTGGGATTTGGCTCCTCTTGCTTAAAACTGGTGTGAAGCCTTGCACTCCACTTCTGAGAGACTGCTACGTTAACCTCTGTGGAAAACTAACATTGTCAAGCACATACGTTCCCTTAGCACCTGCTTTTGATAGAGACATGGAGAATCCAGTCTGGATTCACTTCATTATGGATTTTTAAAGCATAGGGCCACGTTCCCAAGGTTTACATTATCCATTTCTACTTTTTGAAAATTATTTAATTTCAAGACCTATTTAGAGAAACTATATTCACATCCACAGGAATATTTTAGGCCTATATATCTTATTACAAATCACCGGTTCACTATTCTGCTTCTTGCATCATGCACCGCAGGGATGAGATGATCAATGTCAGTCCATATGTATTGCTAGCCCTGACCATTAGTCGACACTTACTTTATCAGGCACCACCAGTAGACACAGGATGACTGGAATAATTTCCAAAACTCTTAGCCTAGTATGCCTGTTTAGAGATAGAATATTTTATCTATAGTTGAGCCCTAACAGAAGTTTCTTATTCTTGAGCGATTTGTATGGCAAAAACATACTGACAACTGCATTAGCCATCTTAGTGAGCTCACAACTGATCTTTGAGTATGTTTTGTAGATGCACCAAATGCAGCTGGAATAATGCCATACAGTTCTTGGGAGTTTTGTGATCACACAGAATATTGTAACATACCTATCTATATTTCCTACCAAGTATGACAGACTAACACGTAGTGTAATTTTCTACCACTCATGCAAGAAAATATGATGTTCACTGCATACACAGGATCTTAACAGTGGCTTGAGTGGATTCTGTATCAAACTGCTTTCCCAGACGACTGTAATATGCAGGTTTTTTCTGCCAGCCCTGTCTAGAATCCTTGTGACCTTCATACTCATCTCATTTGTCCAGCAAAAAAGCTAATAGTCACAAATTCATAACAGACATCCATGCTGGGAAGCTCCTGCAAGAAAGGTAGCATGATTAAAGAGAGACCATTTGGGTTATGCAGTGCAAATATTTTTAACTTCAATATATGTCTGGTGCCACTGGACCTGTCTCCTGATTCAGCAAATATGACCTTAAGCCAAACCTACAATGGGAATAGAAAGCCACCCATATTCTAAGGAAAAATGTGCCAAATGTGTTTGGGGCAGCAGCAGCAGGAGAAAACAAACACCAGCTGGTATAACATAATTACAATTGAGGAGTAGGTGTATATTAACAATTAAGAAACCTGTATTGAATGAACTCTGTAAAACCTTCAATTCTTGAGTCAGAAAGCATCCCATATCTGAGTTCTCTGACAACTAGATATCAAAATATGTTTCAACTCATCACTCAGACTCTGTAAGGGTCTGTCTGTACATCATCCTTGGAAAATGCTGGACAACATCAGCATTTTGCCAGATTTCTCTGATGAAGGCGGTGAGATGACATCACCTGAAAATCTCTCAGGTAAACAAGTAAGAGGACAAGACAGCAAATTTTTCCTTCAGATGCAAAGAGAATCTCATGGCAAGAGAGATGAACAGCCCTCTGATCAAGTGGAGTGAAAAATATCAGCAAACTGATATGGCCTACTTCTTCAGGTCAGTGAAAACCGCAACAGTAAGTAAAAGAAACTACTACGTAAGAAAAAAAGCTTGGGTAATAAGTTTCCAAGTCTGAAAAGTTTGGCTTGGATATCTGGCAAAAGGTTCAAGATTTTCCCTTTTTTTTTATTTTCTCCCCTCTCTCTCTCTAGGAGACATTGCAATATAATGTACTTGCAATATCTTTATCTTACTTTATAATATATATATTAGAATATATACATGCATATATATGCACTAGAAAGTACAGAGATTACTGTGACATCTGATTAAAAGTGATCTATGAACTATGGACATGATTTAAAAAATGTATAGTGTAGAGTAGAGATGAGAAGAACACGTAACTTCTAAAGCATGAATGAACAATATTATTTTGATATGGTTTATCTCTTAAAAGACAGTACTTTCAAAGGTGTTAAACAGCCAGTACTTCTGCTGACAAGCTACCTTTGAAAAATGGAGGTTCAGAGCTGCTTTAGAAATATCAAAGGGTATAGATAAAACTGAATATAATTTGAAATCAGTCAATCAAAGATTCTAAAAATTCATTATCACTTTGTCCTGGCTTTGCTTAGAAGAACTGTAAAGAGAGCTGCAGAGGTAAGATGGCAGAGACCAAACCAAGCAGTTATTGGCAAGGAGTCAGAGGCTCAGCTCTAATGGAACATGGTTACTTTACACCTTCCTCTATAACATGATTTGAATCATGCCAGTGGTAGGTAGACTATAAAAAAGAGAGGAAGAGCTGGTACACACATACTCTGGAACAGAACTGTGCAGGATTCAGCTCCCATTCCTGTCTGAAATGCCCTTGTAAATCTGTTGCTAGGCTTGAAATGATTCAGAGTGAATGTTGTTTTCAATGCCTTCTTTTGCTTAGATCCACAGCCATGTTTGGTTTGGAAAAGCTCAATATATTGATATTCTTTTACGATTACAAAAAAGAATCTAAAGACATGATTTGCTGAAAATAAATACACTAATTCTCAGTGTTTATTCTCCTTCTTTATATTTCAACTGTTTTTTCTCAGCTGTCAATCTCAGTAGCATCTGCTAAAGCACCTTATTTTTACTCCTCAAAAATAAAATCAATTATTTTTTAATCTTTCTTTTTGATTTGTTTTTTTGGGTTTTGCCCATTTAAAACTTGAACAACTCAGGGCTGATGTGGTTGCGTCCTTTTCCCGTGTCTCCCAAGGAGTCACAGCATGACCTTGGTATGACCATTTATTTGACAGCATCTCAGTTTCTGGACTACCTTAGGGCTGACTTGTTAAATGGACTGTCAGGTTTTCCACACAGAAACACTATTTTGCATTGTACAGTGGCATCCAGCCTTCATGGGGAGATTTAATTTCTCCTGACGTACAAATAACGGCACAAAAGTACGTAAATGAATGGAAAACTGACCAAAGCAAAATTCATATAATCTCTAAAAAGTATAACAGACACTCAGAGCACTGTCCTTCCTAAAGTCGATAATTTTTCTCCTTATACTAACCTACTTCTGCTTACAATATTATCTGTTTTGTGCTAGAGAGGTCTCCAAACTATTGCCTTGGCAACCAATAAACATTAATCCATGTGAGATTTTCCTCTTGAAATACTTTCTATATTCGAAACGTTATGTAGGAGGTAAATTTCACTGGAACTGGAAAAGATGTGCTGATGATTTGATTCACATTTTTCTGGATTTTGCTACAAAACACAGTCCTGGATATTTCTTGTGTGACAGCAAATTCACTAGCAGTCCAATGGAAAAGGCTCCATCAGGCTTGCCTGGTCTGTACATTTATCTGTCCCAGAAGACTTGCAGCACCCCGAGCAGTCTAACGAAAGACACAGTGACACAAGACAGTTCACTCCAGACCCAAAGTAGTTTGTGTAACACCAGGTCCTACACTGCTTAATGTTACCATTCTAAATTCTCAGCTGTCACGCACACTGTTTCAGGGGACCAAACCAAGGGCTGCCTTTAGCTGGCGGGGGCCTGTGCAAAAATTGGTCCTTGCATCATTCCTGGATGTTAAAGCATTTTCCAGATTGCATAGTTGTTGATGTATCACTTAGAAGATTCTGACAGAAAAGCCACGCAAGCAAATAGTGTCATACCTTGGCCTGTCCCTGTAATAAGGCCGTTGAGCTCAGAAATAGAACGAGCATTGTAACATCAGCTGTAACCAAAGACTGTGGCCTGGTTGTGTAAGGCCCCAAAGTCAATAGGAAGACTCTTACCAAATTTAATAGGCTTCAGATTGCACCTTCATAGAGCAATACTGAGGACTTGAATCCCATCGAGAACCTCATACGGACCAAGGCAGGGGCAAGCAGGCACAACCAGTTTAAAAGACTGATTAAAGTCCACTGGTATCTTTCCAAAAGCTTGGAATAAGTGTCACAGAAGGGAGAGCAGTAATCCAGGAGGAAGGTGGCAGGTTTAGGATGCCTGTGGTGAGGCCACATCCTAATGCTCTTGCACAACGCACACTTGAAAGTCGAGTTATGTGGAGAATATTTTATTCATAAGTGCAAACACTTTGGAGCATTTGTCAATGTGAAATAACACATTGCTCAGGTCTCTGAAGACATGATGTGAACCATAATGTATGTTATTTCAAAATAGCACATAACTTGTCACTTATTATTACTGTAATAATCTGTATTTGAATGAATCAACAATGGCAATACGTACTTACAGCAAGGAAGGAGCAACTCTAGCAAAAGAAAAACTCTGGTTTTGTATTCCTTATGGAAAATAAAGGAAACCTTTTGTAAATAAGGACCATTGTTCCAGACTTACCTCCTGAAGAAAGGTTAAACCCCTCAGAACGAGTAGATGGTTTCCTTAATATTCAAACTCAACATGGAATTACCTTTTCAGAACTGTTTTCTGTGCCTAGCAACACTCACATATTCATCTATGCCAGAGCCTGGAGGACTGCACAGCTTGTTTTGGAAAACAGTCATTCTTCTTGTGTGACACCTGGAAGTCCCCTGATAATCTATAATGTTCCAGTCGACTGATATGACAAACTACACCTGAAACCACAGATTAAAAATTAAAAAAAAAAAAGAGAATGCACAAACAAAGCGTTTCAGCACCAATCAGAATGAAAATGGGAACAGCAATGTGAGACAAATATGTCCTTTCATATTGGAATGAATGTATGTAACAAATTTGAATAATTTTGCAGCTTTTATATCCAGAGAACTGCACAACATGAAGAAGACATGTGAGGGAAAAATAACTAAAGTAACTAAAATAACTAAATTTCAAGTGACTAAATTTCTTGGTTTTTGAAATTAAGCTGGATATACTGTTAAGTAATTGTTCAAAGGTTTGTTAAAACTCAGTTTTTTATTTCTTTATACCAGAAAGCAAGAGTAAGACATTTTTTTCTTAGTGTTCAGATGTTTGTTTCAGCCTTGAACTAAATACTTCTGTTATTTATGAATTGTACTACTTGTTCTGAAAAGTCCAGATAGAATCTCACTGCGCAAAAACATAACCCTCGCCTACAAAAAAACATGTAATGTCAGTAGAAAATAAAACAATGTTTTCAAAAAGTTTGTACAGACTGGAAGCTGAGCCACAGGGATCTCGTCTGATGTTACTTAAAAAGTTTTTGTAAGATCCTGGAATTTAAGATCATCTACCCATTCACAGGTTTAGCCACAAGACAAATCTTCCTGACATTATTAACATCCTTTAAATATGAAAGCAAACACATATCTCAACTTATCAACAGCTTAAAAAAATTATTCTTTAAAAGTAGAGCAAAGGTTCTGTTAAGCAAACTATAACCAATAACAATATTAATTTTTAAAATAATGTATTAAATTATATTAAAGAATCAGACATACATTTTTAATGCTGTTTTAGCTGCAATAAATGTTGAGAACTATGTTTTGACATTAACACATAGCTGAATGTGTCAAGATGGTTTGGAGCTTCACAACTCATATAAGAGCTTTACGAAGCACTGTTTCTCTGTGACAACATGGTTTCATAGCAGGAATAAGTAAAGCTGAGAAAAGTAAGGAATTTTTTTTGTCTCAAGGGAAATTACAATATTCTAACATCTGTTTTCAAATTAAGACAGTCAAAATGCTGAACTTTTAACAGGGTGACAACTTAGAAAAAAAATTAAATCCTGGAATGTGTAATGTTTGCTTTTTATCATTTTATCTATGTTTGTTCTGGTCTGAGTGTCCAACTTTCTTAGGCTTTAAGGGGGAAAAATAGACTCCACAGCCCAACTATGGTCAAGTCATATCCCAAAATCGAGAAGCAAGGAAATGCTTCTGAGTGTGCCCCCTCTCACGTGGCATCCTCTGACACTGAACTGCATCTTATACAAATGATAAACCTGCCTAATCCCTGATTTGGACCTGTTGCCCAGGATTTGAGACCGAACCACATGTTTTTCCTGTCCTGCCATCACAGAAACCTTATGCTGATTTCTGAGGTATTCTCAAAGATTTTACTGGGAGTTGAATGTCCTGTGCAGGGAAGAATGGGCATGAAAGCAGTAAAACCACACAAAGCTCTTATAAACCTTGCTGTTACCCGGAACACATAGAGGTTAACACCAGATGAATATAATATTATTACCTTAGATCAGCACCAGAGTCCAAAGTAATGTTTTCATTTGGATAGAACTGGTGGAAAGTTTTGATTAAATGGAAACTTCCTTTTTCATTAACAATTCATTTTGATGAAAAACGCCTGCCTAATCCTTGTAATACAGTACCAGACAGTCCCATAAGGCAAATTATCTGTTTATGCCTGACTTATACAGAATAGTCATCAGCCAGGTTGCTTCAGTGTTTTGCCATTGCAACTCCAACTTATTTGCCAGCTCTGACTTGAGGAGCCAAATGTGATGGTGAACAGTGCGAACTGGTAAGTCACTTGTTTCACATACACCACAGATCAATTCCTACATGATAGTGCTTTTCCACTTACCACATATGCTGAACTGCATTTGACCTGGTGGTGAAAGGTTTCATTTACCATTACAGTCACTTCAGCTGTGCCGTCTCCAGTCTGTACGCTGATTTATGGATGGATGGATTTGCATATGGCAAACATCCACACAGCTTTGTAAGTTCGCATTTATGCCAATAAATGCAAAGTCAGGGCTATGATAGTAGTATGAGTAATGTTTTTATTAGAAATAGCTCTCTTTGGGTTTTTTGTTGTTGTTGCGGGGTTTGTTTTGTACTGTTTTTTTTTTTTTTAAATGCATGTAAGGATAACATTCCATTGCAATTCCAGTTTAAGACATAGGGACACTGCTGAAAAAATGACCCTTTATTTCTCCTTATTATTCTTTCTTTTTCTCTCTTTCTTTTCTTTCTTTCTTTCTCATTTTCTTTCTCTCTCTCCTTTCTTTCTCATCTTCTTTCTTTCTTTTTTCTTTCTGTCTTTCTTTCTCTCTTTCTTTCTTTCCTTCTCTCTTTCTTCTGTTCCTTAGCACGTGTACACGAGGATCATCTTGTCCCTGGAGGCAGGACTGAGCACAAATCCTGACACTTGGCGAGATGTCCAGGCTGATCTTGGAGATGGAACATAAGAACAGCATTATCCAGCCAGACCAAAAGCCAGTCTAATTCAGTGACTACTGAAGACCAGCCACAGACGATTAAGGAAAGAACTTGAGGACAAGAGAAGACATAATTCCTGATAGTCCTTAGGTCAGAGCTGAAGAAAACTGTGCTGGGTTTTCAGGTGTGGGGGTTTTAGTTTGGTTTAGATTTGTTGTTGCTGTTTGGTTTTGAATGTTTTTTGTTTGTTTGTTTTCTTTTTTTTTTTTTTTAAATAGCATTTGATCTCCGTATTAGGCCTAATTACCTGAGTACTACACAAGGCTCATGTTTGGGTGGTTTCAGTATCAACACTGCTAACACCCTGTACAAATACTAAAACCCAATGCCCCAGTTTTCAGAAATTTTTACAGTAAGCAAGCTGTCACTCTCGCCACAACGTACACGTGTATCTTCAATTAACATTAACACTGTCTTGATGAAACATCATGACAAATATTCATTCATTCTTTGTTTCCTGGTATGAGCAAAGAAGAAAAGATCCACCTCCCACCCACATTCTGTAACAGATTTAGGAATGCAAGACCTTTCATACTTAAATCATCCACTATGCAACGCAAACGTCTGTACCCACTGAAACACAAAACACATCATTCATTATTCTGAAACTTAATTATGAACTAGACATTTACATTGAGGAACAGCTAAAAATAACTTGCAGCAGGGTGTGGTGTAATTTTGCACTGTCTATGGATCTGAGCCAAGAATGGGTATGCTAATAGTTTCGTATTTGTATACATTATGTAGGTAAATGCATGCATGCACCTAAGGATATTTCCAGAGTTCAGAATTTGGGAAGTTTCTTCCCTCTGCTTATTATCACAGAGGGATAGGCTGAGCTTAGCCAGACCCAAAAATCCCTTTGTAAGTGGAAGAGAGCTTCTGATCTCAGTAGGACAAAGTAGGGGAAGAGGAAGGAGTTTCTCATGTTGCATTGACACTCCATGTACCCTGCCACTGGGCTGACAGTTTTATAAAGATGTCTGATGTCTGCATGTCCTTGTAGTTATCCCTTGAACATGCTAAGGGTCTTCCTTACAGTAAGGGGCCTTCTTTATATATCAATCTATTGTATATATGTTAAAATACAAGGCAATTTCTACCTTTCAATCTCATCCTTGGCCAGCACCAGAGAAATGTTAGGATGCCCTGTTCCGAGACCTCATGGACTTGTTTGCTCATGAGTTACTCTGTGGGTTGTTCACTGATTGCTAACATAACTTCAGTAACAGCTCCAATTAATTAAATTGATGCCCCTTACAGCCTACTGAAGGACTTCACAGCCAACTGCACCATAACCAGAAGTAGTGCAAATGTGTTTCCCATTGGATTCTATGCCACAAATGGTTTCTGCTCCTATTTTTAACAGAAAACATTATTTTTGCTTCCTTCTTTAAATGCATGCCTATCATAAAATGTGAAAAATTTTATTGCCCCACCACCTACCACTGCATTTGAGACTTTCTGCATTTTCTTAACACGTGACACAGACTACAATAAATTTTAGTGTAATAGAAGTGTCTGCACAAGTGGCTACATCTGAGTGGTTGCAATTTGAGATTCCTCTTGCTGTTTTGCAAAGAGCTCTGAGAGCCCATTGACAAGATATCTGGGGTGAGAGAGCACGTGGCCCCATGCTTGCTGTCCCACTTTGTCAGACTGATGTTTGAAAGGGAACAGGGATTCCTTGCTCTGTTCCTAGCATTAGCAGCTATTTGGAGTGGCAAGGCAGCAGCTCTGGAGTCTCCTGCTGTGGGGAGATCTCCTGGGCTCTCTCCAGTGAGCTCATGTGAGAAGCAGGCAGTAGCAACTTTCACTCAAAGTGCCAGGAGCCATAGCTACAATAAATAAGTAATACTCCAGTAAAGGATAAAAGTTTCCACAATGCTGTGCCCTTTTTTGATGGATTAGGAATGGTTATCGAAACAGAACAACAGCATTGTGGAAACCATATTCCAACACTGAAGTGTTACTTATCTAAAGTTACTGTGCTTGAATCAGTGGAACTGCCTAATCTGTGCTCCACGTACAATCACACAGATGGACTTCTTCACAGAAAGTTTTAATGAAAAGACCTGTTAATAGGGAAAATGGGAGAGGGCTTGGGTATGACTTTCCTTTGCTTAAAAACTCAGTTTAAATTTGATTGGGCATTAAAAAATTCTGATCACTTTTTTTATTAATACTTAAATATCTACCAGACTAAGTCAGGGTCTTTTATAGTGACTTCAATTGATGTTGTATCCCACTAGACATGAGGATGCCACAAACCACAGCAAGGCAGGGAATGTTTCTCTTGTGGTAGAGCAGAGTGGAGTCATGGGATAAGAAGGATCAAGAGGGATTACTACCAAATGAAAATTTTCATTTGAGAATAGAACAATATTTTGAACAGTTTTTGCCTAATTTCTTTCCATTAAATGGGCCAGAGCTCAAAAATTTCAAGCGATCCTTAAAATTGCATGGGTTTGTTGGTTGCTTGTTTTGTAGGTGAAGAGTAACTTGTACAGCCTCTCAAAAGGGCACTTCACACCACAAGTACCAGGTACGTTGAAATCAGTAGTACAACTCATGTGAGTATGAGTTTGTAAGATCAGTCCTTTTTTTGTTATTTTTTAATCTCCTAGTAAATACCAAGACAAATCACATTTCATTATAGGAATATTAGTATGATTGAGCGAATCCCAGAGCCTTTGAACTGTCCTTTATAAATTCAGTGAATGAAATTGCATTTAACTTTGCGAGTTCTTTTTAGCACAGTGTAACCAGATCAAATTAGTGCACAGAAGCTTTGTGAGATTGTGTGCTGTAAATGATTACAGAGGTGGCATTAATTATTTTCTGAAATATGGAGGTTGAATGAAATACATCATGGTATTTCAAAGTAAGTAGTAGATGGAGACTACAAAACAATATCAGGGAAAATTATACTGGTAAACTACAGCAACAGCCCCATGCTATCTCATGTTTAAGGGATAGGTACATAACCCATATCAATTTTGGAGGTGAACTTTACTTTGAAAACATTTTTGTAGTCCTTGTGCCTGCCTAATCTCAGATTTTGGAGTTGTTTCAGGCATAAAGGGCTTAGTAAATCTTTGTCCATATGCAACTTCTATCTAAGCGGACACAAGGTACAATAAAATATGTAGAAAATAGTCTGGCTCAGAGACTATTAATATTTTTACTCAGTGTTCCTCATTTTTCTACTGTTTACTTCTACTTTTTCACCTTTTTGGATGCATGAAGAACTGTATATTTTGAAGGACACATTTAATTTTAAGCTAAAACATTCACCAGTTCTACCTAGTTGAGCATGTACTGAAGTACAACAACAGAACACAATAGTGAAATGCTAGCAGTTTGTAAGGAAGATTAAAGTAATTATTATTTTGGGTGGCTCCTAGGTCAGATACAGACATAATACAGAATAATACTCAAATCCTTTACATTTCTTCCACTGCTATCAAACTTATCTGCCAGACTTTCAATGAAGGTCTACATCTGCTTACTGCTTAGATCTTGTGCTTTTTTCCCCCCTTTCTTTCTTTTTTTTTTTTCTTCCTTGTGGGAAGGGGGAGAGTGGCTTTTTTAGCTTCTCTTTTATGAAATATTAAAAGAAGTGGAAAATGTATAGTACCTGGAGATCTGATATTGCTTTTTAAGATTCATTTTTCCCCAAGTGGTCATTATTACAGCAGATCTGTTTAAGGTGTGGGAGTTTCCATACCTGTGAATAGGTTAAAGTTTTATGGTGCTGCTTTTCACAGCACTTTGAAATGCAACCATCTTTGCCAGAAGCTAGCTGGAGAATTATTTACATATCTCCCTTCCTACCTCAGCTGACCATTCACATGCAAATAGGAGCTTTGACAGCTTTTCCACACATTTATGAAGCCCAGTGATCTGCCCATTTTTCAACTCAGAATGAAAGATATGACAATGCTTTAGAATAAAGCCTTGCCAGACTCTAGATTAGTTTCTTATTCTGCAGTAGTGAATATATATTAAAAAAAAAAAAAAGTCCAACTTCCTTGGAATGGAAAATTTGGGGAGCACAGTGAATGTCTCAGTCATAAAATGAGTATTGGTTACTTAGAGACCAGCTGGGGCACAGTAGTTTTAAAAACTATTTGAAAAGCATAGCTGACTTAAGCTCTTGCTTTTTCCTCCTGCGGTCACTCAGAACCCAACAAAGTAACTCAGCCCCTCAAAACCCCAGATTTTGAGACTAGGTTCAAGTCATTGCACTGTGGGTACACCATGACATCAGGGAAGGAAAATGAAAAGCAGACATTTAAGTTGGCCCTGCCAGTCAAACCCTGTTTGAAGAAACTTGACTTGCACTACTGAGCACAGTGGGTCCCAGAACAGTTCACCTCTGCATAGAACAGGTCCACAGTCTGGCCCTGCACATGCAAGCAATTGCCTCTCAAACCCTGGTGTCTTAAACCCCGGTGAGAGACCTGTCTGAGTGGTTCAGCTCAGGACAATATTGTGCTTTCATGGTGATTATCAAAAATCATTGCTATTCTACCCACTCACCAGTTGTTATTTTAAAGGAAAACTTGTCTTAAGACCCAAAGTCTTTTCTGGCGTGATTTCAGTGTCTTCTAACTAGAAACAAATACACATTTCCTCGTCTAAAAAGCTGTATTTCACCTCTCCTCATGCAATTTACATACATTGATCACTTCCATATGTCTGGCATAAGGTAAAATAGTTTCTATGCATAGTAATGGGGGTGAATCTACAGTGAAACAAAATTCAGCATTTGTCATATTCCTACATGCTGATAGAAAAAAAAAAAAAGAGAGTGGCAGTTATGAGAAATTACCTTAAGGGGCTGTTTATGGTCTCAGCTATGGAAATTGTATTAAAAACCTACAAGTTGCATTGCTTGGCCATGTCCTCATTCCCTTTGGTGCTATGTCAATTAGCAGAACCAGTGGTCTGAACACGCAACACTGCAGTCACATTAACACAATAATGTTACATTTGGCTTACACCAGAATAATTGATGATAGCTTAAAATTTCTAATATAGAATAATAATACACATGACCCTTGACACTTGTCTCTCCGAAGACATATGAAAAAGTCAGTTTTGACACAAATAAAGAGGACCTTTTACATTGGTCTCTGTTGGTCTGTTTGCCAGCCTTAAGAATTGAACTTGGCTCTTCTAGCACCAACAAAACTGTAAGAAAACTATGCAGTAGATGGTCAAGTAAGACACCATAGTTGAACATATCACACTACAGACTTGTGGTTGAAGTTCAAAAGTACATCAAAATCATAGAAAATCTGATATTTTCTCTGTATGTCTCAATTAATGACATGAAAACCAGTACTTAATTACGGAAAAAAACGAATGCTATTCATAACAACAATACAACAATTACTTCATATAAGTGGCATGAGGAAGTATAAAAGCAAAGAAAAAAATTCCTTGAGATAATTCACTGAAGATAATATTTAAATGCTGCATTTGAGGTATGTGGAATATATGACGAAGGGAACAGGTGCTTTCTTACTTATTTTAGGAATGAGGATGCGAATCTTTTAGAGATTCAAAATTCTACTTCTGAATTTATTATAGCAGTTAATCCTCATTATTAGGTTTGAACTAGGGCTGTCAAGCAACAGTTTTCCAGTGAGTGAGTCACAAATGATAGGCAATTATAACTGACTCAACGGATTAATGAGTGCTTCCCCAAGTGGCTAAGAAAGGCTGCCCTCATCCTGGAGAAGGTTGGGGAACATTTGGGGTATGGAAAGCCAGAAAAAGGGATATGTGCACAAAGAAAGAGAAGGTTTTTTTCTCCAGAATCTGTTGGGAAGGAAACATGTACACCTGTAGGAGTCGAGGAGTATGAAGCACCAGTGGCTTGGGAAGGAATAGACTATTTGGAAAGGGAAGAATTGCCCAAATGAGGGGTTTAGTTTTGTCTGATAAGCACAAGAAAAAAATAAAATTTTTAATTTCCTCTCAATTTTAAAATACGATTATCAGTTATAATTTAAAAAAAGAGCTTAAACTCAGAAATAGGGCAGAATCTCACAAGCACTCACATACCTTTAGACAATATTGCAAAGACTAAACACAAAGGCTCTTCTTCCAAGCCATCTGTAATCACCTTCACAGTGTATTTAGTGTGAAATAGAGGCAGATACTCCAAAAAACATTGTTTCTGTATAAAATTGTCTGGAATATCCAAATTGAATTAAATTAGATATGCTTCCTGGATAATAGGTATGTGTTTCATTTCACAGGCATACACAGCTGTGAATATTATTATTATTATCACTTTAAAGTACCTGTAAGGCCTTTGCATGTTGATCAAAAGTAAGTTCTAACCGAACTTTGAATACACACATTAATGGGATTATTCTGAGAGTAGGATACAACTCTGAATAAGCATGGCAAGTCTCTGACCTTAAGAAATTCCTCATGAAATCACTTAATACCACTTTACAGGTGAAGAAGTTGACACAGAAGAGCCAAAGAATTAATAGGATTTCCCTTTTATGGTACTTTCTTTGATTCCCTTTACAATACAGACTTCCTGTGTATCATCAGCTGTGGTGCTGGGTTTCTGTTAACCTCCAACCTCCATTTGTAGGTGATGTAGCTGAGATGAACAAAACTTTCCTAATTTATGTGACTGTTAGCCAGTAAAGAATGTAGTTACAATGCAGGTTTAAAGAATGATAAAAGACACAAACTTGCAAAAGGATGCCAGAGAAGGAAGTAGAATACCTAGCAGTTTCCCATTACAGATGAGAAACAAAATCTGAATAAATAGAATTAGAAATTTATGTAATTCTTTATCTCAATACTCCAGGCTGCAGAGAAAAGCAAAATTTTCAACATAAAATACTGTTGTTAATAGTTTAGTTTATAACACACTTTTAAAAGGAGCTATGAAGAATTTTCTTTCAATTTTAACAAATTTCTGATCTTTTCACTTGAGTTGAAATCTTGCTTGCCTATTTGTTGCAGGTCAGTTTTTATGGCTAGAGTACAAACAACTAAGGATACACATTTGGAACAAAAATATAGACAGAGATTACCATACTGATAACTGCATAGCCAACATGCTCCAAATATTGCCTTGCTGATGTTTATGACATTTCAGAGAAGTGCCAGCTAGAGCTCTTTGGAAATGTTATCATACATTTCTGTACAACTGAATATATACTTGGTCTTGGTGGATGGACTGACACCTCTTGGAAGAGCAATTTAGAATGAAGTGATTTCCTAACTATGCAATTTGCAGGTAGCTCGGGAATACATTTATGTTGTTGTCTTCAAGGCCATCAGAGTAAGTTCTGATATAGCCATTCATCTGCTGTAGTAGAAGTGAATATGGGGAAAAACACAGTCTGGAAGATAAAAGTTGTCTCTCCCAGATTCCCAGACATTGTTTCTGCTGTGCCTCCTATCACTCGACAGGAACTGGATTTACCACATGGGCTTAACAGAATAGAGACCTTGAAAAGGACCTGGCATGATAGAGGTGAGACCAAGTTGTCCTAGAGATACCACAGAGCAACATTCATCATTACTGATATGACCTTTGTCGTGCTTTGAGAAAAAGAGCTTCATTAGGCATCCGAACCATTTCAGACTCTACATTCATGCAAAAGTAGTGAAGTTGCAGTGGGAAATCCATGAAAGAAGTAATATTAACACCCTGAAATCACCACTTCATCTTAAGCAACCTCGCTCTGTGCCTTGGCCACATGTGGGATCTATTGCTATTCCAGCGTCAGCTGGTCATGAAAGCTGTACCCTGCACTCTCTGCAGCTCTTTTGGATGCTTGTGAGCTTATTTATAATCTGCTGCCTCTAGAAAAGGCCACCAACCCCTCCCCTTTGAAAGGCAGCTCTAAATCCTTTAAATTATCTCACAGAGCTTTTTTGTGTCCTTTTCTCATACAAGGCTGGAATTTCAAAAGGAGCCAAGAGGGGCCATCGGAACCAACATGAGCTTTGCTTCATTAGAGTGGAGAGTAAAGGAGAGCTTTCTTTTACCTCCTTCCACAAGTTAGATGAAAGCAAATAACTACTTCATTCCTCAGATTGTTCCCTGCAAGATCCAACTTTGCACGAAAATATTTATAAGAGATGAGAATTTTATTTGACTGCTCACTTCTAAAGTTTCTGCAACATCCAGCTGGAGAGATAAGCAGGCTGCCCAATAAATGTCAAACACCTTTAAAACATTAGAAGAATAGCAAAAACTTCTGACTTTACTGTGTTTGGCTATCAAACAGCATGGGATGAAAACTAAATGTGGCAGAAAGTAGACTAGTGCTCACACATTTCAGGGATTGCTGTAGATACATTTAGCTCAAGGGGGATCTGTAATCCCCAAACTGAGAAAAGAATCCCCCAAACTGCAAGTCTATTTAGATTTTTTAGAAATTAATAAATTAGGTTTCATCCTGTTCTCACCCTTGAAATTGTTTGGCTGAAAAAGGGTAGATTCAGGGTCACGGCACCTGTCCTTTGAGTTGTACGTATACATATGGATTTTTATTTGCAAACTATGCTCTACAGAATTCAGTCTTGAATATGTTTTTCTCTTTAAAGTGCAGAAACATTCAGAAAGTAACAGAGCTGGTCAGGGGACAGCTTATTGAAAGCTCTGAATGATTAAGCTATTAAATTAGTAAAGCTCTGCAGCCCCAGACAGTTACTTCCAGCATGTGTTACTGGATTTAGGATGAGCTTATTAATGAGGAGAGGCATGGGAAATGTGAGAAGTAAATTAGGTAATAATTTTAAGAATATGGAGACTGTAGTGGTACTGTGTATTTCTTGCTATAGCTGGAAGTTTGGTAAAAATTTAGGTAGTCACAGGTGACCTCAAGATCACAGATAGTGAGGGCATATGTAAGTTTAATCAGCTCAATTTTTACACAACTTTAAATACTCATTTAAGCAAAGACAGTTTCTTAAATTAGGAAGCTTTGGATCAACATACAGCCTAATTTCTTCCCTAGCAGTTAACTGTACTTTCTTTTGATACCTTCCCAGAGAGAAAGAAACTAAATAAATAAACAAGAAGCTTAATTCCTTTTACAGACACTGAAAAGTGATGAGCACCCCTAAAGTCTCATTCAATCTGCCTAACCCAAGATTACCTCTCTGGAGGTACCTCTCCTTCCACTGATAGTGAAAAGAGCCTAATGTGGCTAACTATGTCAGTCACAAAGAAAGAGAGAGACACCACAGAGAACCTCCTGTGGTGCAGGAGAAAGGTTACAACACTCTTAAGATTTCTGATGTTCTCAGCAGCTGTGGCCATCATTTTCTCTCTCGTACATTCAGACACTATCCCACTCAGAAAAAACAGGAAAAGTCAAGTAAAAGTACTATCCCCACAGTTATTCTTACTATCCACAGCTGTTACTGGAGGAGAGCAGGTAACCTATATGAAGGCTGTATGTGGGAGGACCCTGACCTTGCAGACATTCCTGAAGGGAGCTTTAATCCTGCAAGGGAAGGAATTTGCTGAATTGCCCACCAGCACCAGCACAACCCCAGCAGCAACTTTTACGTGTACCTTAATTAACAAGAGCACCAGAACAAGCTACAGAACTTCCATTTAAAAGTTTGACATAGAGCTCCCAGGGTCCACCCCACACATTTGCTTAAAAATAAGTGCGTGGGAGCCTGAAAACAATTTTACCCTTTTTAGCTTTCAAACAACTGGAAAATGTCACAACCATTGGACACCATTTAGAAGGATTTGTTTTCTTCTCAGTCACTTAGGCACTGCCTCAGGTGAAGATGTGATTTTGCTTCAGATCGAACTGGGGTCAAGTCAGGCTCTAGCTGATGTAGAAAATGTTGAAAATATTGGAGCAACTTTGTGTTACCGGTGCTTCCACTCCAGTGTTCCAGGTATGCACAGGAGGGAAAAGTCTGTGAGCCAGAGGAAGTAAATAAAGAAGATGTCTCTCAAACAGCAGCTGTGGGCATTAAAGGTCATATGCGGAATCAGTGATTAAGCAAGTCAAAAGCATATTAAAAGGATCAAAATATAGCAATGCATTGAATTAAACCTGAAAAAACACTTTCAAGAAAACAAATTATTTAATGGTTTCTTTTCAGGTGGGAACTCCACAGAAATGATTTTTGCGCACACGGAGGTTCACGCAGGAGAGATTATAATAAATAACCTATTTACACTGTAACAACTTCCAAAGACCAGGTTTTTTACTTCAAATATTGTTTTGCTAAATGTTATGGAATAAGTACATACCTGAATAAACCCTAAGCAAACAGACAGGTACTTCAGTCTTGATCAAAAGCTTCAAGCACAGAAGTAAATTTTAAGGCAGACTTCAATTATCAGTAGTTCCACTGAGCTCAGTGAAACTATGGATATTTAAATTCCTCAACAGGTCAGAGTTTTAAAGATGTTGTAAAAAACAGTACAAGTAAGTGCTGCAACCTTGTACACAGCAAAAGAGTGGAGTTTCCATGGCTGTCAATACAGTACCTTACATGAATAATTCAGTCATTTGTAAACCGTACAGCACAAATAATTATAGAGAACTCCAGCTTCTCAGAAAAGGGAGGCTCTGTAATTCAAAAACCACTTTTTCCACGGGAATTAAATGGGAAAGTTGGAAACACAAAATGAGAATGTTGGGCTAGGTTTTCACCCTCCTTGTTCCAATTACACTGCCTGTCTGAGGCCCTAATTAGCTAGCTGAAAATTTCCCTATATAGGCAAGATCTGAACTTAGGCACTTCCTTCATCAGCATCTCCCTCTTGTCAGCCTGTGGGCTGTCAGATGCAGGCAGGGTAGTCCTACCACCATCCTAAGAGTTCCCAGGTGTTGTGAAGGCCCCAGTCAACCAATGATAGAAAGACCGACACACAGATCTTCTCTTAAAGACTCATCCTTTTGGGGTGAAAAAAAATGGTGAAGAGGCTGTGGCTGCATCTGATATATTCACTGTCTCCCAGCCTCCTGCACTGACTGAACAGTGAGGTCTGAGAGTTCTGGAGCTGGGTAGAAATGTCAGAAACAGTAGAAGCCAAAGATGCAAATCTCCCTGTTTTACCTTTCTTCACAGTCTTCTTCCTAAGTCGGGTCTGTCCTTCTCTCCCTTTCAGGCACATCAGAGAGGCTCTTCCCTCAGACAGTACTCTTACAACATCGTTGAAGCAAAGGTTTTTTAAGCAGATACTTTGAAATATGAGACAAACTCCAATACTGGTCTCAACTTAAGAGAAACAGTCTCCCTTGCCAATATTTCTCTCCCCATTTCCTTCTCCTACTTTGCCCTGCTTTCCTAATATTTGAGGAGGTATTGAACTGTGAGTTATAGAGTTTGATGGAAAGGAGAAACCACAATCAAACCCACCGGCAGGTCATCAGCTACAACCAGACTGGGTCAACACAGGTATCATATTTACATCAGTCTACGTACAGGTAATTCAGTGCAGTGCCATTCCTCCCTCATCACTGCACGTTGGACAGATTGAAACGGACACAAGTTTTGCAATTGCTTTCACTAGGGCCAGGATTTCATCCGGATAAAAAAATCCATCCTATAAAACTGTAAATCAACTGCACATCAAGGATGGAGTAGTTGTCAATATCACTGCAACTTTAAACAAGACACTTATATTTAATATGGCTTGAATTGGAGCCAGGGAGTAATACAGCTAAATCTGCGTGCAATGCTTTTCCACTTACTTTTTCTCAAGTAATATGTATCCAATTGAGCAACAATAACAGAGGAGAACCACACATGTACTCTTGCAAAACATACTTACAGCATTTAGTAATTTTCAATAGACAAATAAGACATGACAGATGGATTTGAGAAAGTTGGGTTCACAACTTTCATTTGGAGACAAAAATCAGGGTTGCCTTGGGAAAAAATCTGTAAATCAAGGAACTGTTAATGGAAACGCTCTCTTTCTTTGGGCTTAATTGTTTATATTTAAAGGTTACCATAGCTGGTTCCATCTCTGTGCTGTTACCCCTTCCATACTGAGGAGAGCAAAAGAAAATAGGAAACAATAAACGATACAAGAAATCCATCTGGAGTTCAGGCTATATTTATTGTTTTAAACTTTGCACACTCAACTTGATCACCATCTTTCTGAGAACTCTGTGCTCAGTAGAAGTTTCCTGAACAGAATCTGTGACCTAGTGACACAATATAGAGACTTAAAACCGACATCAGAGTTGAAGATTAGAAAAAAAACACAAAAAAAAAAAAAAAAAAAAAAAAAAAAAAAAAAAAAAAAAAAAAAAAAAAAAAAAAGCAAAACCCAAGCCCCCTACATTCTTTAAAGGAAGATTCCTTTACTTTTGACATATCAACAATGACATTTCTTGTTACTTTACAATAAGGACACAGTCTTCAAAGGACACAAAAAGAAGAGCTCAGAGGTTGAAGAGCTCAACTGAGCTTTCGGGTTTATGGTTAGTTTTACCTCATTTAGGCTATGATCCAGAACTTATTGACTTCAATGAACTTTGGATCAGGCTTTTAATCATATTAATTACCTTTGACTGAAATAAATGGATAAATATCATCTGAGTAAAACCTTTCTCATTCATGCACAAAGATGAAAATGCTTGGAAACTTTAAAAAGTACAGAGCAAAACCCTGAAGCTACTGAACAGGAGCTTCACCACAGATGTCAGCTGGACAAAGATTTCCCTAGTGATCTCCTCAAATTTTCTTTAATATGCCACCAAAATCCCAGTGATGTAAACCAAATAACCAAAATTCTGTTTTGCAATAAACAAAAGGAACCTTTTCAGACTACAGATGTGGTCCTAACATATGCATTTATACACTTTCTCTTCCTCTTCCTATCCATAACATGCCCCGTAGGATGCTTCTAATCTTCTGCAAGACTGAGTGACAAGGATTTAAGAGGAAGCAAGAACAGGAGTTCACCAAAACTTCTGTCCAGCAACCTGGGAAACGGCAGAGCTAATACTGGGCCTTTGAAAACAAGTGACCATAGGAAATCAAGTCTGGCAGGGATTTAACCCTTCATGACTCATTTCACTAACTTTTAAAGCAAATGCCTGAGCTTTTTAACCATGTTTGACATCTAATTAGTCGAGACAAACAAGAAGTTAAAATACATCCTCGGTTTTCTTTTGAAATAAAGCACCGACAATTAGCTCCAAGGTATTTGTTTAGGTAAAAAACAAGCACACATCTTAAAAGAAAGTACAATGACAGTCACAGAAAAGTGAAGTCACTTGGGTCATTCTTGTCAACCTGCATGGTTGGCGTTTTTTTTTTTTCAATATCATAAGTTTATTTTACTCAACCACATCTCTTCATGGAGATGAGGAACAGGTAAGTAGCTGGGTAGCTTATTTTTCTACTTGCAAGCAGTTTAAATAGAGATGAATCACTTGATATCACATAGTCACACAGCTGTGAGGTATATCCAGAGAGATACATATTGTCATGTGAGGCATTCTGTCAGTGCCTAAAAGACGTATTTTCAATACCCACAGCTTTTAAGATGTTCCTACGCACGGTGTTAACATTGATCTGTGCATTGAATACTTCGCTAGAAGCAAAATTTGTCAGGAAAAGCACGAGCTGACAAAGCCTAGTTTTCCCTGACTAACAATGACATCCCCATACTCGGTGATCAATGCAGCAGCACAAGCAACAAGCTCTTATTGACCTGGCCAAGCCTTTACACTGGTACTTAACATTAAGTATGTGAGTAGTCTGATCTGATTCTTAGAGTTACATGTTTGAAGTCAAACAAGTGAATCAAAGGCCAGAGTGTGAATTTCTGTAAGTCTTCAGACTTTTAACTTCCTTTGGATTAACTATGCATTTACTATCTTTGCTAGATAGGCTTGCTCAGCACTTGAACTCATATTTGGTACACAGTGATCCACCACATATAAAACAGATTCAATGTTCCTTTCAGTTTCCTGTTTTGCTCATATAGGACTGACCATATATCAAAATTTGACGTCTCATATATTTAAAAACTGAAAATTAGACCTATTGTCCCAGCAAGAGCAGAATGGAAAACAACCAATCAGCAGAGTAGCAAAATACTGTTAAACTGCATAAGGATACAGCGCCAGTGGGGTGAAAATAGGAAAAAAAAAAAGGAGAAGAAAAAAGGAAAAAGAAGAAAACCACTCTCAGTCACATCTGGTCACTTTTTGAAATCAGTTTCTGTGCATTTAGCCAATATGAGCAGGGGTAGCAGACTTGAGCCATGGATAAACTTTAAAAGGGTGAAAAAAACCACAATAATTAATTAGCTATTAAACCCCTTTACAGTATATTTTTATAGTATTTATGCTTCTATATAATAATCTGAGTTTCAGTATGATTGTAAAAGTTTGGAAGCAATTAAGAGGTTTTTAATGAGTTTTTTGACATGACATGTAGTTACAGTAGAAGCTTTCTTCAGATTCCATTACTCAAAATAATCAATTTTGTGTTAAAGACAAATGTTTTTTCTCATTAAAATCAAATTAACAGACTCTGAATCTCTTAAAGTGTTCTTTTCATACATGTATTTTCAAGTTTAAATACTCACAAATATGCATATACATGTTCTTTAAGAAAACTCAGCACACGCATTTATTTCACGCAGCACATCCAAGTTTTGCAGGTGCTTAATTTTTTTTTCATCTGGAGTGTGAAAATGACGCCTGCCCTGTATCAGAGAGGACTTTCCCCTCTCTCATTTGCAGCACGAGAAAGATGAAAAAAAAATGGAAAACGTATTTCTACTGGCAAGAGATGTAGTGACACTATGTAAACTGAGATTGACATCTATGACCAGGCATGCACACACATGTTCTCTTTTTCCCTGCTGTAGAAGCAGTGTGTTACTTCTCCTCCCCCCTTTCAGATCCGTAGCTGCTGCTGCTGCTCCTTCTCTCAGCCTTCAATAATCTGAGAATTATGAGGAGGCAGCTCTTGAGAGAGATGTGTATATACACCTTGGTGTATAACTCTCCTTTTTAGAAAAAATACTCTACAGCTCTCACATTTTCAACTTCTTTCCCAGTCGTACATTCTCCAGATTTGGTGAATTCTTCTGAAAATGTACTTAAGAGTAGAACTATGCTGATAAAGAGAAGAGCCTGTCTACTTCACTGTTCTCCTTTAATACTGGCACTACTATACAAAAGTTAATTACTGACAACTGCAGTGTGAGTGGCATTACACAATTTCAAACGTAAACGCAATCTCACAGCTCTCTTTCTTCAGTTACACCTTCCCTGTGATCTCTTATGACACACATCAGACTACACCGAAAACAACGCTGGTTCAAATAAATCGCACTGCATTAAACATCCATAGGCAGCGTTTTCTGGTGCCTAGCAGTCCTCTCCTCCTTTTCTGGACTGATCTGTTCTTTTCAGTTTATAGTTTCTTGGCAAACCCACCATCTACTGCTTATGTTAGGCATCTGATTGTCAGATTTGTACAAACTGAATATTCATGACTTGAAAATTAACCACTTCATGCCTAAAAAAATAAAATAAACACAAATCATCATCTATTCCATGCTGTTTAAAACAAATCTGGGATTGTGGCTGCACTGCATGCCCAGCATGGGGAAGATGAGCTGGGTAGCCAAACACGACTCATCGTTTTAAAGAGTAAAGTCCAATGAAACAGAGCGAGACTGAAAAATGCTCTAACAGGGATCAGCGCGATCCGGAGTCCTCGTCTGCAAACGCAACTAACTCCTCTTTGTCTGGGTTTAAACTGCCTGGTGCCGACCGCAGCACGGAGGGGCTTTTAGAGTAAATTTTTTCAGAAATTTCTCCAAATGCCAATTTCCCCTTTGGAAGATAAGGAAAAGCAGCGAGGAAGGTGGGGAGGGAGGGAGCGACGGGGCAAGGAGAAGGAGAGCTTGGAGGAAAACCGAGAATAAGAGAGAGAAAAACAGACTTACCTTTATAGGATAATTTGAGCCTTGGCACGTTATTCTTTACATGCTGGCAGTTGACTCTTCCCGCTAGTAATACTCCCAAGGAAAGCAAGGCAATCCCCCTGAGCCAGCCCATGCTGCAGCAGCCACTGTAGGGTCCCCGCCAGCCGCAGCCGTGGCGCTCCCCGTCCTGCCGGGCGCCGCCGGGGAACTTCAGGCAACCTGGGGAGCGGAGGTAACAGGTGATGGGGGTGGGCTCCGCTGCCGCTGTCGCTGCCGCCCCGGCCCCCCGCTCGCCACCGCCGCCGCCGCCGGGGCAACTTCAAGCCCCTCTCACGCACACGCCGCGGGCCGGAAAAGGAGGCAGCCCCCGGGCGGCGTGCGGGCGGGGGGGCGGCATGATGCGGGCGGCGGCGGCGGCGCGGGCCGGGGGCAGGGGCCGGGGCCGGGCCGGGCCGGGGCGGGCCGGGCCGGGCCCCGCTCCCCGCGCGGCGGGCGGGTCCCGGGCGGCGGGGGCGGCCCCGCGCTCCCCGCGCACATGGAGGAGGCGCGGGGGGACACCGGGCTCTGCCCGCGCTCCCGGGAGCGGCTGACAATGGGAGCGCCGGGAGGATCGACCCCCCCTCTACCCCCCCCCTACCCGCCCCTCCACCCGCTTCCCCTTCCCCGGCTGTCACAGCACATGCAATGAAAAAAAAAAAAAAAAAAAAAAAAAAAAAAAAAAAAAGAAAAAAAAAAAAGGAACACATCGCGGCAGAGATGAGAGAACAGAAACCTCCACCGAGCTTGGGGAAAGGCACGGAGCTAGACGTTTCACCAGCTGTTTCGTGTCATTGTCCAGGTTGTTGGGTTTGGGGTTTTTTGCTTGGTTTGGGGTTTTGTTTGTTTGTTTTATTTTTTCTTTTAAAATTTAATTTTACGGGTCTAATCAAAAGATGCGCGTCCCCCCTTTAAAAGCAGCAGCGCAACACAACCCACAACGTTGCTACCCACATAAATAACAGCTCCTGCCCGTAGCGTAATCCTCTTCGGGTTGTTCCCAGTTAACAAGTAACAAAGTCTCGCCATCAGCATAACTTTACAACTGAAGCTTTTAAAGCCTTGTTAGGGAAGGTTGCTCTAACCCCTCCCGTCCTCCCCACCTCCTGCACTACTCCAATTCAGGAAAAGAAATTCCTAGTAAAGCCCACTTCAACAATCAGTTCAAGACATGGACAGGTCTTGAGGGGCTCATAAATTACACCGGCATATTCTCTGAAGTGTTCTTATGAGTTGAAAATGTTCCAAACCTCCCGATTTCTAGGACTGTGATTATTGTAATATATTTTTAGACAATGAAACTAGATAGTGATTTTTGTTTGTTTGTTTAAACAATAGGATACACAAAATCCCCAGAGGTCTTTAAGGAGCTGTAAATATAAACATATAAGCAAACTTAAGCTCTCTCCTCCCACACATTCAAACAACCCCCTTCTAGTGAATGATAGTGTATTAAAATTTCCATGCTGTGCTGAATATCAACGTAATGTGCCTTTTGGAATGTAATGTCTTACACAGATATGTGCCCTGTATTACACTCCTAATGCTGTATTGACAAAAAACGCTGGCAATCGACCTTTATAAAACATTGGCATTGTCAAAGGAAGTGTGATGACCTCTATTTCATTCTATGGTTTTCCAGAAAACAGAGTATGTGAGTACTTTGTGGTGACAGAGGCTATGGCATTTCTGTGAGAGTCTCTTCCTTCCTTTTATCATTATTTACTGTGGTTTGAAAACCAGTTATCTAGTCCTACTGATGGTGACCACACTGCAGCCTGAATTTTACAGAACACAGCATCTCAGAATTTCTGTGTTCAGACCTAGCTACTAAACCAGCATTTGGGAAATAGTTTTAAGTTTAAAACTGAAGTTCATAGTTGAAAAAGCGGGTGTCAGTATGGTTCTAATTAAAATGTAAAGACCCATGCAGAACAAGGCTTGATGCTATGGTAAAGCAAGGGCTAAAGTTCTGTCATTGCTGCTTTCATTGCTTAATATTCACACACCAGTGGAAAAGAAGGGGCTTTTCCCCCCTCTCCTTTTTAACAGATTCTTCTGCTTCCTGAGCTTAATTCATTAATCCCGTGGCATTGTATCTGCCAGATTCAGCAATTCTATTGATCAGCAGCATTGTTAAGAAAAGAAAATAAAAAAATAATGTTGATTTTGGTCATTCCCGCACTTGTTATCCTGAGCATTTTCATGCTCCAGGCAGTGGATTAGAGCTCCAAAATGACAAGAGACGCCTGTCTGTTTTCCATGGATTACTTGCTACAGACATTCACTCTGCAAAGGAATTCATGTCACTTTGAGATTATTTGGAGAATTGGCCTAATGAATTATCCTTTTGTATTGAGCAAACAATTAGAAACAAAACACAAAAGATGCACCATATTCAGGACTTTATAAAGCACATCATTTTACAATGATGTTGTTACACTCCATTTACTTCTAGTTGCATAAAGAAGGCACAGCTAATTTTTTTTCTTATAAGAAAAGATAATACAAAGCTAAAAGTCTGTCTTTCTCATGTATGATGAATGTATAACACTCCAGACTATTTTATGTCAATCAAACAAGCAAATCACGTCCCCAGTCAATATATATTTTCCTCAGAAAAATGTGTGGATTAAATACAATGAATAGTGATTTATCCAAGATTGCATCTGAGAGATATGATACAGCATTATTTGAGGAGAGATGAGACTTTTTCCATCCTTCATGTGAGAAACCACTCGCTTTTGCCTTCCTCTGTGGGATGCACCATCCTAAAGACACAGGGAAGGGTAAAACCTGATCCTCCTGCTATTTAGCTCTAAGTAGTGCTAATCAGCTAGTCAGGAGAGCATATGCTACACCCCTTATTAGGAGAGGGGCAATGGCAGCACTTCAGTGGTGTTTGAAGAGGCTTTATATCTCAAAGGCACCCATTGCCATATGGTGCTTCTGCCAAGGCGAAACTGGGCTCTGCTTGGAAGGAATGATTTGGCCAACACTCCTACTGCAAGTGCCAGAAACATCAACTCTGGGAATTTAGGGTGGGCAACAATTCACTTTCAAGTAAAAATCTATTCACCTTTTTTCTTTGGTCTTTTAAAAGAGATCTAACTGCTGAGTTTAGAGAGAGGCAAAAAGTAAAATCCAATTCTTCATATAATACCCTTATCCCCTGAAGAAATGAAGACCACAGTTACCAGCTTAATTAATTATTCCATTATTGTACTGCAGGTTCACAAGGAATAACAATTCTTCTGCATCTTTTCCCATATTTGTTGCAGATTCTATTTTTATTTTGTGTAATGGTATTTATATGACATTCTATATAGTGTTTTATGTTTCGAAACCCGGATAGACCCTTGTGGGTTCTGTTTAACATTTCTGCTCTCATGCTGTGTTGCATTATTATTTTTGAGTTTTTTTATACCACCTTCCAATATGTGCAGCAACTTCACATTGATAGATCCCACAAAAAATTATTTTTTGATACTTCTGGGCTTTCCCTGTTAACTATCCATACAGAATTACTCTTTCAATCACTTACAAGTTGGCATCATTTTGGTGCATCATTCTCATTACTCAGAAATAGTATTACTTGACTCATGATTACTTCAAACCTTGCTGCTGCTGTGATTTTTATACTTAGAAGCTCTTGAAAGCTCAACTGTTTTAAGAAAGTCTTTAGTGTGCTTTAGAAATGTACTTATGTTTTCAGAATTGTTTCCTATGTTTTGGATGAGTCATTAGTTGTTTATATTCATGTCATCATGTCCTTCTCAGAATTACGCAGGAATTACCAGAATCTGTTTTTGACACTCACTACTAATCCAGTAATTTTTGAGGGAAAGATTTCTTGGGTTGAGTGTGCAATTTCTGGTTAAAATCAGAGAAAGAAAACCTTCTCAGTCAGTATCTTATTGCTAAAAACCTCCCTAGAGAGCACACTCCTGCAGGAAATGTAAAATCTTAACTCCCTGTGATTTTCTTTCAAAGCAGGTGAATTGCTTGATAAGCAGAATATTTACAGTTCTGCAAAAGGTTCCTTTGAAATTGCTCCAGTTCTACACATAATGATACTTGAAAAATGCTTTCAAATAACTCAATAATTATTGGTCCAAAAGGAGGCTCAGTCTAGAAACCAATTATAAGTGCAGTTGTCATGTGATGTGCGAGAGACCTAGAACACAGTGTCACAACATAGGGACTTCAGAAGCAAAATCTCGTTTAAGAATATCCAGGCATCATCTACCACATTTCCCTTTTCTGTCACTGCCTGCCACTCTCTCATTTGGGACACTACAGACTTTTTGTGGGGACATACTAGAAACATGGTGAAGAAGAATGTTTAAGACTAGTCCCTGTGGGCATATGAAAGGGATTGTTTTTCACGCAGATGAGTGAATGCACCAGCTAATTGAGTAAAAAGGACCATCAAGTGGCATTGGGGAAAAGCAGCAATACAGAGGAACTTCAGATGTTGGTCTTACTCCTGAAGGCAACATGTCATGAAGCTCTACCTCTAAGTTCAAGTCCTTTGCCTATATCAGGCAGGAATCTAAACCTGGAATCTATTTGACATAGAGCTTATTGCTGACACAGTTGTTCTTCTCTTTTTCTTGTGGAAGAAAAAAAAAAAGAAGGAAACCAATAAAAGGCCTATACAAAGAAAAATGCTTCTGATAACCAGACCTGCTGAACTACATATCAGCTATTATTTTTACAGTGCTGATGATTATCACATTAACTCGAGAGGTTTTAAATAGCTGCTTCCATCTGTTTTTTAAAGGATTTAAAATTCTGTGGAGTGGCACTTTTTGAGTTCTGAAACAATCACAGAGCAAAGCTACTTAAAAATGTACCAGCAAAAAGAGATGTGAAGGTGTAGAGTTTAAAATTTTATCAAACTGGTGTTGTGAAAATCACAGGCTTGCATCTAGATCTGGAAATATCCTTGATGTTGGAAGTCTAGACATGTCTTTCCCCAGCGCTCCCTTGGGCTATGTTGCATTTGGTAGCCTTATTCAAATCTCCTCAATCTGCATAAATCTGTAATATTTTTTATTTTTGTATGTGATTGGGTTGCTAACCAGACCAGTCAGTATCTGCATTCTCTCAGTAACACTGCATCTTACCATCTTGTCACAATCAACTTTTCCTTCATTTCTCAGGACTAATGAGACTGTACTCTGTGTGATGCTTGTACTTTTGGCAGCATAATGGAATCTGTATCAGTATGATGTGTTTTATTCACAATGCTTTCGGGTCTATTAAACACCTCATCAAATTCTTCAAAAATTTTCTTTGCATCCTGTTCTGTAGACAGGTTATATGCCCGTCTGAACAGCAACATTTTCAGATTTCTCTTCAAACCTAAACAAACCTCTTCTATTCCCTTGGCCTCTGCTGCCTGATGTTCATCTCATACACAGATGTGTGGCAACTGTGATACCCAGAGCCATGGCAAGAAACCCACCTTAATATCTCAATGTTGGGCATGCGACTTTCATAAGAGTTACAAAAAGTTTATTTTCCACAATTCCTGATGTGGGCCAGTAGCTTCTGTTTTCAATGGATTAACTCTAGTGTACTCATCCAAATTGAACAGAATTTCCAAGTCTTTTAACTTCCACATACAGAGACTTCCATCCCTCTAATTGCTTATGTTTATTGGCTCTTTGACCTTCGCTGAGGAAATACTGGACATATGGGGTTTTTTTACAGGAGATGAGGGAAATGCAAAGAAATATTTGATGTTCTAATTCTTCATAGGAAAGCCAATTTAAGAAAAATCATTATAAAGAGAAAACCAAAGCAACAGCAGCCACGAAACTTTTGGCTCCTTGAATCCTATTCCAGGTCTGATGTGTTGAACTTTGTTGAGGGAAGTCTAATCAAGCCGGAAGGTCTCCCCCAAACAACCAGCTGCAGAATCACTTGCTCCTCTAACCCAAAAGATTTTGTGGTTGGTGGATCTCTGAAAAGATGGATAATAAAGCAATTCTGCCCTCTTCCCCACTGCTGGATGGAGAGACAACTTACAAGGTGTGTTACACACAAACGCATTACAGATTCAACTACTTTGGCATCCAAATCCAGTTTGAGCTTTTATCACCCATATTTTTTTCTGAACTGGGACAACTGACAATACATAAAATATTTTCCTGAAAAAAAATCAACAAACTACTATGATCAGAAAAATAAGGTATAGATAAATACAAAAATATGGTTTTCAAGATTTTCTGCTTGACTTTGAAAGTCCTCTTGTATTCTGACTTGCATCTTTAGACCCCTGTATACCTTTCAAGGCCTGAACCCAAGGCCACACACTGAGACATGACAAGAAATTGATCCCGTGTTTCTCACGTATTGTGCCAACAGTCCCATCCTTACCTCTTCATTTGTCATAGTATGCAAGTCATTCCTGTCAGCCCTAAATGTCCCTCTTTATCGCTCTGTATACAGAAAATCCCCAGTTCTATTGTATCTGGGATCCATCATGGCCAACCTTTTGCTTAGTAACCTTTACTGCCAACTGTCAAAGACTTGAAAGATGCAACACTGTCTTCTGTGCCACCCATTCATCACAGGCTTTTAAATACTCCAGGTGAATTGCAGCAAACCACAAACTGGAAGTGTATGCAACATCTTCTCTGATCATTGTTCTTTTCTGGACCTTTCTTCTTCTCTCTCTGCTGTTTTTTTTTTTTTCTTCTTAAGCTGAGTGGTTCATTAGTATATGAGAAAGATATAAGACCAATTAAACTGTAACCACCGACTGTCATCTTCATACATCTGCCCTATTTGACTTTCTAGACTGGAAAACTTTTTAATGAGGATTTTTTTTTTTCATGGACAAATTACAAGTCTGATTCTGTTGAACGCAGTGTGTGGGTGCAAATTGTTTTTGGAAGATCAAACAATATCACATAAAACATAGGGGCTAAACAGTCATTTTATGGCTTCTGATGTAAAAGCTGATAGGTATTTAATCACTACTGAGATAGCCTGTGGAAACTGGGAATGGTAAGTAAACTGTGATAGCTTTCAATAATTTGACCTCTGGGAATGCTATTAGAGTCAGCAATATGTAGAAGTGTGTGCTAGAAGAGGAGAGGGAGGGGAATTCAAAGAAAAACAAGCTCTAAGAAAGCATTAGCTAACTCTTTCCCTTTCTGAGTCCCCAGTGAATAGGGATTTCAGCAGGGGAGGGGAAATTTATCCCTCCTCTAGATTGAATTTGTAACTATTTCAGAAAATCTTTACACTACACTATTTTTCTATTTGCTTCTCTGACATCAGAGTTCATGATATTTTAGGCAGGTAAATATAGACATAGAAAAGAAAGATTCCTTCTATCTCCTGAAGTGTTGAAATCCAAAACAAATTTGGGATGGAGCTGAACCAGTCAGTCACATAAATCTTGTTTGTGGAAATCCAAACATAGGTTGGACACATGCACACACATATATCATTAGAGCAATTCTCTAGGAAAATAACTGAAAACCCAGCTTGTTTTCTGTTACTCAGGCATTCTAGAAGTACTTCAAATACTTTGACATTTGTATGTGCATACCAGAGAGAACGACTACAAGGAGCATCAGGTAATAAACATCCCTGACTCTACAATTAGGATTTTTACACCAGACCTTGGTCTTGGGTCAAACCCAAGTCTGAACACTTGCAGTCAACCTTCTCTCTTTTCTCTCCAAGCAGGGTATGAAGCTGCAGTTTCAGTGCTCAGATCTCCTTAGAGCACCTCACGCAGTCCCTGAGGACTAACAGCAGTGGTAGACGTGGTAAAAGTGGCAAAGATGGCAAGATGTGGGGAGGAGCACTGCACCAAGTCAGTTTGACAGCTCATTGGAGATCATATGATAATGGAGACCTGCTGACACTGTACAACATCTTTTTGCTCTCTCAGAGCCTGCCCTGTTCCCTGTAACTGGGTAGTAGGACAGACAAAGATGCTGGTGATACCAGTAAATATTTCCCACGACAATGGAAATTCTTAATTCTGGACCAGAATTAGCTACTTAACAACACCTTAGTGACTTGTGAACAGACTAGGAAGGAAAAAAAATTATATACTAATAAGCCAGGTTTTCTGTGTATGGAAAGTAGTTTAATTAAAACATATGTTATATTATACCAAAACAGTAATGGAAAAAGGCCGGACTCATATATGCACACTATCTATATACACATAGAGAAAATACATATTGTATATTGATAGTATAACATAAAACTAGCATAATTAGGCATCTTCATTTCCCCTGGCATTTTACAATGTCTCACAGATGAATCCCTCAGGTTTTCTTTTTTGTTGAGCATTTTTTTTTTTTGTTTTTTTTTTCTTCTTTTTTTTAAAGCTTATATGCATCATGTCCTGGTTTCATGAATTTCTCAGCCCAATTCCTGAGTGTTTCTTAAAGCTTTACATAACAACCTTATAAACTGTAAATAGGTCTATTAAGGTTGCTTTTCTTCTTTCTTTTTTACTTATTTTTAAGTTTGTCTCTACCTTCAAGTGAAACAGAACGAGAATATGTTCATAAAGACAAAAAATTCCATTGTTTATACTGATCAGCACAGACTAGGCAGTGAGGGGGAAAAATCAAGGCATCTGTTGAATACAAATGAAGGCAGCAGGTTGGTGTGTGAGTCGTTAGGTTCTAAAGCTGCTTGTCATTCACTTCTAGCAACTGAAACCTCACTCTCTTCCTCTCCCCACTCTGCCATGGGACAAAGTTGAGGAAAACACTGTGACTCCAGGAAGGTGATTTTACATTGCAAAACCTGATGGACACAAGCTCAGTCTTTACCCGCTTGCAGCCGTGTTCCATCACAGACCTAAGTTTACCAGTTACATTTTTGTTCTAAACACACCCTTTTAGCTGCTGATAAAGAGCCTTGAAACTATTTGCATGATGTTGCTAAGGACAGTGCCTAAACCTAGAATTAGTGTCCTTAAAGGTTTTATTATGATGGCAAAACCAACTGTTAGGAGAGCTGCCTTGTGCCCAAAAGGTCTATATTGTGCTTCAGCAACAGGGGTTTTCACAATAAATTGTGAAAATTGGAAGGAGAAGAGGAAAAAAACAACACCCCAGACTTCAAACGAATCTTGCTCCCCATTTTTCTTCTAAAGTGTTGAACGATACATGACATCATAGGATGAGCGGTAATTCCCCCTTCTCTATTTTGAAGGGAATAAACAGGTTCTATTTCTGAGAAAATGTACTAAAGCCAAATTTTACTGTCAGTTACCCTGATGCCAGTCCCAAGCAAAAACAGTTCAAATGCAATTCCTCTGGATTCACGCTGATGTAACGGAGAACAGAATGTGGTGCTTGAAAAAGCAGCTGTCACCTTATGGAAAACTTTATGAAATATCTTATTTGGAAACAAGTGTTTTTCTGTGCAGTGTATTTCCCTGTACTTCTTTTCCTTCGTTCTTTCTTTCTGAGGACAGTGTTTTAAAACAGAATCACTGTTGTTTCCTAAGAATTTATCTACTTCTGCACTTATTCCCCACCTGACATCATAATCCTCTGTTTGTGACATAATAATAATTTTTACAATGACCAATTGTGATACTACAAGCTGGGCTTAAAATCTGATCCAAAAAATGCCTTTTACTCTGATATCTTACATAACGTCATATCAACTTTCAGCTCAAGAGATAATAATTTCAACCAAGTGACATCAATTAAGGGAGTGGTACACTTGATATAACTCCCTAGAGATAAATCCCTCCATAGTTTACATTTTTATGATTTGACCTCTAAAAACATTTCCACTTTCTACCCAATGCTCGTTTATACAAGGTTAATGATTTTGCTGAAGAAAACATTACGTATACTGTTCAGTTCAGTCTCCCACAGGAGTTAAAAGTCACAACAAACAGAAGCTTAAGAAAAGGAAAATCAAATGCAAATATATTTCTCATGAATTGTTCAATGAATTTCAGATACCATAGTGATTTATGTGAATAACTTGCAAAGCAACATCCTTCTTGACGAGTGCTGAGTGAGTACCCTTCCAAAGTTTGCAGTCTTATGTTTGAGGATACAGTTTCATCCTGTATTTTTCCTCTGAAATTCAGTGGTTTCTCTGTTCATCCTACCATCTTTGGCAGCTTTAACTGGAGTTATTCATGGGTTTCAAATTATGCACATGCTTTTCTGGATCTGTGCCCAATGTGTGTTGAAATTTTGTAAAGACTAGGAGAGACAGCACAATCCAGAATCAGAGAGAGCCAATTTTTTGCTCTTTAGTGCACTTTAAACTTCGGGGAAGGACCTCCAGGAAAAATAGTTATCTAGGCAAACAGGTTATCAGATCTGCATAACCTAAACCTTATCTTCTTGACAGGTGAAAATACTTGAAAATCGAAGACTGCACCCAGATTTAAGCCTGATGACTAACCCAGCCTGATGCAGGACCAAGATTTCTAGAATTTCAAAGTTTCATGTTTATGGTAGACCATTATACAGAGCTGTAAATTATTTTTAACAAATATTAAACTCTGGATTGTTTAAATGACTGGATTTCAACCTGTTTCCTCCTATAACATATTTCTAAGGAAATTGCTTCCTCAATTTAAATAATTTTGCTTTTTGTAAGACACTAAGCATAAAAACCGACAGGTGAAAGAAATAAACTAATATTCTGTTAATAGTCTCTACTGCAATTGTTATTTTAAAGTTGCTATATCTCATTAAAGATCCCAGAAGTTCCTACCCTTCCACAAGTTTTGTCTTCCTAAGTCAAGAGAACTCTCAATTGTGAGAGAATTATTTTCTTCTTGGTAAAAATATATGGTAAAAATGTGTGGTAAAATGTTCCGTCTGGAGAGCCCAGCTATAGAACTGTAAAAGTGTATTTCTCTGTGCTATCATCTCCGTGAAAGCCATGTGCACACAAGATGAGTCTCATACACCATAAGATGGATCTCTGATGACATGAATTAGTATATAGCATGTGTTGCTTTGGAAAACTTTGTTTCATATTGAACACTAGTTGATGATACTCTCCAGTAATATCACATTACAAAACTGATTATAAAAATACCGCAACCACATTATGGATAAAGTTATTATCCATTCTGTTTGCCACACCAATGCCTTACCATGCAAATCCATCCTAGATTTATTGACCGCAAATTATTGTAGATGTGAAATAAATTAGTTGGAGAAAGAAGGATATCTTTATGGCTTTCAGCACATCTCCAGTGGAATCGGCATGAAAAACGCAAAACCTATTTCAGTAATCTTTTCCAACGTTTTCTATATGCAACAGCCACTGCCTCAAAAGCCGTGCTTCTTCACTGATCATGTTTTCAAGACTCCTAAACCAAAGCTTTCAGTTTATGATAGAGGTTATTAAGTTGTTTGCTTGCTTATGTGTTTCGTTTTTTAACATATTATATAGTTCAATTACTGGAAAGGAGAAGTTTGAGATGGTGCCTGTTGCTATTGCATGAAATTAGTCTGGGCTCCAGCCAAACTCAAGTCTCATTCTCATTAAGATGGAGACATTCAGATGAAAATTAAGACCCTTCTAATGAAATAGAAGTGGCAGGACACATTACCTTATTTATCTAGTTGTGCTTGCATGATTTGCTAGACCAGCAGCTATGACAAATGTTCTTTACACAATCTATTTTCAAGACTATTTCCATTAAAAGTAACATGATTGAGTACACTGCTTTGCTCATTGTTGAGATATGCTCCAATGTTTATATCAAACCAATTAAACTGTGTTGTTTTAAAGCAATAAAAATGGTTCTGTAATTGCCACATGTTCTTCTCTGCCATTTTCAAGTCTGGAGACTAGGAAATAGTTTGCAAGCTTTCTGTGCACACTATTTTATCCTCACACATTTGACCTTTTAATTTTATCTTGTGTTGATTTGTGATAAAGCATTCTAGATCTTTTGTGTGTGTGTGTGACTGTAGTTCTTCCTTATCTTTTTTAACATTTAGAATAAAGATACCTAAAGTAATACTGTTATTATTGCTATTACTATTATTTCAAACTTTTCCCTTGCTTGCCCGTTATCGTGATTGTACCTACCATACTACAAGTAAAAATCACTGAGTAGCTATGGTAAAGCAATGTCATTGCACACAATCACATCATTAACATACTCCTGCTGGCAGTTGAGAAATGTATTACACAGCTCGCTTTGACACATCTGCTTTTGTGCAATATGTACCGTCATCCTCACAAGCATGTATTAATTCTGAGTGCCTCCATCTGAACCAAATTAAAACAGCCTGAATTTGAAATAATGGGTGTCCTAAAAAATGTTTTTCATAGAATGCTATATTTGGAGGCAATTAAAGTTAGCTACCAGTTCTGGAAGCCTCTTGGAAAGCATTGTTTGTGGGTTTAAATTTGGGGCATTACACTATTTAGAATTCTGTGCAATGTGATCTGCGTATGCAAGCAGATAATTAAGGAATTGTCTCCTTTTCAATACCTGAAATTACAAGGAGTGTATTTCTCTATGGACTTCTGGTATCTTCTGTGGAACACTTTCCTTTGCATTCATATGTTTCCTTATGTGGTGTTTGTGAGACTCCCACCTGCATCCAGCTGTGGGTTCCTCGGCCCAGGAAGTACATAGACCTGTTGGAGTGGATTCAGAGAAGGGCCATGAAGCTGATTCCTCTCAGCTATGAGGAAAGGCTGAGAGAATTGGGATTGTTCAGCCTGCAAAAGTGAAAGCTCCAGGGAGACCTAATTGCAGTCTTCCAGTACCTAAAGGTGACTACAAGAGAGCTGGAGAGGGACTTTTCACAAGGACATGTAGTGATAGGACAAGGGGGAATGGCTTCAAGCTGAAAGATAGTAGGTTTAGATTATATATTAGGAAGAAATTCTTGACTGTGAGAATGGTGAGGCACTGGAATAGGTTTCCCAGAGAACTTGTGGATCCCCCATCCCTGAAAGTTGGATGTTAAGGTTGGATGGTGCTTTGAGCAACCTGGTCTAGTGGAAGCTGTCCCTGCCTACACCAGAGGGGTTGGAACTGGATGATCTTTTTGGTCCCTTCCAACCCAAACCATTCTGTGATTCTATAATTCATGCAAGCTAGAGCAACAAAGGCCCATTCAAAGCTAATCTGGGGTAAAAGCAAGACATAGAAGGACTTAGGGCATAGAGTTACCTACAAGGCCACCAGGAGTATTTGTTCACTCTAAGTGGCATGTATCAAGCTCCTTTGAGCATCAGGCTTTAATGGCACTTATATTACCTGCCTAGGAACAGCTCTGGATGTATGGAAACAGGTAGGAGAACATGTAGCTTATCATTTGGATAGTTATATATATGTAGGTTTTTTTCTGCAATATGGAACATCTTAAGACTACTCAACAGGCTGCGTGTTTTGAGGCTTAGGCTGTAGGGCTGAGATACAGTACTGTGTGACTGTGAGCTGTTATGCATCATCTGATTATGTGAACACAGCCTGTTGCTAGTTCATGGTAAAAATGTGTGAACTCATACCTCTACCACCAATGCAAAAAGCACGTGTCCCTTCTTATGCCTCCACTGCACAGTAACTATTCACTGCTGAAGCCTTACTCCTGTCAATGCAGCACAGCACAGAAGCAATTTACCCATCACTGAGAATTCTATTTGGAAATCTCATCAAAGGCAGGAAGGAAAAGAGTGCAGAAAAGAATTGGTAAAAGTCCCCAAAACCTAGTGAAGTTTTCTGAGTTCAGAGGCTAAGTGGTGGGGAGAGAAATTGAAGCTCTTTCTGGAGAATGTTATGGTTAGTAACAGCATCGAGCTGATATTTGTACTATATCCTTTATATTCTTTAAGAGAAAAAAAGCCCGAAAAAGCCAAATGATGGGAGAAACAGAGATACAAAGATGACAAAATTTTCCCATAAGATGTTATAAGCTCAAACCAATGTGAATATTACATATATTGGACCAGTCTGTGTCTCTGAGAGCTTTCAAATTAATGGTGGAAAGCACAATGTCAGGACTCATATCTGTAAAGGAGAGGGCTGCTGCTGATACTGTGCTCCGTATGCACTTAGAAAGTGAGAAAAAAATAGGAAGAGGGCATACATTTTTATCAGCTGCCATATTATTTTGCGAACAACCTATATTCATGGGCCATGCTGGACTGCAAACTCCATGTCTGTCCCTGTGAAGAAGTGCCCAGCTTTAGCCAGTGAAGACCTGACAGCAGATATCTACAATCATATAACAGTAAATTGAAGGCTTTGAACTCATCTGCTTGCGTGAGATAAATAACTTTAAGAGACATAGTTAATGCCACAGTTATCTTCTCCACAAGTGGAAGAGTTGGCTGTGATCCACTTCCGACTTTGAATTTTTACTACCACAGTTAATATCAGATAAAAGCTCTTTTCAGGAACTAAGAAAATTGTGTTAGAGAGAGCAGGAGTGCTCTGCCTCCTTTGCAGCAGTTGGGAGTTAGTGGACGTGCTGTAATTTAATTTCTGCAATATTTGCTGGGACAAGTCTCATTCCAGAAGGAAGCCTTTGTTATGCACATGTAAACCAGAATATCAGCAGTGTCTGGAACAGGACAGGGTAATGTTATAATAGTGATAAAGAAGTAACACAAACTTCAGCTCAGAACAGCCAATAATATGGGTTGCAGATCGTTGGTCAGCTAAGGAATCTAGCCAAGGCAGATGGAGTTTATAATTTAAAGGATTTTCTTGTACTTTTTCTGTGACAACAATTCACACTACAAAAAAAATCTGTCATAACAGTGATTGTCAAAGGAGAAACAAAAACTGCACAACCATAAAGACTGTCTTATGCTGTATTACCAGAAGGTGATGCATCCACAACACACTTAGTAAACGGGACAAGATTTACTTTATACACTGCTATCTCTGTCTGTGCTGCTTCTTTCTATGTATTTAAAAGGATTCTTCAGTGAGTAATAAATTCCCTGTCAAAAACTAGCTTAACTTCACTGAATTTGTTTTTATGAAGAACATTTCACACACTCCATTTCACCTATTTTTCAAAACTAAAAATATTTCCTGAATGTCTCTGGAACATGAAGAGTCACTTCAGGAGAAAAGAAAATCATATCTAGATTGTCTTTTCCTACTATGTTTCCACAGTTTCTTTATTTCTGCTCTGTGTTTCTACTGTTCACAGGTGAACAACCTCCAGTGCTGGGGAGGCAGATAGTTAAAAAAATCAAAAATAAATAAATATCCCCGTCTTCTACCCTTTGGAACACGGGCTGTTTCACAACAAATAAAGTTCTTTGAGTAATTATAGGAAATTAATCACTATTTTTGTTAGAGTTTTGTATGAATTTCAACCTTTAGTTACTTTTATTTAAAATGTGTATGATATATTCTCTGTAACATTTTTTTAGAAGCAAAGAAAAAAGCTGTATGAAATCTTTGCTGATACTATGGAAATGTAAAAAAATGGAATACTACTGTCAAGTGATATCACCTTAATGTAATGAATAATAGTAGTTAATAATGTATATCATGGAAATCTGATTGCTTGAGTAAAAACTGTCTTACAGTTTTACTTTGAAAAACAAGTGGATACTCTGTTCATTTGCTTGTGGAGATGGCTCTGAGATATGAACATAAAACATATCAGGATTAGAAGGTTGATCCTATTTACACTCAGGAGAAATAGTGCACCTGCCATTTGCAAGAGCGGTAGACACAGTAGGAAACTGAGATACCTGAAGAGAAGACCAAAAACATCAGAAAAATTATCAAAGTTGTGATAAATAAAGCCATCAATACCTGACAACCCCATCCAATCACCTCTAATTTTAGAGGGTTGAGGTAGAGGCCTCCTCCCAGCCACCATGAAGCTTCTGAGGCTACCCTGAATAATCTGTGTATTGCATTTACTAATACCCCAAATCACATGACCAGAAAGGAATCACATGCAGTACTTGAGCCAAAGAAATCTGGAATAACTACGAGCAGTACAGCAACAAAAGCTGAATAAGTGGGTAAACTTAGGAAGGAAGAGTTCTTAAATTGGCTTGACATTAAATGTTCTTGCTCTACACAATGAGACTCACGAGTCATTCGAACATGTATAGCTGAGCAAGAGCACAAAAGTTTTTAAGTGAGGGAAGATTTTTCAAAATAAACATAGAAGAAAATCAATGTTTTTAACTTTGGCAGAATAATCAGCAGTGATATCAGAGTTCATATAGTTTGTTTGCCCAAAGCTTGGCTAAATTTTTCCTCCCAGCAATGGTGGTAAAGATTAGTAAGTAAAGATTAGTAAGTAAAGTTTTTAGTGAGAGTGATTCCCCTATCACCCTTGTGAGAATAAATCCAAACAAAGTATGTTTTTCGAGAAGGTGGCATTCATGGAGCTGTCTACCTGCTTTCCCTTCTGTCTTCTTGGATATATCTGAATATATGTCCCTGTCACCACTGAGCTGATGCAGCACCAGCTCCTAGAAGATGAGCAATGAGAGGCCTTGGTGTGCTATGCTCATTCTCCAGATATACTGTACACTCTTCCCAGGAATATCAAATTTATTATGCTAGCACAGAACCAAAGCACAGTGCACCCTCATTAAAACTGGCCTTCCTGACAAAAATGGATTTACAGACCACTTCGAAAATAATAATTACATTCATTATGCATATATTAAATGACGTGACAGAGAGAATGACTTAAAACATTCTTGGGGAAGATAGAGATCTGGATCAGTGCATTGTCTGGGAATCCTTCTGCCTTACAAACGAGAAAACATTTAAAGGGGCCAGGGACTAAATGATATATTTCTTTAGGCTGTACATAGCTGGTTTATATAACATAAGTTGCACATCTGCACTATAGACAATATTAGGACCTGCCCAAGTAATGTTTGCTTTAGAAAAAAAAAAATAAAACATTAGATAGCCATGATCAACAGCTCTGAGCTGTTGGAGTTTTGAAAAGAAACAGGGATTGTGACCCAAATCTGAATAGCCATAGTGCAGGCTCTATGTAGATATAACATATCCAGTGGAGATCCTAATATGATTAGGTATATGTGCAGTTTATAATAAAGCTGAGGTCATCACTAAAATGCCTGATGCAACAAAAAGTTTCCCATGTTCTCAATACTAAATCATTTGTGATAAATGTTCCTGCCTGAGTTAAACTGTGCAAAGAAAACCTAATGGCTATCAAAGAGAAAGAGATTCTAAAACTGATGGGTTTGTCAAAAGACACAGTAATGCACAGTTACTATGCCAGAAAGCAGAATTAATTTTTTCTATGAAAGTTCTAAGAAGGGCTCTGGCAGAGTCTACTAACAGTAGTGTGATTGAAAATGATCAGCACTGGTTCATGTATCACACTAACCACACTAACCACTAACCAAAAATGAGCTTCAGTCTGCTCCAAAGGAGGCACTGACCTTAAGCAATGGAAATAAGAAGCTTCAATTCGTTCTTTCTAACTCTTAATGCCCTTTTAAAATGAAATTGGTCAGACATTATTTATTGCTATCAAAAGGGGATCTGACAAACCGTTCCAGTGTTTGAGGACCTGGAAATGATTAGTGTTTCAGATACAAAACTACATATTAAAACTGATAAAAAAGGGGGAAAAATTTAATAACTACAGTAACACTGTCTGGGCAAACATGAAGTGTAACAATGTCTATAACTAGGTTATGGAGTTGTCAACACATGAGCAAACTCCTCAGGTCTGGGATAGGTGAGGACTGAAATTGCCAGAGTTACATCTGAGATAGAACTGGGGAAAGTTATCAGTCACCAGTATGGGATGATAGGATCAGAATTTTCCAAGAGCTTTTCAAGGCAGCCTATTCAGTCCTGGATGGGATTCTGGTTAAAGGAAACAACCTGGCAATTGCTAAAGTGTTACATGAGTATGTATTCAAAAGGATACATAAAAGTCATCTTCTGGTCCAAAAACACCTTAGAAAAAGGGCAAAAATATTTTATAACAACCTAAAATGAACAGTGAAATGAAGAACATTGGCAGGGATTACCACATGAGCCAAAACTAAGTGAAAGAGTGATAAATTCGTGCTAGAGATAAAAGAAAATCAGCACTGCGATGGAAAGCACACATAGATGATATTGCTTAAATTGGCAAGGACAAATATACTTGTGTTAGAATATAATGCTGGCTTGCTAGAGATGACTTTTACAGAAAATACTGTAGCTGAACATGTAGCCATACGTACTAAATCATTTTTTGCTAAACCAGTTCTATGTCTAATAGAAACCTATTACACAATAAATTCTGCCAGAATTTAGCTTGTGTTGTTTTAAGCAGTTTCAGTACAGGTATAGAATGTAACCCTTAAATGATATTATACCTAATGCTATAGGTAAGCAAGAAAATGGTGCCAAAAAACCCCAAACCCAACCCAAAACACAAAAACCACCAAACTAATAAAAAAACCTGTTGAGTCATGCTTTTAACGATGCTAAGCATGACTAACTTGTGAAGTGCTACAATGAATCTGCCATGAGGTACTATTTGTTCCAGAGAGAATAGAAAACATGACCCAACATTGTCAGACTCAACACTAAAAGTAAAGAGACAAGAAAAATAAAAACTTACTTGGTGCCACTAAGAGAAATGACGATTTTATTAAAATGAAGAGAGAATTTGTTGTGAGAATAAGAGGTCACCAGTGTCATACTTTGGATGAAACTGTCCATCCAAACTGACACAAACTTTAAAGAAAGGGTAATGTCTTTACAATTCTTGGAGAAACATTTGAAAAGGTTTTTTTCCCTAAGGAATTGTCACTTGAGTAAGAGTTTCAGCAAATTGACATAGTGAAACCTGTGGGCATGGCACAGCCAAAAATAAATGGGACTGATAGTCCCAACAGGAAAGCATGAAAATTTCTGGGACAGCATGTCAGAGGCTGCTGGTCAGTTCAGAGCATTTACAACTAATGAATAATATATAAATAAAAAAAAGGTTATATATATTTGAAATTCTGTATTAAGTTAGTGATGATTCTGAATTTTTTTAATGTTTTGCTGTGAAAAGAAGACATGAGATTCTATGTTTTTAATAAGTCTTTTCACATGCCTGTTGAGCTAGTGCTAAATTTATATGGTGTCTCATATAAGTAGTACTACTCAGTTCAAAGACTCAGAAACTAAATGATTCACAGTGTACTCAAATGTCTGAACTCTGGGCAACTCTGAAGAAATACAACAACAACAAAGAGCTGGGGAAATATCCTTATTTCTCATCTCTTCCCCATCTGAGAGTTTTAAGAAAAGCAGAAAAAGTAGGTGAACAGACTCAAATTTATGGTTGAAACATCAGCAATAGAGGAACAGGGCCAACATGAAAATAAAAATATCCAAGTGTCACCTAGACAACCCATTTAATCTTATCTAAATAATTTTCCTACACCTTTGACAATTTTAGAAATATTTAGTGTTGGTGCAGAAAACATTTGAAAAATGTTACTCTGACTTGCCTTTCAAACTCTTTCTATACTTTGTTTTCCCAGTTACCTTTCTGTAGCATTAACATTACCAGGATAAGCTACTTTGTGTAGCAGCTTGAAGAATCAGTTTCTGCTTCTTTAAATCCGACTGACAGGTATTACTACTCATAGGTAGAGTAGATTAGATGGGCTCTTGCCTCTGATATTCCTGAGAATGAATCTTCAAGTCACTAACTTTATAAAGAAACATATTACTTACAGGCCTTTCATCCACTCTCGTATCAGACTATGTCTTATCATCTAAAAAAAGTGGGGTTTAGTCCAAGAGTCTAAAATATGCTATTATGCTACTTCCATCACCATCATCATCATATGAGCTGTGTTGTAAACACACCAAATATACTTGATCTGGTTGTAGCTTCTGCAGTTCACATAGTTTACAGTTTTTATTCTGTTGTGAAAAATCACTGATGATCTCTTATCTTTGCTTCCTTAAATCATTAATAAAAAATTCTACCCTTTCCTGGTTTTAGCTGGGATAGTGCTAATTTTCTTCATAGTAGCTGGTACAGTGTTGTGTTTTGGATTCAGTATGGGAATAAATGTTGATAACACACTGATGTTTTAGTTGTTGCTAAGTGATTCTTACTCTAAACCAAGGACTTTTTGGTTTCCCATGCTCTGCCAGTGAGCAGATGCACAAGAAACTGGTGGGGGAAGGGAGCATGACCAGTACAGCTGAGCTGAACTGGCCAAAGGGATGTTCCATACCACAGAATGTCACGGCCAGTATAGAAACTGGGGGGAGTTGTCCAGGAGCCTCCAGTCACTGCTTTGGGATGGTCAATGGGTGGTAAGCATTTGTGTTGTGCATCACTCACTTGTTTCAGGTTTTATTTCTCTCTTTCCTTTTCTTTATAATTATTATTATTATTGTTGCTGTTGTTGTTAATACTACCACGGAAGCAGCCACATGGTACTTAGTTGCTGGCTGGGGTTAGACCATGACATCCCTACTTTTCTGTTGTATAACCAGAATTTCAAAAGTGTATTTGAAGATGATCTGGTTACAGTTTAATGTGTGTATGTTTGATAATGATACAGCAAGTAGTATAGTGAAGATGATACCAATTGCATTTCATCTATAGCATAGCACCTTACTCATCTATTTCTATATGGAGACAAAAAAATCTCACTGCAGTGACTGAATAGCATTTTTTTAGAGTTGTGGCACACTTGAAGACTTCCTGCCCTGACAGTTGTGTTTTATCAATTCATCTGTATTGATTTCTTATTCATTTTCAGCCGGGAATTCCATATTTCCTTGGAGAATAAATTTAAAGCCATAAAACCTTTATTGTGATTCTTTCTTTGCTATTTTCGCACTAATATGATACTTTGGAAAGGGAATGCTGACAGAGCTAACTAATGTATTAAAAAAATCTCCATGTAAAGACAGCTTCAAAGAATTGTTCAATGACTAAGCTGCAAATCCTCATTTTCTTTTATTAATCTTCCAGACAGACATAGAATTTGCTGTAGTGTGAAATTAAGGTGATGCCTTAAATTTTAAGTGCTCCTATTTATGTTAAAATCTTTATAATGTCTACTGTATGACCTAGGAGTTTGTTTAATCCTATTTATGACAGGTAAATGTCTGTTTAGAGAGAGGTAGAACAGATTGGGTATATTGGGTGGATAAAATCTGAATCAAGGATTTTAAACCTCTCATGCAATCCTTAGTAACATTATTAATCCTAAGCAACTGACTTCGCAAATCTCATATCAAGGCAAAATTTTCACAGATGGATAAGGAGAGTGTTTTACTTCGTGGAGGGGGGCAATGGGTACTGCTGTGATACTGACAGTTTTTCCCCATCACTTTGGGTAGCGTGAACATTTCCAGTTGCCACCAGTAACACAAACAAACAAACGAACAAACAACCCCACGAGCCAAAAATGTTATCCAACTCCTGTTGTTCTGACTGCAGAAGTTCCAACAGACTTCTTGTTTACTCAAATTATCATGAAAAGAATGTTCTTGTATAGCACTAGAAGACAAAAATAAAATCAGCGTGGTTCATACAAATTCATGTTTCTTACATTACATCAAGTTGAAAAACTGTCTGCTTTTGATTGCTGTGTTTTGCTATCAGTTGTATATTTGCTTTGGAACATAAGCTCTACAATGCCTTTGATGCCAAATGTATGGCAGGTGTATGCATGTGCTCTGCACAAACAGCGAGCAAACAGGGACCTTGTTTAACAAAATAAGCAGCTTAGTATTTAGGTAGTGATGTGACAGTGTTTGAATTCTCACACTGCCTTTGAAGAAGCTGGTGCATGTTGCCTCACAAGCTTTAGTGTGAAATGTAGGGTGGCTCTTCCGTGGGGTCTAAGAAGGCTGGTGACACTATTCCCTACCTCCTTGTTCTCCATGCACTCAAAAACCAAGACTGTGCTTGCTCCTTTCTAGGACAGATAAGGAAAGAGATTGAATGTTACTCTAATGGGTATCAAGGTAACCTCTTTCTGCCCGTGTTTGTAAATCTGATATTATGTACATCTTAATGGAATTCTCAAACAAGCAAAAGGACCACACAATTTATGCTCTTATGAGGTATATGATTGCAAAGCACAGAGATACAGGCCATGTCTGCCATAGCTGATTCAGTATTCACTGCCCTTATGTGCTTTTCCTGTTCTGAAAACTCCAAGATTACTTGACATTAAATCTAACCTTAGCTCTTTCTTCCCTGCTTTTAACTTGTGCTGGCTCAACCATAAAAAAGGACAAAAGCTAAATTTGGATAAGCAGAAACTCATGATTCTCTAACAGGGCCGATCTACGATGCTGATACAAAGCTCCTCTCATGTCAGCTATTGGGGTCACCTGTGTGCTTGGAGATAATGTTGAATCATGGAGAAAGAAGTGGTGAAGTGATATGCTGTGTTGAAAATGGTTCAGCAGGTAATCTAATTATGTTATCAGCTTTGTTCTAAAATGACATGAAGATAAGCAGAGTGCCCAGGTGGACTTAGGATCAAGAGTGCTACTCCCCAGGGGGATTTTCACAGTCAAACTTGCTTGACACAAAGGTATAAGTGTAATGAAGACCCTCCACTTCGCAATGCTGAGGATAAAAGCCATCCTTTCCCCATGTAACTTAATGAGGGTGGCCCTTCTCACATATTTCAGCCACAACGGCAAATAAACAGGTATATTTTGACTTAAGAAATTCTAATTGCAAATCTTCCATAGACTTCTGAAGCATAGATGAAATAAGACTTTGCATATTCTCTTGCAACTCACTAGAAGGTATAGTAAGTGGCTGGTTATTCAGGGATGTAGAAGCCTATGGAGTCCAAGAAGAATCCATGGACCATGCCTGGCATTTAGGGATACTGAGCTGATCAACTCTCCAGGAAACTTCCAAAGTTAGAAATAAGTCCTTAAGATGTACTAAAAAAAAAGTTCTCCATGACCTATGAGTCATGACACAAATGTGCTTTATGCCTTGATATTTCATTCTACAATGGTTTTTATTACGGAACAATGGAACAAGTCATGACCAAAACTTTAGTCATTAACTCTTTTCTGATCTACTACCATTTTGGAAAGTGATGACCACATGATTCATATATATAATGCCAAAACAGGAGCTGCATGAATGTTAAATTATTTACCATGTTCACAGACTCAGATGGGGCAGATAGCCAGCGTTTCGAAATAATCGCAAAGACATCGGCACAGCTGTATCATATTTTCAGCTTGTACTCCTTTACTACTGCAACCAACATCCAGTGTTCTCAACCAATGCTCTTTTTGATGAACATGGGTTTCAATTCATATTTCTTCTCGCTATAAATGAAAGGAGAGGAAAAAAAAGTGTGACTGGCTAGTCTGATCTGTAATTTCGTCTGAAGCAATATTGTAAAAATGTCCTGTTTGCAAAGCAGGAATAAATGAAGAAGGTGATAAACAACAAGCACAGAAGTGCTACATGGATGACACAAATACATGAAGGGCGTAAAGTAATCGTGAGAAAGAAGAAAAATGAATTAAAGTAGCAACACATAATCAAATTCTCTTTTCAGTGTTTTCTATCTCATTTCTGCTAAGTGTGTTGAGCTCATGATTGTCTATCATTAAAGGATTTAATGCCTTTATTGTAGCCAAACTGCTTCAGTTGCTATTTATCAATCTGTTTAATTAATAAACCAATTGCTGGCCCCATTGTCTTGGAAATACTACAAAGTATTCCCAGATTATAAGGTAAGAAAGCGCATTGGCAAAGATATTACATCTTAACACAATGCAATTATGTTACTGATAATATAGAAAACAAATCTATCACTATAACTGTTCCACCACCCACACACCCCAATAAGGAACAAGCTCTGTGCAAAGCTCTATGAGACACCCTGCGTCAGGGAGCTGACAGTCTGAGGGTATGGCAGGAAACAAGTGGATATGGGCAAACAGATGGGCAAAGTAGAAGCTAACAGTGAAATGGTTATGATTAGTGTAATAGTTTCTGAATATTTGATTGTGAGCCTGCCACGGGGCCAAAGAAAAAAAATCTGTATTTTATTTTTCCATAAAGGGATGGATGGTAATAAGATAATTAGGGTAATTATGTAATTAAAAATGAAGATGGAGTCCCAAAAGATACAGTTTATAATATGGGTGAGGAATAATATCCCATATTATGTTTTAAAATTCAACACAGTCTGGCTTTGAGAGATGTCACAAATGCTTTAAGAAAGATTAAAAAATGCCATCTTCCAGAGGCAGAATTGGGCTGTTCCTTAAATTAATATTGTAGGAAGAAGCAGCGGGTAGAGAGAACATTTTATCCAGTTTGCAAGGACAAACCACCTAACTGTTCCTAAAGGGGCACTTGGCATACTCTAGAGGTCAGGGAGAGGCAGTTAGGGAGTGGATTCAAGCTGGAGAATTCTCCCTTCCGGAGCACTTTGGCTGCATTGATGGAAGCATGCTGCAATTGGTACGATGGGATAGCAGTGCTCACCCTTTCCATTCAGCAGCCCAGCACAGCCTTAGCAGGCTTTTCGGAAGGAAAAATACACCTCAGTTCTCCCAGCTCCAGCAGAAGGGAGAGCTGTGTTAAAATAAATCAGTCAAGCACTTAATAAGAATGACCTGTGAACTCCCTTCCCGTTAGAAATGGCCTTATTGTCAGAAAACTGTTGTAAGTGAGAATATTTGCTCCTCAAGATTTATTTTTTCATGATTGCCTAAACTAACTACCCTTTCTATTCCTCAGGGTAATACAAAGAGTGTGCTGATATGTTATAAAATGGTTTTGTTTGCTAGAACTCTTTGACCGCTGAGGGTTTCTGAGTGTTCACATTGACTGGAATTCATTGGCCTCTACAATGTCCTCAGAATCAATATGTTACATCCATAACACAGCAGGAAAAAAAACCCAAAAGCAGCACACACAATAAATAAAAATATCCTTACTTCAAAAGGATGATTAATCAAGTTTCTGCAATATTGAGATAACTTTGAGGTATCTCTTCTTCCTGTAAAACTCTGTCTTAATATACTAGATTACACAGTCACAGATTTGCACTCTGTATGTTTTAACTCTGATAGCATCCCCTCTATAGACAGCTTAAGTCAACAGAAAGACTGTCACCTACTCAGAGGGCTTTGGATCAGCTTTGGGAGCTCAAAGGTTTCCTAAAACCTGACAATTTAAGCACAACTACACCTATTCAGAGATAAGATTAAAACTGCTTGAAAAATGGTACTTTTTCCTGTCATACTTCACAGGGAAAAAAAAAATTGATTTTTGGCTACAACCTAGTCAAAAAACCTTTGACTTACAGTTCTTCTTTCAAATAAATGGGCCTGAGAAAAAAATTACAAAGATTAGAAGAGCAAGGAAATGTTATTTCTCTATTTCTTTAGTTGATTATGTATTTATTTTCTTAAGAGAAAAACAAATATAAATATGAAAAAGTGTTGCTTAGGTTACTCCAAGACTTTTTGCATAAATAAGCTAAACTGAACAAAAATTTTATGCTAAATTCCAACACAGCCCCAACAAAAAAACCCACAAAAAACCCACAGCCTCAACCTTGCCATTATGATTGTCTAAATTGTGTTCTTTCTGCACTTGGAATTAGAAAACCCATTTAAAGAGATAGCGTGAGATTTTTTCAATGTACCATTTTTATCCAGTTTCCAAAAATAAGCACAATCCCACATGAGGAGGGAGAGATCCAAACCTCTTTTTTTTCCTGATTCAAGAACAAAGCTTAAAAACAGGAGCCCAATTATCACAATCTACAGCATTCTTTGAATGCATTTTTTCTACATTTCTCACACAGAGGGTCTTTCGTTTTGCATAAAATACTTCAATATTTATTGAGCCAGCAAGAGAGCGTGAAAATGACTGTATAAGACAGTGAGTAGACCCATCCCAGGGGATGTGAGACACCTGGGTTCCTGTTCCCAGTCCAATGAATTTTTAATTGTATTCTAAAAAGTGGAACAGCCTTAAGAGGAGAGACAAAGCCTGACTCAACTTCCCAGAAAGCAGATGACCTTTGTTCAAAGCCCTAATGTTAATCAAGCATAATGTAAACCCCTTTTCCTATGTTTGTATGACTACCCTGATAGCTGGACTGTAGGATTTAATGAGATATGATTATAATAGTCCATCTCTCTGGTTTGCAAGGGAAGGTAATTTGGGCATTTGACTGCTTTCGATTTCAATACAGGTAAACAGGAAACAAATAACTTTTCAAATGTCCAAATTTCACAAAGTTAATATTTCAATTCCTGACAAAATACGGCTCAGACGAAGAGTCAGCCATTTTCATAGATTATGGAGAAATATTTCATTTTACCATTTCTCAAAACAGTAACTGATTTGCCTTTTTGTACTGTTTTTTTTCCTTTAAAGAAAACGTTCTTCATAGAAAGGAAATACAGAATTTTGTTCAAAAAAAAGACGCAGTTTTTACCTCTTGCAAAATCTTTTTCTACAAATAAACATCCAATTAGAAAGGATTTTGATCCTACTTTCCCAATTCCTATGGTTACATACATCTATACCGCGACGGGATATGAAATGAATTAAATTCAGCACATGTAACACTAGTGAAAGGCAGTGAACTTTACATCAGTAAGGAACTGGATTCATGCTATATATATGAGGAATCAAACAGCCTTCAAGTCTGAGTTTCATGAGACACCAGAGGTATGCACCTTTTTCATTATAATTGAATGTAAGTGCTTGTATGGTTTTTAACAACCAGTGATTGCTCTTGTGGTTTTATGGCCTGGTCATATGCCCACTGAAATCAACAGAATGAACTGTGAAAGGCTTCTGAGTTTGCTTAAAAGTGCAGCTCAGTGACACAGAACAACCCAGCTGCCTTATCAACAGAAAGGATTTGGACAAAATGATGAAAAATAAATTAAGAAAAAAATTACTAAAGCAAAGGTGATTGCTTACAGAGTTTAAAATTTTTAGATCTACATGGTTTATACTTTCCCATGCTCCTTTTCCCATCAATAATCCAACCATTCATCTTCTGTGAAATCTAAACCTTCTGTGCTTCATGTTTTATTCATCCTAAGGTGCTTAATTTATACCAAAGGACAGCAGAGGGGCTAAGAGTAGCCTGTGTAAGGGGAGATGCCTTTAAGGCTATTATTCATGCCCTTTGATCTCAAGTTTTCACTCAGGAAACTTTGGTTCTGTGGGTAATTAGAGGCTGCCACTGACTTTTACTCTATAAATTACAATAAATCTGAAGAAAGCCACAGATCTTTGAGACTGTAGCCATGTTTCAAAATCTACAATACTCAGAACAATTATAAATATGTTCTAAAACACCAGAGTTAATTCTGATTCAAGGCCAGTTATTTTCTTTTAAAATCTATTTTTCATAATATAATAGATCAATATTACCAAATCCAAAAGTATTTATGAGTGTTTATTTTATACACTACTTGTTATTTTATACACAACTTTGTTAACACCTAACAAACTACAGTATGATGGATGAAGATTGACACAAAACTTAAACTTTCCCATGGCAATATATGTTATGAACTGTACACAATCAATTATTTCAGACAAAGCCCATGCTGTTTCCTCTTCTCCTAAGACACTGCTACATATTTAGGTTTTCAGCTTGAAAGCCCATTTTGGCACCACTAATGAAATAAATTATGTTTCTTGTCAGATCTCCCACTGGGTGGCGTGTGGTACCTCATGTATGTTCATTTGTCACCCTCAAATAGAATAATACTTCCTGCAGGTTCCCAGAGTAGATAACTGCCCAAGTGGAAGTTAATTAAGTCATTGGTTCACTTTGCTCCAGAGGATGTTAAACCACCGATGCTAAATGAGATACTTAAAGTATCACACTGGAGACACATCCAATTAAAACACCAGAAGAATTCAAACGTATATAGATCTGTCTTCACAGATTATGAGGAAGAGAGGACTAATAGATAGTAAGTCATTTAGAAGGAAAAACAGAACCAGAATTAGTTTTAAAGGCAGCAGAAAACATCTTTCCTGAAAAATCTAGATGGAAAAATCTGCTAAAAAGTTGCACTTTCTCCTATTTTCACATTTGAAGCTGGACATGACATTTCATTGTGTCGTGTTTCCACTAGTTATTTTTCATTTATCTACAGTAGATAATAACAGAATACATTTTTCTAACTGCAAGTTTATCCAAGCCCAAGGAGTTGGTTTATTTCCTTAAATATAGGCTTAAGGAAATTACTACAATTTATTAAATACTGAAGATTTACTGTCAACAGTGGTAGAATCCTTTTTCTACTTTTTTTTTCCCATGGAAGAGGAGAATACTTCTGTTGCTTCAACAGTTAAGGAAAAAAGTTTTATTTCTGCAAAGGAGCATGAAACAGTAGCCACATAGCCCAGACTGATTTTCTAGGCAGAACACAAAGTTCATCAATAGTTTTGTCTCTCTAGTAACTGTGAGCACAAGGCTTCTACCCATTACCAGTTTGATCAGCTCCCATTACAACAACAAAACCTTGCAGTCAATAAAATTTGACATTTTGCTCTATACTTTACTATAATCTTTTTTTCCTCTTGACAGAGGAAGACTAATTGAAGACCAGTGAATGGCTAAGAACAATAGAAATTATAATCCTTCTGCTTCTGGATTTCCAGTTCAAAATCATATTCCACTTCCAAATGGAAACTCTTCTTTGGGCTAGAGGTGGCCTTCAGCGGCCCACTGGAGTAAGTCTGGTGATGTTTATCAACCACTCAGAGGCATATTGCAAAACCATAATAGCAGGAATAGAGTACTTAGTTACCTCTATACATAATGAAGGCTCTGTGAGGAACTACCAATGCTATAAGGTGAGGAGACACTGTCCTCAAGACTACCGGATGGGCAAAACTCACACACGAAGAAAAACGAAAAAAAAGAAAAGCAAAGTATCTGTCTGTGTAATTTAGCATATGAAAGAATAATGGACCAATTTTGCTGTGTTTGGAGATATTTTCTGCTCCATTTATGAGAAGTAAGCAAGACTATATATGAGATTTTCCATTTCCCATTTCTATGAGAGCACCATGTTCAGCCAACTTTGTTAATTTTGCATTACACCAACTTAGTGAGTAGTTTTCCGGCAACAAATAGGCTTACAAACAGAACCTGGTCTGGGGTTCGATCAGGGTAATGCATCCAGTAGATAGTTGTATGTAACATGGAAGAGCTCTTTCAGGGCCTACTGCACATGAGAGCTTGTCCTATCAAAGGGCACAGGGCCTTTCCATGCCAGATTCTCCCTCACAGACAAAACTACTCCCCAGAGTAGAGAGCACACACGTACTGTGTGTATAGACCTTCAGGAAGAAACATGTTCTAGGCCCAGAACAGTTTAAAGTCATTGTATGAGCATGGGTTAGGACCTGTCAGGCAGTAATGACTCCAGGTAACGCTTCCTGCAAGTACAAGGAAGTGAAACAACTCTAAATTGTTACCTGAGACTGTGAAGTGCCCTACTGTCTGCAAGAAGGGTCTGTATCTATTAAAGGCAACCCAGTTTAGAGACAAAACTGGTACATACTGGAGGCACTGGCCAACTTACTTATTCTGTATGACATTGAACAAACAAAGCTATTATTAAAGTCCAGATTTTAATTTCTTTAGCTTCTCTAAGAAGAATGGCAAATATGCAGCGTGTAAATTGAAAACTATTTGTGACAGATATCTTACTGCTGTTTGCTAAATTCTGCTCTGCTCGGTGGGTTCGGTTCCCTTTCACCTGGAAACAAAAGTGTAGGTGGCTGGTGCAAATGCAGGCTTTGCCCCAAAATGGATGAGGGACGAGTGGACAAACAGCCCTATTGCCAAGATTTTAGATTTTCATTCTAGATTCAACCCTGATGTCTCTAAAATCTGTCTGCAGCGTGTACACAGGATTTTCTCTTTGTCTTGTTCGTGTAGCCTGGAAACTTTTTCAGGTATTGACTGCACATCCCTAAGTACTGTGCCTGACTCAATGGAACTGGCCAAAGCTGGAACCTTCCTGCAAGAAAAGTGATCACAATGCGATGTAACTTCTCAAAATGATAATAGCAAACACATTACTAGATCTCCAGAAATGAAATACACATTTATAGTGAATGCCTCCAGATAGTTTCGAAACTTTTCCAAGAAGAGTTTCATAGAGATTGTTATTACTTAATGGAAGGGCATTTATAGACATGAGGTTATAATGAAATGAAATTAAATCCAAACAAATAGGGGAGGGATATATATTTCCAAGGACACCACATCCTTAACAAAGACTTCAGTGCTTTTATCCTCAGCACTAGGAGTTGAGGATTGCACATAAGCTTTGATCAGCCGTAATGAACTCTGGATAGGATCTGTGTCTGTGAATTGTTTATAGTATCTTGGCTGAAAGCAAGATGCTAACCAACATATTTAGAAAAAAAAAAAATCCCTAAAATAGAGTTTGACTTACTGGATTAATGTGCCAGCTAGGTTGCAAAAAAAAAAAAAAAAAAATTTAGTCTTAAATACATTGCTGATCCTCTTATAAAAAAAAGGAATTCCTTACAAATTAGGATGTATGACAGTGTTGCCCATATGTAGTATTTCTGTTGGAAAACTTGATGAGAAGTCCTTGGTATTGCTCTGTGGCTGGGCTATGCCCTGCAGCTGTGCCTGGAGCAGAGTGTCAAACATTGAGGCTCCAGTTGTTTTGAGAAGCCAGCTGGGTGTCAGTGGGTGGTTTCGCAGCTGGCATCTTCTCATGACTTTTGCCCAAGAGTCCTTCTGGCCGGTCTGGCAGCTGAAAAGTTGAACGTGTGGCTGGGATAACATCATCTCACTGCTGTGCTCAGCTGACCTTCACAGTGTTTTTGTTTTGACTCATATTTGCTCGTAAGGAATTTGCTTTTTCTGTCATTATATAAATACACAGACAGATTCAGGCCAAATCCTGAATCCTTTGCTTTTCAGGCTTCAAGCCCAGCCACAAATCTGAGCCCTGGCTGGGATCTGCACCACACAGCATTAGACAAATACAGTGGCTATGTGGCTTGTACGTAGCCAGCCCTGACACCTCTGCAAGAAAAGCTGCTGCACCGAAGGTACCTGCCCTGATCCTCCTTCAGAAATATTCATGGGGTTCACTGACAGCTGGCAAGAAAGAATTAGGCCAGCCAGATCCCCTTCTCTCAACACCCAGCATGACCAACCACTCTCAGCAAGCTGTGAGAAATCACCACAGTGGCTCCTATAGTTTTGTGATTATTCAATGCCAGCAACATCCACTTTCCCAGAAGGGTTAAATCCCTTCTTATGGGGAATTCACAGCTCCATTCATCCACGACAAGGCACAGCATAGGCTTGGAGGAAAGAGAGAGCTTCAGACAAACTGAAAGCAGGTACCAAACAAGAACAAAGTGTAGGTTTCTGAAAGTGCTGAAGCCAAAGGCCAAGATCTGTATTAGTCATGACTGTGTTTGTTCTCTCACTCTCACACATTACTGCAGGCATCAGTGAAGTCATAACAGTGTTACAGAAGTAAATCCAGAAAATACTTCTTTAGTCAAAGCTTTTTGCACCTCTTAGGCAGGAGCAATTCCAGTGGCTGATCTTACCTGCTAGAATCAAGTCCTGGGATTAGCTTTGCTCAACGATTTTGAAACGGTGGTTCCCCAAAGTCCTGGCAAATCATCCGTATGAGGTCTCTGGTCTATTAAACAGCATGATCTCATCAGCCCTAAATAGCTGAGCTAAACTCTATGAGAAACTTTGAGAGCTGACAACAGACTTAGAACCAAACTGTGGGCATCACCGTCCTCCACAGTACTGTCATTAAAGCAGGCTGTGGGTGGAAGCTTGGAATCACCACTACTGAAGACAGAAAAAACATGCTATGGCAATATCTACATTAAAATTTCCCTGGACTGGAGCTCTGGGCTCTGTCTTGTTGAGCCCACTGGGTTGGATGTGTTATGAAGGCAGACAGACACCCTAGTGAGCTGTGGGAGATGATGGTCCCAGCTGCTGACACTCTTGTTTATCTCTGAAAATGTTCCTACTGGGCTCCAAAGATCTTAGGATGTGGAAGGTTTGACCTTAAGCACTAATGTGCATCAGTTTGTCTCTTCCCTCTGTAAGAGCACTCAGCAGCACTGCCCTTAGCTTAGAGCATGAGGTGGGTCTGGGGTCTGTGGTGCTCTCACCTGAGCAGGTCCTCCACTGCTGCTTCTACTTCTGCTTCTTAAAAGCTTTCTCTGGCCCTCAAGCCCTGGAAGGTTCAAAGATGTGATCTATGGAACTCCAATTTCTGCTTCACAGTTTACCAAAGTGTATTAGGACAAAATAATATGCCATAGTCAAGACTGAAGACAAAGACATGGAAGGAATCATTGAAGCAGAATCGATGTAAATATTTATTTTTTTTAATAGAAAATGTTCAATTTTTTGTTTGCTGCTAGTGCCCCTGACATGCAGCAATAATTGAAGTTTAACTTCAGCCCCAATATAATCAATGGTCTAGTGTAAAATATTTCCTCTTTTTTATGTAACATTTTCATGAATACACTTATTAAAAGAAATCAGATGTCTGAGAAAACAAATAAACACAAATAATTCAAACTATGCAAAGACAGAAGAAAAAACCCACAAGAGATTGAAAAAATATAATTTTAATTATTTCATTTGAAAAATAATTTTGGAAGAAGGTTACCTTTGCAGATAGTTGGAACACTTTCACCCAAAGAGAATTTAATCAATATATGCTAGCCTATTTAAACTAAAATGTTCCATAGAAACATCTCTATATTAATGATATTTTTAAAACAGAAGGTTTCTGAGGTCACTTTCGGATGAGAGAAGTAAAAAAGAAGAAGAGGAAAAAAGTACTGAAAAGCAGAGAGTTATGATAGAAAAATATTTTTTACAGCATTTACAACTCTGGGGGTATGGAGGTGTCTTTTGCTTTTATTCTTATTTTTTCTCTTTGTAATGCACACCAGAACCACTCTCAAGCTGTTTTCAGGAATAGAGGTTGTCCATTACATCTCTCTGATCATCTCCAGCTCATTATAATGTGACCTGTGGGCCTGTGTGGTGCTGTGCCCTGGAGTCTTAGTGCTCCAAACACCCTAACTAGGGACTTGTTGGGACATGCAGACTGGATGGGACCTGCAGCAATTTTCTTTTGTGGGAAACCCAGAGCGTAGACAGGGGGACCGGAGACGCCTACTGTACCACGCTGTCTCCCTCGCCAGAGAGTTGGGCTGGTCCCAAGTCTCTCCATCTGAAATGCAACCTCCATTTGCTATTTCCCCCCCAGCTTTATTTCAATTTGCATACACCTATGCTGGAAGAATAGATGTACTGTGCATAAATGTCCTAACTGGCACACAAACAAAGCTGTTTATACATAAGCAAATTCATCCTTTGTTGGCTATTAGAGTCATTAGTCTCTTTCAAACACTTGAGTCATTCCATTCATGGAGCAGAAAGAGTACCACTGACCTCAGTGACCCATCTCAGACAAACCAGCGAGCAGCCAGTGATGGGTACAGAAAACAAATTGTCACTTAAAAAAAATTAAATTTGTTTGCGTAAACTGTTCAAAGAATCGTAACTCAACTTAGAGAGGAAACTCATAAAAAAAAATTAACAATGGAGAGTGAAGATCAAGGTCTCGGTCTGAAGCTCATTGTAGTCAATGGAAAGAATCATGATTTAATGGGTTTTGTGAATGCTTCCTACTTCCATGTGTGTTTGAAAAACCACAATTTCCAACCCTTTCAACTGTGCAAGGACATGTACCATCTTTCCAAAACACATACATTCAATATCGAAAGACAAGGAAAAGTCAGTTTGAAGAGATATGTCAGCATATGAAGGGAAAGGGGGTGTGTGGGGAAATGAAGGGAAAATAAGACATTATTTTTTCCGTGTCCCTGCAGAGTGGGATGCAGGACAGAGAACATAAATTTAGGCCTGTGCTGCTGGGAACAGGAGAGGTGTCAGAAATCACACATTTTGCAGTGTGTTCCTCCACAAGAAAGTCCTTTGAGAGAAAAGCCTCTAAGTGTGTGAGCAGAACCCATAAAATTTTACACCCACCCCCCAAAAAAGGAAGAATCGAGAGTCCAAACCTGCCACAGAAACCTCGACCCTTTGTTTAAATTTGTCTGCAATGCTTTTACAAGACATAGCTTGAAAAAGGCTGCGTGCTTGCAGTAAAAAAGTTACATCTATAACTTTTTCATTGTAGCAAGCTGTTCTTGCCAGTGCCAACATATTATTTTTTACACTCACAACAGCATGTATATATGGTTTTAAAATTCTACACGGTAGTTTCATACCAAACTCTTCATTGTTTATATAATTTTTCATGTCAAAATGCACTGTGGTCCAGAAAAAAATTGATTATGCCATATTTTAATCATTTTGCATGAATTGTGAGTGTTTAGTAAGTGTTTCGAAAAAGCGTTTTCCTCCCAACTACCAGTCTGATTGAAAACAATTATGCTTCTGGCACAAGACTCTGAACAATATTCAGCACAAATTACATTTCATCCTATTATTAATAGATGTGATATGTGAGAAATGAAGATATATGACTACTTGTTTCTGCTTATAATTATAGCAATGCCATTCCTATTTTCCCTCTTTTATATATGTTTCTTAGAATCTTTGAGTTGGATATCTATGTGTTTGTGATCTCTTATCCAAAGGGCAAAATGACAATGAAAATAAGAGCAGCTATCCTGTTACAAGATTAATTTGGGAATGATAAATGAGTGTTTTTAGAATGAATTGCATAGGTTACCACTTAAACAGGTCTTGGCAGCAAACCAGCCCTCTTCTTCAACAAAAAGGGGGAAAAAAATGTAGAGAATGTATAAATGAGTTGATTGCCCCAGGATGTCTCTCTCAAGAAGGATTAGAGAAACCTACTGGGGCATTTTCTATCCCCACAAAAGCACTATTTGTGCTACAAAAGTTCACCCCAATAATCATGTTACTACAGAAAGAAAGAAAAAAAAAAAAGATTTTCTGCTCCTGTATAACCTCTTGTAAGACATTTGAAGTCATAGGTGCCCCCAAGTCATCTGTATACTGCAGGCTTAGCCTATCCAAAGAGTGGGAGTGAGAATAAGCTCTCTCAAATACTTTACAACAAAGACAGGAAACCAAACAATATATTTTCCTGCTACTCTTGAAAAAGGTATGGTGAAATCGAACTCCACAGTCCAGGCACTGGACTGTTAAAACTGCAGGTTTTAACTTCAGGTTTTAACTTCAGGTTTTAACTGTACTCTGTCATTAAGATCAGGCTATGGTTGGTCCTGTGTGCATACTTTGTAAGAAAAAAACCAGAAGTAGTATTTGAAGGGCAGGTCCCGGTCACGCACATTCTTGTTCCTAAAGCTGCTTCTTCCAATTGAGACACAGAGATTTCTGAAATGCCCAATCAGTTATGAGTAAGACTCCAGCATGGCTTAAGGCCAGTCATGATATACATTTGATGAGATGGGACATCTGTGTTTCAGTTTGGTCTCTTTATAAGAAATTTATTGGCAGGAATAAGTCTAAACCCTTGTCCGGGTATTACTTCTTCTATGTGAAAAGACAACTGGAATATTTTTTGGTCGAGCCTTGTCATTTTTTTCCCCTTTGTTTTGCTTTTCTTGCAATATTTCTTCCTATAGCTATTTAATGAAGATGGAATATCTTCCTCACCTTGATCATTGCATTTTTCCTCTAATCTTTCTTCACTTAAAACTTTTAAAGCTGCCATAGCTTTAAGAGCCCAGGTCCTATCTGTGGAAGATATCAGTAGACATTTATGGAAATAATGTCAGAAAAATGAAATGAATGAAGGTAACCATCCTCTCAGCATAGTGTAATCAGATCTTTTGAGGGCACAGCTGGTGGGCCTCTCCTCCATTCCATGGGAGTCTTTTCAGCCCAGTTTCACTTCATTATTTGTCTCAAAATTCAGTAGCATTTGGCTTCAAATTATAATTTTTTTGTTGTGCAAAAAGACACCTCATTAAAAAAATGCATATTAGCTGGCAATTTTGTTGTAGTCTCTTAAACCCTAGGTTATGGGAAATGATGACTAGGCTTTGATTTTTTTCTCTACCCTTTTATTTTTAAAAACTTGAACTAGACATGGCAAGAAAAGGCCAAACAGTGAAACAAGATACAACAAAAAGTAGGGAAAAAAGAGAATTGTCAAAAACATGATTAGCAAAAACAAAGATGAGGGAAAGACTGATGATGGGCATATGCTTAGAACTGAATGAAGAGATTTATGAAAGGGGAGAGAACTTGAAATGGGATCTAAATAACCTGAATTCTCTCTCAATCACTGGTCTGTATTGTCTCCAGATATTTTATTCATACTAGACTGCTCTGTTCGTTAAAATTTGTACATCTACAAACAAGCAAAACAAAAAACCCAAATCAGCTAAACAAAACAATCAAATGTTGATGCATAACAGAACAAAAAAAATGAAAGATTGCCTCCCTGGCCCCAGCTGTTCATATTTATATTCACTTGGCAAACACTTGAAAGAGTTTCTATCTGATGTATTCATGAATGTCTGAGGGGGGAAAATGGATCCTGGATAGATTCATACTGAGATATTGTTATATTTCGTGGCAATCACAACCATCTTGATGACATCTTATGCTTTGGTTGTTCTCTGTGTGAGTTGCACTATGAGTTTATGGGATGGAAAGGACAAGCATGTGGTTTTCAGAAGCTGTTTATTTCAGGATGACCTGTGCAAAGGATTGCCATCAGTCCATGGTGCATGTTCATATCAGAAGGCCGTAGGGAAGGATACAGCTATTTTATAAGCAGGAGAATGATATGCTTGCATCCAGATCAGGTGCTACAGGAACACTTTTGTTAAATATGAATGGAAACATGGCCTCACGGACCAATCTTTGGGTAGCAAAACAGAAGATCAGCGACTTTGTTCCACTTGCCCCTGGCACAGTATTTGCATATGAATGAACTGTCTTGAATTTAAATATGAACCATCCAAAAGAGCTGGTACTCAAACCAAACAAAATAAATAATTTCCCTGAGATGTGAAGAAAAGGTAAATTTATTCATAAAATTATGACTGTGAACTGTGATTCTGCCACTTACATTTGAGTGTTGAAGACAGCAGTCAAACTTCCCACTGTGACACAAACTGCTATTGACAACAGAGAAATGTGTCTATGTGCAAAGCTCTCTGACACTTATGCTGTCATAAAATTTACAGCTGACTTTAAGACAAAGAACATTGAGATTACAGGCACTTCTTGGAAAGGGTGGGTGAAAAAAATTGTTAATTCTAATTGTATTTTGCATTTCAGGGAGTAAGACAGCCGCATCCAAAGCCCAGTTAAGCAAAATATTATAGTCCAATTGTTTTCACTGAAAATTGGAATCCAGGGTCCTCAGAGACTCATATGTTACACGCACCAAGTAAGACATAATGCCTGCCCCAAATAACTTGCAGTATAAACCTCTGAACCATTAGTGCATAACTGAGACCTGGTCTTAGGCCTACAGATATCAATGAAAATAGCTGCTTATACCTGAAAGCTGGAGATAGTAGCAGCATTTGGAATCAGAAAAGACAAACAAAAAATATCCTTCCAGCTCGGCTAAGATGCAGGTGTTGATGCTGTCACCCTAAAATATATCTTAAATTCTACTTTGAATATTCTGAGTTCCCTGATTTTGTTTTCATAGAACCGTAGGATGATTTGGGTTGGAATGGATCTTTAAAGATGATTTAGTCCAAACCTTGAATGTTGGGGATGTGCCTAGCCACCCTTACCAAGAGAGGGAGTTTTAAAGAGACATATCCTCAGGGAGACACTGGGCAATTGTGAAGGGGCATGAAGAGTGTGTCACATTGCTTAATGTCTTATAGCTCCAATACCCATATAGTTTTGGATGGAGATAGGAAGGCAGACCTGGTGTCAAATGGTGTGTATGTCTGGATATACTTCCAAGTGCCAATATTTAACAGTTAGGCTGGTGGCGCTGCTGGTTACAAGTTGTTCTGTTCAAAAGATTAAGAGCTATGCAATCAAAAAATACTCAAGAAGTCCTGTTAAAAACATTGCAAATGTATTCCCGATTTTGCTTTTTGTTGTTTATACCTCATGGTGCAAGTGGTGTATATCATATAGATAGCAACCACTTGCAAAGAAATGTCACATACGCTGCTGTCCATTCAAAGCAATTTTCCTTTCTTCATTTGCTTTTTTCTTTCTCTTTTTTTTTTTTTTTTTTTTTTTATTTAAGAACTATTCTTCCTCTTTTAATGCTACGTCTGACAACTAATACCAAGGCACCTCAGTCACCAGAAAACAAGTGGTTCTGGTTTTTCTCCATTGTTAGTTAGACTTTTGTGGTTTTCCAACCCTAGTTGTTAAAGTTCTTTCAAAAGCAGCCCAAGGTAAACATCCAAAGGCTGTTTTTATATTCACCCATTTTTAATGTTGTCTCCTCTCTCAGTAGAAATTTTTATTCCAGGCCTGCAGGGACTGAAACACATTGTGGTCATCTCTGTGTGCTTCAAGAGACACAAGAGGGGTATGTGAAGTATCAGTAATGAGAAGGAGGGAATCCTCAGCTCTCCAAAGGACTATGAACTAACTTACCCATTGATCACGGCAAGCTACACTGTTGTATTCGAAAAGCAGTGGTTGCAGAGGGCACACACATGCTTAGCACAAGCAGAGGTTGTGACACCTGCTTTGGGACCCCAAACATCAGTTATTCATGTCTTTATCACCTTGGAACTGAATTATTGCTCAGCTCTCCATCTCTGACTGCACCTATAGACCCCCTCTGAAACTGCTGCTAATGCAGAGGTACAAGAAATATTTATTACAGAAACAGCTTTGTCTTTGATATTCATGAAGTACAAACTGGGTCATTCCAGACTAAATTTGTGTATGATATTTTTGACCTTATGTAATGCCAGTTGTTGGAGAAGCCTGACCATTTGCACAGTGCTCTCCTGCAAGAAACAGAAGAATGTATGGAGATTCAAAACAAATAAACATACTTTCTTGTGTAATGTGTGTCAATAGGTCTGTTATTGAAGCTCAAAAAGCCGTAATACACAAACAATTACATTAACAGATTTCACTGATTAAACAAAAAATCTGAATATGGGGATTTATATAAATAAATAGAAAAACTATTCTGTGGTTCAAACATTTGAAAACAGAGATAAAGTCTATTGAACTTTGGAAGTATGTGACTTTGAAATTATCGCTTCAAGAAAGGACATTTATTTTCACTTAAACTGTCATTGAATTTGGGCAGCAAAAGCCTAATCCTCATGTCTATCCAATATTTCCTCTCATAAAATCATTTCCAGCACTTAAACTGAGTCTTTTTTACAGCCCTTTTCACTAACTTTGGTCAAGGTACTTATTTATACACCAATCCAATGGAAGGATCTTGGAGATCCCTATAGAAAATGGGAAGACCAAAAATCTCCCTTTCAGCTGTATCCTGTGATACTTGTATCCAGTGCCAGAGCTGAACACACATACTCCAAATCTTTAGAAAAAATTGTGCCACCGGCTCAGCAATGCTAATGATGCCAGGGCAACCATTTTACTCAGCTTCTTGCCATCACTTGTAAGAAATCAAATTTTCTAGCACTGTTTTCAGCTCAGATAACTAGATTAGACAGAAGAGAATTGCTATTTTTAACACGGTTTGGGTGTATTGGACAGCTACTCAAAGCCAGGGACTGGAGTTCTTCAAGGAAAGAAGAAATTAAACCCCACAGTAATTAATTATCAGGAAACACACACTTTTTTTACTCATTAAAAACATCCAGTTTTGCCAACTCAAGTGACTTGATTTTCTTTAATTCGTATTTCTTAGACATGGATGGAAATCCATTGACTTAGTGAGGTGACTTGTGTGTGTTAAGGGATGGTGAGAATATAGCCCCTGTAATTGCTGCTATGGGTTTTATATGGCCTGTTCTCGTACCTATTACACTTCTGAATTTGCTTCTCAGCCTACAGAACACACACAAGTTTTAGTATCTGTATATTGAGAAAACATGTAGATACAGAAGGAGAAAAGCTATCAAAAAAGCTGTTAAGAGTGAATAAAAATTACCAGTAAGATCTTACCAGAAGCAAATCTCTTTTGGACCAGACTTCGTGCGGTGAGTACTAAGAAACATATAATTGGACCAACAGTTTGCTGGGGTTATTTTCCAGCATCTGGTTGTCACTTGAACTACAATGCAGCTCCAATTATATTTTATAGGGAGTAATTTTATTTTTATAGTTTAAGAATCCTTTGGAATTGGTTTGTGAAAGGAAATAAAATATATAAAAAAAAGAAGAAAAAGATCAGCTGGCTTCAGAGCTTCTGAAGAGAGAGTGAGATCAGAAATCATAACTCAGACTGGTTGTTTACAATGCTTGCTACTGAAGCCTTTAATTCAGAGCAGTGCCCTGAAAATATCTATCAATCTTATCCTCTCTGCCCATTTAAGGGGAAAGAATGAAATCCCAAGTAATTATTGGGGCACAGTCCAAAAACCTCATCTCTCCTCTCTGCACAAGCTAGTATGCATCAGGAATAAAGACCTGAAATGAAAAAATGACTACTTTTTCTTTTTCTCTGCTAAATAAGTCTACCTTCTGAGTGCTAGAATCAAGGACAAAAGTGCTGCCTCTCATCCTGAGTGCAGCATACCACTCAGATCTTTTGCTTAAAGAAGGTGGACATCCAGCTTGTACAGAGCAGGAAAATCAGTGACACTCAGTGTCAGTGTTTTCTGAGAGTAACTTGGTTTGGCAGCATCAGACATCCAACAGCCATCTTCAGTGAAAGTTTGAGAAATTTCTTCTTTGGGAGACTCAACACCCACGTGCATTCCTCAGAGATGCTCTTTGCCTCCATAAGTGATTCCTGCTGGTAGCTTTATCCTGTGCAACAGCATTTTCTGCTGCATCCTATTCTGACTTAAGTTTATTTTATATAGCACAGTGATTTACAGTGACCTCTTACCTGGGCAAGGCAGTTGCTGGCAGCTGGATTGAGCAGGAGGAGGTGCAGCAGTGACAGGAAGATGCAGGCCAGTTCAGTTGTTCTTTTCCTGCTGCCAGCAGTGAGACAGTGACAATAAGTTACAACCTGAACATCATTAAACACCACTGACCCCTGACATACTAAAATACCTTCCAGGCTAGCCTTCAGTTATGTTCAGGATAATATAATTTTTATTTTAGGACTGTACAAGGAAAAAAGCATTGATAGAAATGCGATATAAAGATCTTGTGCCAGGTGTGATTAAACAAGCTGCTAAACTTGAACTTGTGTAGGTTTCCCTAACTCAGGCACAGCTTCACACATCCTTTGGAGGATCCTGCTTTTGGAGGCCAAAGGAATAAGACTCTCCTCTATGCTACACTGACATGACTGAAGAACAAGGATCTTGATGTCATAATCATTATATGATAGAAACATTACCTATTTCTGTTCTCGTATCTAGTTGTCTGCTTGCCTAGAAAACAGTACCTGCACTATCCCATTTATGTCCTTGCATCTAAGGAGCCAGTATTAGAGGATACATAAAACATGCCATGGTCCAGTAACCTACTCGTCTGGAGGAAGGAAAGGAAACTTAAATTTAAGTGAGTGGCATACTACACTACCGTTACATGGTCAACTGGCATTTTTGTATTGACTATTCTGATTCAAATGCTTCTGAATTGTAACAGAAAGCATATTTCCACTAGGTCTTCATGCTGTCTTCTCTCAGACAAATGAGCAAAAAAATTAGACTGTCATCTTTAACATATAAGCTGGGGCAGGTGCCAGTCTTTTCCTCCATCCATTCAGAACCTCAGTCAAATAAGTACCTTTTTACATGGCTTTACCTGTATTTTTGTCTGTAACTTCAACAATTTAAAAGCAGTTCCTCACAAATGATAAACCCTGTTCTAATAGCACACTGCAACTTTAGAGTTTCAAATGAAGAATAGTCTCATTGAATCTGACAGATTTTCATTGCTTTAAATCCGAAGTAAGACAGAGCAAAATATGTTCCTTCATGTGCTAGCTGTGGTTAATTATCAGAGATGCACAGATATTTGCCTAAGAATATTATTTATTCTTTGCAATTTACAGTAATGTTTTAAGAAGTTAGAGCCTGATTAATCCCTGTGCAACCTCCTTCTCTTACTAGGACTCTACTAAATTTTTTGTACTTGAACATTTTGGCTCCATTGACAAGCTGTTTTAATTGCTTTCTCTGTGTTAAAAAAAGGTTGGGTTTTTTCTTCTTTTTTTTTTTTTTTTTTTAATTGCAAGCTCTTTTACAAATTGTAAATGCAGGCTTTTCCTTAAGCCTAGTAACAAGTTCAAACAAGATAAACACTTCACAGGATACAGAGAACTCTTTGAAAAAGAGTCACTTTGTGTTTGGAGGTGTGACACCAGATCACAGAAATATTTCAGCATTAACTTTGCAAAGATTCACATGAGTGAAGAACCAATTTCAGTAACACTCCTTCAGGGTAGAGAGGAACCATTTTGCAAGTCTCTTACATAATGATAAAATTAGGCATGCAATTCTTCATTTGGGTTATCTGTAGAAGCCCTAGTCCCCTTTCAGAATGGCAAGTTTCAATAAACACTGTGTCAAGGCCTTCTTATAGAATTAAAACTTTTTTCCTATACTTTCTTTAAGCACATCAGATTTCTAGGACTCTTTGATGTGTTTTTCTGCTTAACAGCGATGGAACTTCAGGGAATTCCATAAAGACTCCGTTTAGCCCCATAATACAGCAGTGCTGACACTGTAAGTGAAAGTTGTTTACACTATATTTTCCATATTTGAGGAACAGAAAAAAGCAAAACTAGTGAGGGGCAGATCTCATCCCAGCACACAATGCAGGTCACTGGAAGGCCAAGTTTGACAATTCAGCTGTGATATAACCTTGAGTGGAGTAGAAGAGTCAAATCCCCATCTTGCAATTTAAAGTTTGGAATGGGCCAAATCTGCATTCCTCATCACACTGCTCTTCCATAGAGCCTTGTCTTTTCCTGTCAAGTCATTAAGTAGAAAAAAGCTAAGGCATAACTTTTACAGGCACGTCTCCAGCACCGTGTAAGTCCTGTCCTGCACAGCAGCTTGCAAAGTGATGACAATGCTGCAAAGATCAGATGAACAGAGGCTGCACTGGGAACTGTGAAGAAGCTGCACTGGGAACTGTGAAGAAGCTGATAGTGTTTAAAGCAGTGACATTCCCCCAAAGATTTAGGTGAAGAAGCTTTGCATGAACTTAAATAGGCAGAGGTTTTTAATGATTGTGAAGAGTCAGAGAATCTTTTTCTTATAGTACCTTTTTTGTCATTGAGGGTTAAAACAAACTGTCCTCCATGATCCTACTGTGTAATTGCTTCAATTTTGTTTAGGCAGTTTAACCTCCCTTTAACCCCTCTGACTACTGTTCAAGATGAAACAAAATGACTTTGATGATCTTAGGCCAGCAATAATAATAAACTCCTCTGGTGTTGTAAACCTCTTTGTGTGAAGGACAGAGAGACTGATTACTTCTCCAAACTGTTTGTACTGCGTGATTGATAATGACCAGTTGAAATTCCCCTTGTTTCTCCCTGTGTAGCTCCATACAAGAGTTATTTAATCCACTGGCACTTGGGAGGAGTTTACCTCAAGGCATGGTGAGGGTTCAAAGGCGTAGTGAAGAATGGCTTTCTGTAGACGAGTTTTGGGGGCAGAGCCTTCCGCAACCTGCAGTCTCCTCACTTGTATAACAATCTGGGAGCTAGATCCTTGGCTAGCGTAAATAACTTCAGTTAAGATGAATTACTTTTATTGCCAAGGTATATTAGTTGGCCTGGTATATAAGCTTGGTCTGGAGTACTGTTAGCCATTCAAAGACAAAGTTGTCCCATTCAAATTATCTCATCACTTTGGGCCGCTGATAGATCCAAGACATCTCCAGACCACTCAAGCTCCATCAGCACTCAAACTACCTATACAATTCCAGTGTGACAGCAAGCACTGCAATTACCACAAAGTGCAGGAGTCTAGGAGAAAGACATGCTGTGGCAAGAAGTGTCTTAAAAATATGCAGAATAAACAAAATGCTGAGTAAATTGGCCTGATTTGCATTCATAAATGAGGGTAGAGTGAGTGTAATTATATTGTGGCCATGGACTAAAGGTCAAATGCCATGTTTTTTAATTATAAACACTCTACCAGCAAAACAGTAATGATGCATGGATCTGGGAGGCCATTCATTTAGTAAAGTTTTAAAATCCTCAGACTCACAGGTTTTAAAATCCTCAAATTCCCAAAGAGGTATTGGCATTGTAGAGAGGAAAAAACAGGACTGAGAGAGTCCACTCTCCTTAAAGTCTGTGTTTTGTCAAGCTTGCTGTCTTTGGAAATACATTATTAAACACATTGGTGTGGTGAAAAAGAAGTTTCCAAAGTAAATTCCCATTAAGTTAATTTTAGTGCTGCAGGTAACCCAAATTCTTATTTCAAACACATTTCAAAACCAGAAACAGGTAAGTTTCTTCTCAAAGGCTTCTGCTATTCTGACTCCTTGGCTGCTACTGCAGCCAGTACTTTCAGGTACGAATGGTGGAAATTTTGAGATGAAAGGAACATGCAAGAATATTTTAACCATAAAAGAAAAAAAAATCATGTTCAACCACGTAACTTCAGTTATTAGCGTATCATTAAGCTGACGTACCAACAAATAAACCATTCAAAATGATGTGGAGAAATGCTTCTACTCTCACTGTTGATGGGTCCACATTGCCCCTACAACACCGCTGAGTGTTGGGTTCTGGAATCAGACTACACTGGGCTAAGCTATATTGGTTCTGGGGGCTTTAACTCTGCACATCTGCTTCTGCTGAATTGTTTTAACCCTAGGTGGACTGTAGTGATCACCTAAAAATGTTATCAGAGACAGAAGACTCATAAACCAAGCATGTTTTTGTTTTTGTTTTGGTTTGTTTGTTTGTGTGTTTGTTGGTTTTTTTTTGCTTGGTTACTTTGTTTTTTTTAAATTATTATTATTTTTCTTTCAAGGAAACTCTAGAAAAGGTTTTAGGCTTACATTTTCTTCCTCATTTTGGGGTTATTAGATTTTAGAAAGATAAAAAGTCTGAAATTTAAAAACATATGTTCCTTGACAACTGGGACTTCACCAGCTCATATGAAGAACGAGGAAAAAAAGTAAAATGCCAACATATATGACTCAATAATGACCATATCTGAAGTATGAAATCCCAGCACAAGAGGAATTCTAGACCAATCTTTTGAGTACATCTGGCTATGTACTCTGTTTATTTGCGGCAGACTGTTCCCTAAATTTTCACCTTCCATGTAGATTCAGCAAGCTATGAACTTTAGTGTCAGTATTATGCCTGGGGACAATCCCACCATGTACTGAGGACAGAGTAAGGTCCCATACATATTTCACTGCAAAATGAGATCAATTAATTATTTGAATTAGTGTTCCCACAGCTGTAACATTCTTTACCTGCAGTTCACACAGGTACATAATTCTTCCCTGCCTTTGAAAACCATCAAAGGTTTTTACTTTTGGCATTTGCTTTTAAAACTGTAGACCTCATTGATCACTACAAAAAAGGTTAAAAGCAATAGCACACTAAGGAGTGAAAGATCTGAAGAGCATGATGTTAATTTACAGGAACAAGGACCACCTCAGTAAGAAGATACCTCAGCAGACTCTTGATTTCAGTGTTCTTTTTGCAATATCAGATTCATTAAACAGGGTCCTCCATGGTCCAGATCTGACTTCTATACTGAGGTGACTTTAGAAAGATCATCTTTCAGGTGTGAAGGAGATTTCTGTACTTTGGCCATCTTTGTGATGATTTCTCACACCACTTCACACATGTGTCATAAGCCTCTCTGATAAAGTTTTCATACAGGTGGAAAAGATGTTTTCAAGCAAATTCCATTCTCAATCTGAACATCTATTTAAATGCAAGCAGATTTTTCCCCCCAAAAAACACCTAACAAATTAAAACATCTGCTTCAAGAGAATCACAAGTTTATTGCTGTCATAACAACCTGACTTTTGACATGCTGTACTTGGCTGAATTAAAGACACAGTACACCACACTCCAGAGAAGCAATGCTGGGTTATAGTTTGCTGTAACATCTGCAGAGTAGAAAATGCATGTTAGCTCTCAAGTTCAAAGAGGTCTTGTAACTATATTCCCTAAAAACACAAACTGGAAGATGGCATCTGGTTAGCTCCTCTTTTTTATTTATGAAGTTGTTTGCGAGATATAAATATCCTTAATTCTGAAACCTAGAAATCTGCCCCTAAACAGAAACACTATCAAGCTAGACCAAGTGAATGATTGTTCCTATAATATTGTTCTCAGGGGAAAAAAAGTGTGTTGGGGGAAAAGGGAAAGATAAGCATCTCCTGAAGTTCTCTCCCAAGTAGGACTTTACTGATGGACCAGGGAAGAATTTAATGTATTGCTCTGTTTATGGCTTACTTGGATGATCTGCTCTGAAGTTTAGTTCCAGTTTCCTGTTTGCAAAACGGAGACCATAGTAACTGTCTTCCAGAAATGGCTCTCTGAATTTGGTATGTGAGTTGTCAGATGCTGTGGTGCTGCAGGAATGGAGGCCATGTAAACATAGAGACAGAGGGATGGAGGCAAAAACACATAGAGGGCAACCTACCCTATTTCTTTCTTTGCACATAATATTTCTCAGAGCGGGACAAAAGAGTAGAAAGATTTAAATGTTACTACTTTCTTCTCACTCTGGTATCTCCATCATTTTTCATGAATCAAGGAGTAATAAGGAAATATCATTTACCACTTATGATCTTATGCCTGATGTTAACCTCAGAAGCTAGTAGTCAAGTCATCCTAAATCACCAAACTATTTCTAACAGAATAACCTAAAGGAACTAATAAATGTGAAGCACACATCCAAATCTGGCTAAGTTTTAGAGAACTTTTTTTATAAGACTGTTCTAGAATTCTTTGAAAATTTTACTTTATGGTGAAAAATCCCTATGCAATTCAATTCGATTGTATATTGATTTAGTGTATTGTTTGATCAAAAGTGTACCTAGTTGACTCAGGAATTAGTTAAGTAGGGTCTTCGTAATGTGGGGAGAGAACTTTCTCAAGGATTTCTCAAAATATTTTATTTTAAATTCCTGTAAATTTTCATTTGGCCAATATTATAAATTTAGGAATGGACTGTAACGTTTATGTTCTTGGTAAAGTATATACATGGAGTCAACTACATTCTGCTTTATGGTCACTCATTTTTGCAAAAGTATGCAGCACCTGAATGGAAAGAGCAATCCCTTCAAGGGATGGCTGAAAGCCTTCTGCTAAGATAGAAAACACTGAATGTTGAATGGTTTGCACTAAGCACTTACATGTGTTGTGTACATGGTTGACTCCTCTGAAATAGAACAGAAAAGCAAAAAAAAAAGGCAGAAAAGGAGGGAGCAACCAAATTTAAAAAACAGTACAAAAAAGGCATTAATTCAGCAGCCTGATGCTGAGTCAGAACACTCAGTAGCTCTGTCTCCTCTAACCAGCCCTGGAAATACTTGAAGAACTGGCAAGCTCAAAAAGAGTAATATGGTAGTGACAGCATGTTACATGGAAAACAGAGCGCAGACAAAAGCAAACAGGTTGACAAAACCCAAGGAAGATTTATGTTCATATTGTGGATACATTTTGACGGTACCCATTGCGTCTTTTCTTTGGATCAACTACAGGCAGCATTGCATGCTGTGTTGTGACTTGGCTGACATGGCAGGAACAGCAACTACTTTAACACTGATGCAAGATAAGGGGAGCAGCTGCTCCCATCTAGACCCACAGATACATTCCTTTTCTTTCTTCCTTTCAAAAGTCACTCTCTACCTCTGTTCTGTCAACACTCCCCTACTAAGGGTCAGGGAAGAATTTATTCCACCTCTTTTATCACATACATTCATATGTAGCACTTCATTTACTGAGGTATTTTTTGTGGGAGATGATAACTCTTAACTCCTAAAGGTTTAGAAGACTGGGTCTTCTGATCATAAGTTCTGGCTCCTAAAGGTCAGATGCTGCTTGCTTAGTTATGTCAATTTTATTACAGTCACCTCACTTTCCATGTACAATGGGCATTTGATGATTGATGTTTCGTAATGGGACATTCCTACTGAACTCTTTAAGAAATTCTTTCCCTCCATTCAAAAGTTCAAAGGAAAGAGAAAAATTGAAACAGCAATTGTAGGAGATTTATGTACTGTACAGTGAGAAGCCAAATACTCTCCTGTTGAACACAGTTATCTAACAGCAATTGGGAACAGCATGTGGAAGCTGACTTCAGGTATTCTTGGCTTGAAATTACAGTCCATTTTTATAAAACAATGGAAGATAAGGGGAATCAAAAAAACCCAGACTATAGAACCTTCTAGTTCAAAAGTATAATCTAATTATGCTATTTGAAGCAACGCCATAACAAGATATATTTATGTCTACAATGGAGTTCTTCTTTTAGAGTACCAAATATGAAGATCGTGACAAATAATTTCTATTTTCTACCCATTGAAGTTATTTCTTTCCATCTGGTTGTGGCTGCTAAGAACTGCATTCACAAAGCCAGCCTTTCTACACCATTTCTGGAAATGGTAAAAATTAGTATAATTCATTTATATATTCAGTAGAACAGATATTGTAATCTCATCTGACCACTTGCATTTTCTGCTATAAAAGCAAATTCATGAAAAGATCGGAACTAATTGAGATACATAAGAACAGAAGAAAATTGTCTCACTGAGTCATTCTTCATGGAAATTTGGTTCTTTCAGTTGCTGTAAATAAGGTGTTGTATTTCCCCTTTTTAAATGAAGAGCTAATTGTGAGTGTGTGATCTTCAGACCACCAGTGTCTCGGTGCTGTTATAAGTGGTGTCTTTGAAGTTTTTAAAAGAGGTTCAGAAGTGAAGTTTGATCAAGTGTATTCTTTATTTAGGAGCACATAAAGTTAGATTCTTTTTTGGTACACATGGTAAGAGTTTTGTCAGTGCCATCCCACCTGCCCTCATGAAATACTGCTTTATTTTTCATCATAACTCACTGTAATGCCTGCAATGTTTAAAATTACTGTTTTTGAACTATACATAGAGAGACCATGATTTATATGCTCTCATTCCATATATTCCATAAACACTTTAGCAATGTGAATTTCATTTCCAGGACAAGTGCTGCCACTTAGTTGCAAGCAGACTATTTTATTCCCAGGCATTTTAAAACAGCTAGTAAAAAGTTGAATGAGAAATTGCTTAAAAATACTTGTTTAAAGAGGAAAAAGAATCTGTGTATTGGGATCATTTGAGAATACAGAAAGTTTAGATGTTCCCAACTTTTGAAAACTTAGTCACATACCTCCAAATTAAATCTCCTTAAAAAGCGGGAGGATGACAATGGTTTTTAGAGTCTGATTGCAGTGTAAAATAAAACAGAAAAGCAAACATGATCAAAATTATCTAGCTGTCAAAGCAAGTTCCAAAGGCCTAGAAACTCTGCTATAATCTACCTAGGCTCTTGACACCCTTATCATTACAGTAACCTAGTCTCTCTCCAAATAGCGTCAGGCAATATGACAGACACCTGTCAGGGATGACTCCTCTCTACCTTCTCCTCAGAACCGTCTGTGCTGTGTTGTGTGTTGCTTTGCTAGAGTATTAAATGCCCACACTGTTAAGAACTTATGGAGGAAGGCAGGGAGAAGGAATATTACCAGAATAGAAAGGAGTGAGATTTCTCATGGTTTCTGTGTGTGTGTGTATGTAATTTACACTCTGATATTAATCTAGAACAGAACTCAGCTTCTTGGCTCCAGCAAAGATGGAAGAAAAAGGTGGTATCTAATAGCAACAGGCAAAGTGTAAAGTTACCTAACCCTCCTACAAAAGAAATAAATATTCTCGATTTAAACTTCTATGTCCCTAACACAACATGATGAACCTGTGCAATTCTCTTTTGTGAGAACTGGCTGATCAAAAAACACCCCATGACCTCAAGTTACTTCATCTTCTTAGGAACTCCCATCCCTGAAAACTCTTTCCTGTGTATATCCAACTGTGAAACTAACAATTGAAAAGCATTTACTAAATAAAACCAAATAAATATTAGTAAGATTGAAAGTCCTGATTTCCTCAAAGGTCTAATGGCTTAAAGACAGGGTTCAAAAAATTCTATTAATAAAACAGTGTTTCAGTTCCATATCCTTCTCTTTAGCAATTTATTCTGGATGATGTCAACATATTGATGGAATAACAACAAAAAACCATGTTTAACAAAACTGTATTGTTGTAAAAAAATATAAAAAACCCCCATAAAATCAAGGTCAGTACTTTATTTTCAGTCCCTTGAAGACTATTTTTTGAGAAGAAGCATTATGTTCTCAAACTTTGAATATTCACACTTTCAGGACTTTAACAAGGACTTTAGATATAACTTCAGTGTAACCTTTATTTTTCAAAAATGCAAAAATAAAAAGAAAGATATAGAAATGTATTAGGTTTACATAACAAGGTTCTGGTAGTGGGAGTGGGCTACAGGGGTGGCTTCTCTGAAAAGGTGCTGGAAGCTTCCCCCATGTCCAACAGAGCCATTGCCAACTGGCTCCAAGATGCACCCACCACCGGCCAGGGCTGAGCCCACCAGCAGTGTCAGTAACAGCTCTGTGATAACATTTTTAAGAAGGCGGAAAAAAGTTACTGTGAAGAAGTAATCGTAGCAGAGAAGAGAGGATTGAGAATATGTGAGAGAAATAGTTATGCAGGCACCGAGGTCAGTGAAGAAGAAGGGGAAGTAAGTACTCCAGGCACAGGAGCAGAGATTCCCCTGCAGCCTGTGGTGCAGACCATGGTGAGGCAGCTGCGCCCCTGCAGGTCTGCAGGGACAGAAAGAAAGCAGAAATACACTTGCAGCCAGTGAAGGACCCCACACTGGAGCAGGTGGATGCCCAAAAGATGGCTGTGACCCCGTGGGAAGCCACCACTGGAGCAGACTTCTGGCAGTACCTGTGGACCATGGGGAGAAGAACCCACACTGGAGAAAATTTTCTAGCAGGATTTGTGACCCTGTGGGAGACCCAGGTTGGAGCAGCCTACTCCTGAAGGACTGCACCCCATGGAAAAAAAAATAAGGGACCCACATCGGAGCAGTTCATGAAGAATTGCAGGGTAGGACTTATATTGGAGAATTTTATGGAGGACTGTCTCCTGTGGGAGGGAACCCACACTGGAACAGGTGAAGGACTCCTCTCTCTGAGCAGGGGCAGAAACAACATGAGATGAAGTGACCGTAACCTCCATTTCCCATCTCCCTACACTGCTGGGGTAGAGGAGGGAGAGAATTGGGAATGAATTTAAGCCTGGGAAGGAAGAAGGGGTGGGGCAAGGTGTTTTTTAAGATTTGTTTTACCTCTCATTATTCTGCTCTGATTTTGGTTGTGAATAAATTCAACTAATTTTCCCCGAGTCAAGTCTGTTTTGCCTGTGATGGTAATCAATGAGTGATCTCTCCTTGCCCTTATCAACTCGTGAACCTTTCATTATATTTTCTCTCTTGTCTGTTTGAGGAGGGGAATGATACAGCGGCTTTGATGGGCACTTGGCATCTATCCAGTGTCAAAACACCACAAGAAAAGGAGAAGGGAAAGATACAAACCAGCACTGAGAGTGTTGTTTTCCTACCAGAGTGACTTCTGCCATGTTATGCTGACCTTGGTCACAGCAGAAAATGCCTCAGAAGCACAAGAGCTGTTAGCAAAGAAAATTTGTCTTTGACTGAATCAATGAATAGCCCCAAGACTATCTCTTCTTCATTTGTGTATGTGTGATTGTTTGAGTTTCTGAAGCTTGTTCATCCTATAAGGACTGGATTATTCTGTAAGGGTTGATGCTGTGTACCAGATCTCCTCTATTCATCATGAAAGCACTGACATACTATTGTCACAAACATAAAAGGACCTACTTAATCCAACTAGCACTGAATTCCCCAGCAATTAATTTCGGGTGAGTCTCATGATCAGAACAAAAAATCAAGAGTCAAGCAGATGCTGGGACTGAGTTTGAACTGAGGCATTCAGTCACTGGATGACCTCTTGAACAGTCTCTTGACCTCTGGGTGCCTCAGCAATCCAACAGTACCACTGGGGGAAAGGCGGGACCTCACTGCACGCCAGATGCCGTGTCCAAGCCTTTCAGGCTAAGGTAGAAAACAGCAAAATAAGCATGCTAATACAGAAATATTTCCTAAATGATTCAACTGTCCCCTTTGACTTCTTCCTCAAAGGCTGAGAATGACCAGGAAGTAAGTGAGGAACAAGGATGATTTCACTTGTTCTTGCTGGGTGGGCTCCACTCAATTTTTAGCTGCAGGACATCCGAGTGCGATTGCCAAAAATCCCAACTGCCCTTGAGAAAATACAATGCCAATGTTGGCAAGACAGAAAGTACAGGCAGAATCACCTGTGTGGCTGCTGAGCACAGCTGTACATGGACTACTGCAGAAGTTCCCATGGTGTATATACCAGAGTGCTGCCAAGCTGAGCATGTCAGGCTGGGAAAGAAGGCAAAGGCAGCAAAATGCAGCAAGGGTCAAATCAGTGGAAGACAAGCACCTCTCGCTGTTCTGCACAGTCATCTTCTCTCTGAAAGTGCCTGCTATCCCTTGTTTTCTGTCAGTCCTATTGGCTCTGCACACCTCCACAGTTGTTCATGCAACTCATGATCTGACTTTCCCTGAGGAAAGAGCTGTCCCCCTGTAAGATATTACTGTCCCCATCAGTTTGTAGGCAACGTGAGCCACTGGCACTGGGACAGAGCACATAAGTACTGTGCATCCTCTTCAGACCAAAATCACTCAGGTCAGTTTAACAAGCCCTGTGTTATCAAATGAAAACTACCTATTAGATTAGATATGATTAGATAGTTTACATAAATTATTTTCACATTTTACATCACTAGGTTGAAAAAAAAGAATAATGTAGGTAATGAGGAGTAGACTTTACCAGAGGAACAGGACTCCACTTCCCAGCTGAGTGTTCTGATTTCTAGATATGGGCACCTGTGAATCCTCACTCCTCTGTTCCTGCATTGCTGGAAATAGTTTGTCAGTATAGATGAAAAATCCCTTCATCCAGAACACAGCACAAAAGAGAGTGACTGAAAGCCACTGTAGTGTGGAAACAAGGAGTCCTGTCTTTCCTGAAGCAATACTGTAACCATAACTATATCAAAAGTAACAGTAACTATATCAAAAGGTATGCCAATACGGCTTTAAATTAATTTAGTGTAGTTCAAGTTAGATGTGATCTAAGGGTGTCTAACAAGTCAAGTCCATGAGTAGACTTCCTTTAGGGCGCATGTTTTCTGAACCCCTAACAGTATAGTTCAGCTGAGCAAAGGCAAGAAAGTTAATGAAAATGCTCAACAGCACAACTAATCTCTTTCCTAAAGTTTTTATAAAAACTTTTAAATGCTTTGAAGTTTTACTATACCACAACTTTTAACAAAACAACACGTTCTTCCCAAACAACTTTTGTGTGTGTTTAGAAAACACTCAGGCAAAATACAGAAAATAAAACTAAAAACATTCATCATGTAGAGATCTCTCTATCAAAGCAAGTTCATAGAGAAAGACTCACATTTTAATTGCTAGGCACAATAAAACTGAAACCATGTTTGATGGTTCTCTCAATAGTACGGAAACGTCCCGTAGTTTCACCAGAATCACAACTGAATACTGGCTTGGACTGAATGTAATTTTTCCTTCCATCTTTAACTTCTTCACTTTTCTGTATCACAAACTGTAACAACTGAAAAAGCTTGCTTCAAGAATTCATTTATATTAAGAAAATGCTAGGCCATTCTACAGAAGTGAAGCTTGTACTCAATGTGATACATTTAGCAATGTCCTTGAGTTACCTATATTTGGGGTGTAACCTAAAACCACAGCTCTTGACCACTTTTATAGCTGTGAATGGTCCCCTGGCTCCTTTCACTTGAGCAGTGGTGTTAACCCCAGTGTCCTGGCTTACTTCCAGCTTACGTAATGACATTATATTTGCTTAAATTCTCCAAGAGGTCCCAACTGGAGAAGTTATTCTTCACTTTCTCTTTCTTTAGAATCACTGCTAGCAGAAAACATCTACTAATCTTTGTTTGAGAGCTGACTGAATTCCCATATTGGAGGAAATGGCCCCTATTTATAGGTATACAAACTTGAACAGACATACACTTATATGTGTCTGTTTGTTTGTACTCATTACTTGGGCATATGGATAAATGCATATGCACATGCTTAGAGTTGTCCTGGAACAGTCTTAGCAGAAGGAAACATTTTTCAGCTTGATCTAGTTAGAGCATTTTCTAAAGAATTGTGTAACAGGTAAAGAAGAAAAGAACAAAACCTGGGAGGATTTAATTAAGTGATATGAGATGCCTATGGCAGAAGTGGGAACTTAACCCAGGTCTCAAGATTTCAGTTTTCAAAATGACATCATTTCTTTCCCTGAAGAAACACTGTGTAATATAGTGCAGAATATATAACAAATGTATAGATATATGTAATATAATGCAGAATATATAGTATAACAAAGAAGTATAGTGATCTAATCTCATCTCTGAAAAGAAATTTTTCTGTGGGGGGAAAAGGACATCGTGGGGTAGGCATCAACAGAATATTTTGTTTATTATCTGTTGAGCAGGTCATGTTGAGGAGTCATCCAACAGTGATAAACTAGATGCCTCAACCTTCACTCAGTTTCTACCCTTCAGTTGCCCATTTCCACTTTATTCACCCTGCTAAGTCTAAGGTTAAAGTTGACATACCTTCGTAAGGGACCCTTTACTGCATTAAAGAACACTACCTCACTCTCTCTATATTGAAACCATAGAAGGATGTGCTCAATTTTTACCATTGAAACTGATTTCCATATATTTCATCAGCTCTATTATTTGCATGTTGGTGATGTAACAATGTAGCAATATGTGCCTGTGTTTTTTTCTTAGAGAGGGAGCATCACTCATGGTTTGACATGTTTCTACTCTGTCTCCATACAAATTACTTTGCAAATATGTTGGTAGAAGGCAAGCGAAGAGGGATGGTGCATTTGTTAGTATTTTTCATGACCAGGCATAGGCACTTTGAAAAATCTGTGGCCTAATGATTTTTCTGTCACAGACTTTCTACATCTCCCTGTTTTTTCCATCTACAGAACTGCAATAATATTTAACGAACTCATAAAAGTATTGTGAGGTTGAACATAGCATAGTGCATGGTTTGTAAACTACCTGGAGATTTTTGGCTAAAAGGTACTGTAAAAGTGCAAAGAAGTTAATTGAAATTACAGGAGTCAATTCCTAATGTGTATCTCCGTGTTTATGAGCAGATTTTTCACCTCGTCCTTGTGGAATTTGAAGATATAAAAAATACACTCAGATGCAAAGAACTGAAAATCTCAACAGAAAGTACAGATTAAAAGGTAGAAGTTTAAAATTGTCATCCCCATTTTACAGAGGGAGAACTCAAACATGAACAACTTCATTTTTTTTTCAGGATGCACAGAAGAAAAAGAGCAGCAGATGCAGGGATGTGAAGGCATATCTGAAGCCCATCCCAACTGCTTCATATAGAGGATATTCTAGTTAGCACAATCCCTCTGCAGTCTTCCCACTGCCCTGCCATTAAGTCTAATTACTGATTTCTACTGGTGTTAAAAAGGTAAGAAGCAGTCTTTTAAAAACCTACTTCTACCTTGGAAACCAAATACAGCAGCATGCTTTGTTTTATCACCCTCTTGTTTAGTTAACTCCTTTATTTTTTCTCCCCTTTTCTTTTTGTTGTCACATGGAGTTCATGAAACTCCTTGGGTTTGATAGTGTTTTTTATTATGAGTGTTTCTTAAGGTAGCTGAAGTGGCTGAGAGCAGGGCTTGCTGAGGAAGTGCTCAGCCATGGCCCACTGGTTGGTGTCAAAAGGCCAGCATCTGGTACCATTCTCCTGGTGCTCAATTGCTTCTTTCTTTCAGCTCTTTTCAGACCAAGGTACAACTTGAGAAGTGCTCTTTGTGTTATAAAAGCCCTAGTAGAATGGCAGCTTTATGTGCATAAATCTGTTCTCGCTGCCAACACCCCAACTTAGCCAAATAGCAACTGCAGCCACAATACCAGGAGGCCAAAGTTTTGTGAGACTAAATCTGTCACCTTGTCTCTTGCAACTAGCTGCCTACAGCCCTGAATATGACCTTAAATTTGATTTTCCCATTGTACACAACCTACAGAGAAAATTACAAAGTGTTGATTTATTGTTCTATAGATTCTCCCTTTTTCTTTACATTTTTTCTGTATGTTCTTAACAAAGTTCCTTTAAATATTAAGGAAAAAAGTCAACCAAAATAATGACAGAGCCATGGTTCACTGTCATCAAATCTATGTAAGACCCGATTGTCACAACTTACTAATCTGAACAAGGGGAATTTCATTTTAATTTTATTGAAATATAAAATTTCCTCAAATTAAAAGCAAATGAATACATCTTTATAGTCAAACTGAGACTCTACAAAAGCAGAAAGCATCAAATGCTAGTTCACACAGTGGGGTCAGCACTCTTTCTTCACTGCATTTGCCAATGTTTATGTTTTTTTCTAATCAGGAGAAAATCAAAGCCATGTGGACACCTACAGGAAAAACAGAAGGTCTCAAAATGTTTTTGGCAGGGTGAAATTTGTGATTCTCCCATGGCACTTCATTTTTTTGTCAACTTAGTTTTAGTTACATTTTCATGTTAATTTCTTCTATTTTGTAAAGTCATTTGGGCTGGAAACAAATTTTCTCATATTTTTATAGAATTGTAGGGCAGCCGTTCCCAGCTGAAACTCCTATAAAGAAAAGCTTTATTTTAATCCACAAGCCTAAATCAAATATATAACCTCTCCATTGTTACAAGGCACAGGTTAAAGCAGCAGGTGTTTCAAGTTCCTGGGAGATGCATTAAACAGACAAATTTAAATCATGATTAATATTTTTTTTTTCATTTGGAAGGGGAGGAGAATGTGAAATTGCAGTCAGGTATATACTGTAAATACACCTTTAAAATACAAATAACGCTCATAACACCTGCATGTGGGGAAACAAAGTAATATTCTAGAATGTGTTTAATAGAGCAAGGCAAAAGCTCCCACTATTAAACGAAATATTGAAATGCAAGTGCATAGCAGTCATAATTTTTAAAACAGGGACCCAAAATAATGAACAAACAGCCAATAACTAGAAAATCACCTGAAGGATTGAATTCAAAGGGCTTATTAAAAATATCAAATTTACCTTTTAAAAGACCTCTGTAATTACACGCGTCATGGTAAAGAGTGCAGGGCACACAAGGCAAGGATGTGCTGTAAAGGGCTGAACAACCTGTGGCTGTATGTGTGCAGAAAACACAGCAGGTTCCCAAGCACATGGATGCATAAATGTTCAGGAGGGCAGGCCTGAAGGCAGTTTGCCGTGCTCCATTATGGATCCGAGTGGCTTGGAAAGTTTTCCCTGTCTTACAATTTGTCAGCAGAGGACCTGAACAGATGAAGGGTTAACAGGACAGGCTATGCATTAAACCCAGTTGGCAGATTGCTCCAAACAAAGCTACTGGACTGTGGAATAGGAATCCTGTCTTTGCTGGTTATCAAACCTCTTTCTTAGGCACTAAAAAAAGAAGATACACACTTTTGTCCTCCAGTCTTAGAGACTTGTGTTAAACACAGCTACAGCAGGCCTGAGGGAGCAGACCAGAACTCTGATTCATTAGTTTGAATGAAAAAAATATGATCTCGGCAGAAAGATAAAGGATTACTCTTACATTTCTTTTAAGTCAGAAGAGCTAAACTGAGCGTAGATTCCAGAGTTTATTCATGAGAAAACCACTGTATAAACAATCTGAGGATCTCTGGCTGTATTATGTGTGCTTAGACTGAGTACTGGGAGTGGTGTGTTTATCCTTTCTATACATGATGGGATGCTAATTTAGTTATTAGCTATAGATTGGATGTCCAGTTAATATCTAATCTTGATGTGTACATCTTTTGAATGGTTAAGCTTGTTGGAAAGAGACTGCGTTCTAGATTCCTGTAAGTCCCTTATGAATCCAGTGGGTGGTTATTTAACATCTTGCTTTCTCATCCCCCTTAGTCTACTGTCAATACTATCTGTCAGTCAGAGAATAAATCAAGGTGATTCATTATTTACAAAGAAAAGAGTGTGGCTGTCCAAGGAAACCAATGATTACAAACCAAATCCCCAAGCAAACTTTGTGAAGTTACCAAAGGAAAGCAATCAAGAGTAAAAACAATAACTGTGGGTTCTTTAGAGGTAAAGGAGGTTATAAGTAGTGTATGAACATTCCGAGCAACTTTGGCTTTCCTTCAAATAATGGAAACATCTAACAAGATGGTAACAGAAAGAGTTTAAGGCAGCTGGTGTCAGTGAAATGTCTCTGCCCTTTGCCTTCTGAAACCTAATGGGCTCTTCTCCCTTTAAGACAGAGGAGACTTGTAACTGCTTAAAAAGTGTCTACTAGTCAATATGCATTTCTCTTGACCCTATAAGATCTGTGATCCAATAGGACACAAAACTCAGTTGTGTTTTTTCTCCACTGGTACTTTTTAACATGAATAAGACATGCTTTTTTTTTCATCTAAGTTGTGTTAAATAGCTGAAAAGTTATTTGTGGATGTTGGATTAGATATGGGGAAGTAAGTTATGGATCATAATTTAATACACATAGTGGGTTTGAAATGATCTCTAAAGAAGCTCAGAGGAAAACTCATATACAAATGCTTATTGGTTTACTTTAGATTCATGTTCATACAGAGAAACCAAGAAGTGTACTTAACAAGAACTTGGTGTTTCTCCAGCTATCTAAACCACTATTTAATTTTAAATATTTCCATGTGTTTATGAAGCTGAAATATTTTTTATGCAAACAGCCATGATATATTCCTTCTTTGAAGTTACTTGGCACAATAAATAAAAAATCCCACCAGAACAATAACATTGATACTTTAACTTAGGAAAAAGACTTATACCTTCAGGGTGGTTAGGTGGTGGGAAGGTATCACAGAGCAGGTACAGCAATGACATGTGGGAAGGTATCACAGAGCAGGTACAGCAATGACATATGTTCTCATCCCTCCCATAACATTTTGAGTCAGTAGAAGTTTAATGACCAGTCTCCATGAAATATGGTGATACTCATTTACAATTAAAATGACAAAAGTGCCAATCTGATTTACAGAGTGCGTTACACACATTCTTTGAGAACCTGTGAGGCAGGAGACACTCGGGCTGGCTGGAACTTCTTTCATTTTGAAACTTCAACATATACCACATATGTTAGATATATCTACCCATATACCGCATGGGTAGATATTGGCCTAATTCTTATTTTTTCCTAAAGTCCAAAAGACCAGAAGTGCAATGTAAACACCACAGACAACGTGCTGGTGCTATAGATCATCATACCTCCATATACCTCTATGGGACCATGTCAGCTTACGCAGGCTGGACATCTTAATTTCTGCTCTGCAAAATGGCTCAGGGAGCACATGTATTTAATTTTACATCCTGACTGTGGATCTGTCTCCAGTACATCCAACAACACTTTTGAAAAGTTAAACTTTTGGTGAATCACAGTTAAGTTACAGAACAAGTATCCCAAAGCCCCCCTGTCTAGATGGAGGATTGAGAAAGACACAATGCCTGTTTGTAGAGAGTAATAAAGCCTCAGTTGGTTTTGTGGGAGATGGATGTTCCCATTCCAGTGTTGCTGATGGCTCCACTCTGCAAGATGTCAGCAAAGTACTTGAGCACTTGTGACTTTCATGAGCAAAGGACAACGGGATTTCTCATCTGCTAATATGCTTTATGTTAAAAAGGTAAAGTCAATTTGGCTTGAAGTCTACTGCAAAGATCTTTCATTCTGTGCATAGACAGTTTGGCACATTGAACTTCAGCAAGGATTTTTGAAGGTAATTTTAGGAAATACAGAAAATTTTGTTTTCAAACTTAGAAAAACTTTGATGTTACTCCTACGTGATCAATGAATCAATTGTAGGAGTGAATTTTACTTGGCATGTTTAGTCAACACTTCATCAAAAACTAATTTCCCTACATCTAATCACCCAACCATCCTCTTTCACCTTATAGGGTCCAAAAATATGGGAGCTGGTGTCACTGACATTACAGATTTTCTTCTACAGAAAAGGCAGGAAATTTCACCTCACTTCTAATTTGCTAAGCAATAAAGACAATATGTCACCTTGTTTATTAAAAAGATGTTGGCATACAATTGCAGTATGAAAATGACCCTACAGTCCAATCATGGTAATCACTGGCAGGTTAGATTTGGTTTAAATAATTCCCCTTCCTGTGATGAAAACAGGTGTAGCCCCATTCAATTCCCAAACTCAGAACCCTGCTGCCAAAGGTGAGCAGAAAGTTGCACCAGTGTGACAATAGATGGGCAAGAGACTTTTTAATTGATATTATCAATTATTAAGAAAAAGACAAGAGCTACGGGGTTTTTGTTGTTTCACAGGAGCATTTGTGAAGCCTTTGTGAAGCCAGCTCTGGAAAGAGCAAATAATACTTACTTCCAAAATAAAAAAAGGGATTTTGTTTCCAAATCTTACAGTTCTCTTTACAATTATCATACATGAAAAATTTATGAAGAAATAGTAACATGGGAAAAGAAGTGTTTTTGTTGGTGTGAAGATGCAGAAAGGCACAGCTAGGTACAAAGCACCAGAGAAATCCTGATTTTCAACATCTACGTTGTTGTTGTTGCAGTCATTGACTTCATACAATTCTCTTAGAAACTAATCTGAATTTACATTAAAATTAGTTGGATTTTTGTCCCTTAATATTTGATTACCATTTTTTCTTCATCATTCTGTTTGGTATTTTGTTTCTGTTGTTTTGATGGCAAATTCCAAGCAAAGCAAACAAAGTCAAGATATTATTACTAATTTTTCCGAGTTTTCAGAGTGTCTCATGGAATAGTTGTCAGGTTTCTGAAACTTGACATTATCATTAATTTAATAGGTAAAAATTATCATCATCATGGCTAGGCTTCGTGAGCAAAGATCTGGGAAGGGCTCTACCCACATTTGCTACAAACGCATTGGTGGCTAAAAAGGCCAATATGAGACAGGCATGTCCAGTTGCAAAAGGCACAGCAGAAAGACTCCTTAGGTGACATATTCTGCAAGGCACGAATCTTTCTGCGTTGTCTTTTCTCCTCAAGAGTAATCCTGCGTGCTTTCTCAAAAGCATCAGCAGCGTTAGAGATGGTGTGTCTCCAGACCTCCAGATTGGAGGCCGGAGTAGACCAGTTATGTTGATCAATATGGCCAAGGCTGAGATGTTGTTTCAGGGAGTCCTTGTATCTAGTAGGTAAAAATACATTGAAAACAATGGAACTACATATTTTAATAATTATCTGAAACATTTGCCCTGAAATTCTATGAAATATCAAATTTGCTGCATCGAAGGGAAGTAGAACTTTGGACAGCATAAGAGACAATTTCTAAGCACATATATGCAGTTCCTTGGCACTCTAATTCCTCAGCTGTCTACTAAACAAGACATAGCAGAGCACACCATGACTCTGCACTGTTCCAGGAGGATATGCTTCCTTTCCAAGGCGAGCATGGCAAGGAAGGAAGTGCACATGAGTGTCACCTTTATATGGCTCTGGCAGCTTTTACAGAGACCATATTAACTCTGTTTTTTCCAGATTTTATTTCTTTTTTTTTTTTTTCTTTTCTTAATACCCAGTAAAAATATAGTAGGCATCTAAGCCACTTTTCAGATTAAATTTCACTTTTAAAAATGGCTTGGTCATGTGGGGTCACACTCTAGCAATAGAATAGTTGTCTGGTTACCCTTAAAAAAGATGGTAACCAGATAACTTCCTAAGAATTTAGTGTCTGACAATAGAAATGTTTCATTCCTAAGGACTCCATTTGAAGAGTCCTTTAAATTTTATCTTAAGATTTCTATTACATCTTTCTGAGTAATGTTTTGACAAAAGAAGTGTTAGCAACTGTATCTAAATGTCTGAAGTCGGAATGTGATTCGTTGCTGTATGCAAGGTTATGGCATTCACACAACCACAAATATCTGGGTAAACAGTCTCAGTTTTAGAAGTCTTAATTCTTTGTCTTTGAATTGTGTCTGATTATTCCACTGTAAAACGTAACCATAAATTGCACATGCCCTAGGAGTAGGGTGTGAAGTTTAATATTTTATCTACTTTAATTAGTCATCCATTTTTTCTTTCAAATTTATAGTGGAATTACAGCTCAGTAACTAGGTGATCATCATGCTTTGTCTTTATGGTTTAGAAATATCAGCTTGTTAAAAGTCTTCGTCAGAAAACAACTAAGTAATTTTTATAGACTTTCATTTTAAGTCTTGGAATTGTTGGTTTTTCATATTTTTAAGTGAAAGATTCCCTCTCTTTTCTCAAGATCAATTTTCATTTCACAATCTAGTTTTCTACAGCTAGCCACCCATCCTGTAAGTATTTTAAGAAGTCAAAATTGATTTCAAAGAAACACTGTAAAAGTATCACAACAACGATGTTTCAGTTATCCAACTGGATTTCCAATATGAAATTCTAAATATATTAGCCCAAAGCTTTTGACCACATTTAGAGCAGAAATTTCCCAAAAATCCTAAAATTCTCACTGCAAGAGAACTATATTCCTCCAAACTTATTAATTCAGCCTGATCTTGAACTACAGAATTCTCACCACTGGTAGCATGCAAAACTCTTTCAGATGTTTCACCCCAGGAGGACCTTAACTCTGACTTTCAATCTTGTCCCAACAAAGCTTACTTGAACCATACACCTGCGTGCTTCCAGACCATCACTGGTCACTGTTGCTGGATTGGTGGCAATTAGCACACTCAGGGAATCCAGCTGGACTGAGCTTGTATGAGTTGGAAAAGAAGGTGGGGGCCCACAAAGGATAGATGGGGCAATAGAGCTGTACCAATTTTCAGGAGGCAAAGCTGTTCAGAGACAGAATTGGTATTAGAAGTCTTGGGAAAAGGGAGGACAGGGCAGGAGACAGGGTCTTTCTCCTCCTATGTGCACACACAGCCCCCAAAATCTGACAAGACTCAGGTCCTCCCATCACTGTAAATGCCAGGAACTCCTGTATTAGTCTCTACTGTGTTGCTGTAGAATCCTGCATTCACATAGCAGATTCAGTCCTTTTCTAAGAAAAGGGTGTGCTAACTAATCCTTCGCGCTTGCTGCTACTGATCTCAGACTGAAAAGCTCATTCTCAAGAGAGGGGGAAACACTTCCACGTACTCTAATTCTCCTAAACTGTTTATTCCCTTAAGCAAAATAATCAGCTAACACACCTGTGGAACAGAGTGTGGAGCAGAGGAAACCCAGCAGAGAAACTCCCTGCAGCCACTGTCACTGAAGTGTGCCCAGTGTGTAATGGCACATTAGGTAGGCATTGATCTCAGCCACTTTATGAGGTCTGTTACAGAATTGAATCACTTGCTGCTGAATCCCATGGAGCAGAAATTGCTACTTCCTAAGCTAATCCATTTTCAAATTAGCTTCCAATTGTGACTGATGACCTCACTGCAAATCAGTTTACCTAATTGCTAACACTCACTAAGGGAAGAAAAATCAATCTTTATATCTCTTTCTTTGCCCTATTTTTTTTAAATATTTCTCACAGCTTCCTTTCACACTGCTCCAACTGGGAAGACAAGCTTTATGAGAAAACTAAGATTGCTTAATTGTCTACTCCAAATCAGAAGTCAAGAGGGGTAAAGAGAATCAATGACTGCCACTGTTTCACTGGCTTTGGAGTGGAGAATGTGTATTCATTTATTGGTGCAGCTTTCCTAAATAGTTACTTAGCATCTATATCAGACCAAGATACAGAGAGTTCTGCATAAATAGACTGTCTTTCTTGATCATTGTGCATAATTATAGACAGCTCATTTCCCAGTTTGTCAATGTAAAACAAGTCTTAACGAGAGAAAGGGCACAAAAGCTGATGGAAAGGGAAGCCCGTGTAACTTTTAAAAGCGGATAGCAAAAGCAATCACAGGTTGCCTCATAAATCTGTTCTACATGACTTTCATTATGAGAGGTGGAGGTGTTTTTTTGTATTCTGAGGAAGGTTATATGTAGAGATGAAAGTGCATAAAGAATACCCTGTAGAAGAATACTAAAACCTGAAGAAAAGGCAAAATCAAAACAAAGTACAGGTAAAAAAAAAAAAAAAAAAAAAAAGCCCAAAGGTTTTAGTAGCTCTCTTTTTAAAAAGCTTCCTACATCTAATTACAGGTACATTTTTCTGGTACAAATGAGTATCTCAGTTTGAACTCTCCCTAATTTTGATGGTATTGAATTCCAAGCAGATACCACTTCAAAACAAAGTCACACACTTATATGTGATATGTATTCTACACAGTAAGATAAATTATATAGCAATTTGCAATATAAATAATCTCTATCTGAGTACCATGGAAATTTGTCAATATTTTTTATGATATTATTAATCACATAAAATCAAGAAATGTACTAAAAGAATGAAAAAGGAAAAATTAGACAGTTAACACTAATTCAATAAAAAAGTCATACAGAACTATCCAAGCTGTCCCTTAAAGCAGTCAACACAAATTAAGTAACTATTAACTTCATCCTACACTCACTTAAAATAGCAGGCAGTGAGAATAGGATGTGTGTGCAGCTGAGTAAGGGACTGTCCAGATTTTCATTTTGCTATGTCAGCTGGCTCAGAAACAAATCTGCATTTCCTCCTGGGGAGATACAGATGTACTTTTTAAATAACAAAATAGCCAATATGTCTCTAAATATGATTATCATAACCACATATAACTTGTTGTACAACTATGCTCAGCTCCATAGGTAGGGCAGAAAGCCAGAAAATGTGGTGAGCATATCCTCTTCCTCAACCCCTTGACCTACGAGTGTGATGTTTATCTTCATGCTGACATTCCTAAAAATCTATATTTCCCCCTTGAATCAAGCTACCATATATTGAGAACAGAATAGCAACTGGTGTTCCTTTGCCATTTTAGAAACATTTCTTTCGTGGCACACATCACCTTGCTTTTGCTTTCCTTTTGGATACCTCTGTCCTCATTGAGTCCACAGTTTATTTCTGACTGTGTGACTTTCTGCAGCCACTCCTGGTTACATGTTAAAAAAAATCTTGAGGAAACATTGTGGCTCGTGGTTTCGGATGTCAGTTTTACTATGTCCCTGAAGTTTAGACATGAATAACATGCTGACCTTTGAAGTAGCATTGTCCCGGGACATAGCTGAGATTTTCTATTAGTGTGAGGTTTGCCTTTAACAGAAGAGGAATGTTCAGATAGACTGATTGGTGCTTGGCCCCTGGCTAGGCTAAAAGTATAGCTTTCCCTCTCAGGCCTAATTCCTAGCACAGGAATGCAGAGACAAAAGGAAACACAATAGGGAGATAAATCTAGCAGAAGTTATTCCAAGCAACTTTATAGAAGTTTGAGCTATAAATTGGAAAACACTCCTTCTTTTGGTTGTTTCATCTATTGTTAACTGTACCTAATATATCATTAAAATACACAATTCTATTCTGAAATTTAAACGGATTGATGAGTATGTTTTTCTTGGTGGAAATGTTCCGTGAGAGCTCCAAAGTAATAGGATAAGGTACAGCTTATATTCTTAGGAGGTCTCTAATCAGCATTCATATGCAACTCAGATTCCAAAATATTTGGACCCCCGCTGAAACAAATAGAAGTGTTGTAGGAATAGAAATGCACTAGTGACCTCAGAGCAATTTTCAATATTCTTAAGTGTTGCTTCCAAGTCCTAAAACCTTTTCAAGCGGTGTCTAGTTATTTTTCTATGATATCTGGGGATAAACTTTATTCTTTATTTATCTAAGCAGGGGTTCTCCTTAAGTGAATCTCATAATATTAAGGAAGCTAATTGAATTAAGTAATTATAAAAGATACTCGAGACCAAACCCATGAAACCAAACTTATCTGCTGTTCAGAATGTTCAATATCATTGTAATTTTCCCATCCCATTTCAAAATATCTTCAGAAATGAGATGTAGTCAATGTTCCTTTACATTTAGTTTTCAGATAGAAACTCCAAAAAAGTAACTAGATGTGGAAGAAGAACTCCAATCAGGAAGTAGAAGGATAGAGTCAAAATATGCTAAATACGTGTGGTTGCTTTCTGACAAGTACAAATGACTGTAATGGTACACAAGATAATGATCTGAAATATTAAAGTCATCTCTTATTAGCATTTCTCTCCTTCCATTTTCTAAATCCTAGGAACAACAAACAGCAAACAACATACTTAAGCCCAACATTGCAGCCCAGATATGTGACCTAAACAAACAGAAGAGCAAAAAGCAGTGAAGCTCAGCTGGAAGAAGCAACAATATAAGGAAAGGCAGCAGAAAAGACCCCTTAACTACTCCCCTCAGAGGCACTCTAGTTCGGAAACTCACATTGCACAATCACATTCTTGATTACAAAAAAGGAAAAAAAAAAAGGATGTGGTTAATTTTATAAATACCCATTTGAAAATTAGTTAGAGCATGCAAAGATGTGATATGCGTGATATGTATCTACATATATATATATTTACATATATATGTATATATACATATAATCAGAGCCTGTAACTTTTTCAGAGCACAGACAGTGGAGCCTTAGACTGCTAAATCTAGGAATTGATTTCTCAAGAGTTTGCCGCTCACTAACCAGACTAAATAATCCTCTGCCTTACATAAATATAAACTGTTTTTTTTTTTCTTTCTTTTTCATTTAGACCCATGTATGTTGGCTTATCAAAACCCCTGTACGGAAAAGAAAATTCTTCAAATAAACAGTGTGTGAAGACTGGTAGATACTTGTTAATACTTTGGAACCAGAGTATAAAGCATCAAAATTCGCTGAAATGGAAAAAATCTCAGAGACAGAGGTCATTGATTCTTCAATGTAAGAAAAACATTCAGTTGCCAGCATTTTCAATAAGCTCCAGGTTGAGCAACTGAGTCTATGGCTTTGGTGTAAGAATACTTCCCTCTTAAAGACAAAGAAAATACAAACTTGCTTATAAAGGTAAACTTTGCTGAAAGATAATGGCCCGTCACTAAATCCAGCAACCCTGCTCATCAATGTAGTATAAAGGAGGGTGATTCTGTGCCCCTTTATGACAACCTCAATGTCCTCTAAATTAATGTTCTTTCCCCCCTTGCTTTCTAGTGGGAAATGTAATGGGGAAACTGAATATTCGAAAAGTAGAACTGAAAATGCCTCTTTGTATATGAATGTAAAACAACCTGTGTTAGAGGACTCAGTTTTTAACATTAGAATTTTAAAATCAAAAACCCACTAACCAACAAATATTTTTACTCTCTTCCATCACAGTAAACGGTACAAAAGTGGACAGAATATGTGCTAAATTTGAAGCTATTTTACCCTCTCATACTGATAGGAAATGAAATTGAAAATCAGACATGTTTTCATCTCTGTATAAACTGTCCATTAGAATAAAATATATTTTTGCTATGACTTCAGAACTAGGCTCATATCTGAGAGAATCTACAGAATGGATGTCAAGATTTTTTTCATTAGGCATTTTCTGACTATTGACAGATTTCATAATCACATCATGATTCTTACTGGAATCATGGAGTACAATCCTGCCAAGAAAAAGATGCATCTGCATAAAACATGGATTTTACATTGTAACATTTGTAAAATGATAAATTATCTACTGCAGCTTTATAGGAAAATACTAGTATGTAAAACTGAAAAAGTGCAACTGCTGCTTAGAACAGTTTGAAAGTAGTTGTTATTACTGGAGTTCAATGAGTGTCTTCTAAAGTTCTTGGAATTAAGTGTAGTATTGTACTAAGCATAGCAGAAACCATATGATGGTGAAATATCTATATTATCTTTTTTTCCCATAAATTATCACTAACATACCAAAAAGATATGCATACAAGAGAACAGAAGGAGAAACACAGTATCTACTATGCTGCTGTCATGACTGACATTTTAATTGGCTCACAAGCCTATGGGGACTGCAGTATGTTTAGACTTAATTTCCACATGTACAGTACAGCCATTACAACTAGTCTCTTCTGCATCTGGGAATTAGTTTATAGCATTGCAACTGCTGCTCATCTGGTCTTCTGCTGTCTTTGCCATGAACGTGAATCTTGACAGAGAAGCTGTAGCTGGATAAAATAGCTAGCAGATATTAATGTAGTCCCATTAGGTATATTAGTGGAGAACATACCTCTGTAAGCGGAGGGAAGTCACAGTGTTTAGAATTGGAGCTAAATAAAATAGGGACTGCAGGCTTTGAGTGCTACTTCTTGTGCCAGAAGGGGAAAGGCAGGGTGGGTGAAAGGTACTGTAGGTACAGCAGCACATACAAACAACAAGTGGTGCTGGAATCCATCTCATGAGGACTGCTGCAGTTCAACTGCAGCTTTCAGGGCACACGCCCAGAGCAAAGGCCATCTGTACTACAGCTGGATGGGACTTCTCCAGCAAAATCCCTTTCCTATCCAAAAATTATGATTTGTTAGAACAATTTTTTTAAATTTATTTTTAATGAAAATGAATAGTTTTCAAGAAGATTTGTGTTTGAAATTTTTCTCAGATAGATCCATCACAGACTATCCCAAAGGAGTCCATTTGCCTTGACTGTACTTTTACTTAGACAAAACATGAGGACTGAGAATTAATGCATGTGTGTCATGGTCCAGTGAAGATAACTTTATATAAATATGCAACAACAATCAGAAAGACTGTATCTCTCCAAGGACAGAGAGTGCGCAGAGAGTGACATCCTTGAAGACACTTCACAAACAGGGCTTTGCCTCATTCACCTCTTCTTGAGGGATCACCATGAACCAAAACAAGGGTGAGATTTGAGCTGCAGTCTCTCACATCCCTTGCGATATAAAACAATCCTCCACAGAAATTCCATTTTTATATCCCTATCAAGCTCTCATCCAATATTTAAGTGTTTGCACAAACTGAAACAATTGCAATAAAAACAATGAAAAGAGACTGATTTTATCCTGGGTTTTACTGGAGATGTGAGAGAAAAATTTTGGTTTGCTTTTTGATCATTGGTGATCCTCGTAACGATTGAGCTATTTTAGAGTATTCACATATCAGTATTGTTAGGAAAATAAGGCCATAGGTATTGGAGATTTTTTTTCCCCTACCCTGGTTATCCTTTACACAATTTGATTTACCATGATGAAGAAAATAAAACAAACTTCTAAACCCTGAAATCTTTCAGAAGCCAGAGTTCCAGTTTTCCAGCCAGCCCTCATCCACATGGAGGCCAAATGCTTTTGTTGTGTTATTAATTCAGTCTGCACAAGAGATTGTGGTTCCCTTGCTAGAGGAACTCTGCTATGAAAAGTGGTGCCAGAAAATCTGACAAGTGCCCTCCCTCCTAGTACAATATTTTGGAGAAAGGAAGCCCAGAGCAGAAGGCGGGCTCTCTGCGGGTTGCTGGGGGATGGTTTGCATAGCGCTTACACTTCTTTGTGGTGTGGTTTGAAGGGGGAGAAAGTTGGAACATTTCAACAGCCCTTCTCTCTCCTTCTCCTGGAGTTTGTACAGCAAAGGCAGAGAAAGCCTAGCAAAAAAAGAACAAACCAATGTTGTGGCTTTCCTGCCTTTTCTACCACTTTAGAACAAGGTCTACCAGCAAATCCTAGTAGATCATGCATTACAGCCAGTGTCTGGGAACACATATAGGAAAGGTTTTGGCAAGTACAATAAAACCAAGTATTTAATGAGAATGAGTACTCAGTTTCAGATGTTGTCTTAAACCTCATTCAACAATATGAAATGTGTGGTTTTCTGCTATTGTTGTTTTTATTCCCCTTTTCCTGCTCCCCCACCTCCATTTTAAAATACCTGAGAACTATTTTTAGTATTTCTTTCACCTTTCAGGTAAGGATATTACCAGTCAGATTGAATACCACGAACACAAGCATTAGATCTTGGGAAGATGATTGAAACCCTAATAAATTTGAAACCGTTTTCAATTAGTACACAGGAAATTTACTTTGTGAGCCATGACTTGTTTTATTAGTGCCCTGGAGGGCAATTTAGATTGGAAAAATCAGGACATCATTGTTTGCCAAAAAAGAAAACAGATACTTAACTTTCATCTATAGTCTGGGATACAGCCATGAAAATGGGACTAAAATATTATTGAGTATCAAAAAATATTTATACATTGGGGTCAGTCATAGTTCCAGAGTGTTGGAAATGACATTCATCCCATCCTAAATTGTGTGGTTAGCTTGGAAATTTGCCACTTGCTTTTACTTTTAAATGAACCCAAAGCAAACCCTTTATATTACATTTTTAATAGGTTCAATTAAGATATGGAAACAGTTGTTCAAGAAAGCAGCAACCTCCTTAAAATTTATCATACCTTTAGACCTTTAGTCACCTGTGTGTTCTGAGGGATTACATCATATACCCCACTGTCTATTTTTCTTCTCTGTTATTGCTCAGGTTCTCAGCTGCCCAGAAATAAAAAACTTACATCAAAGGTATAGAATAGAGAGAAGAAGGTACAGAGAAGTGCTCCTTCCAATGAATAATCTCTTCTAAAAATATGAATAGCAACTTTTATTACTGCAAAATTTGTTCTGCCAATTGTAGTCTGGCCAGTAAGGTGAAGGACAGGATACACCCAATGGAACAACTCTTAATATGTCTTTGCCTAACATACACAGGTGTCAGCTACAAAAGTATTCCTTGTGTATTAACCTGCCTTGACCTCATCCACCTGAATAAGGGCCTCTTGCAGTGTGGTCTATAATTTTTCAATACTTTTTAATCATACCCACGTCAGTGCCTTTCACACTCCAGCAAGCTCCTTCAAATGATGCCAAACTCAAATTCAGCAGCACTGAAGCATGGCTTAAACACTTAGGGCTAAATTATCATGACTCTTTCTTGGTCATGTAAGGGAGGGAGAAGTCTTCCCTCCCTTTTCCCCCACTGTGAATGTAACTCCAGGGGGAAAGGACAGAAATAAGAGAAGACCCTTGTGCACCTTGCTCCATATGCAACAGCTGACACTTGAGGGGGAGATAAAATGCTCAAAGAAAATAGGAGAAGTGCTTTAGCCTTTGCACAGAAGCATATACTGGAAGGATGCACCTCCAAACATGTATTCATACCATGTAACATTAAGTTTCATCTATGCAATAAGCATAATCTAATTAAGTAAAAGAGGCCAATATGAAAGAATTCAAAATATCTAAATAAAACTAATACTCAAAGTCAACTCTGAGAGAAGAACCTATATGAACAGTGATTGTAATTACTTCAGGGTTCACACAAGTGAAATTACCCCACAGTTGGTCACAGTTGCTACAAAAAAAGGGAACATTAAAAAACAGAAGGGCAAGAGTAAGGAATCTCCATATATATACACAGATTTTGTCAACCCATTAAAAGGCCTCATGGCTTTCCTTTGCCATCTGAAGTTTTCAGCTTCAAAATTTGTGCTTCTCAAATCAATCATAGATTGAGCTCTTACATCTGAAACTACTACAGACATCCAAGTATCCAGTCAAGAGCTTAACCTGCAAGAGTGAACTCTTGTAAATGATGCTTCTTCCAGAACAAAAAGGTTACCAGATGCAAAAACAGCATTTACAGTTCAAAGCTGTAGTGTGTCTACAGTTCTATCACACATTCACATGATGGACATATCTGACTCTGAGGCAGAAATACCACAGTCTCAATTCCCAGCTCCCTAGGAGGGAGGACCCTGATGTGGCCATCCACCAAAATTTCCCAAATAAATCAAAATGCACAAAACTAATGAGCCAGGTCCCACCTCAGTAAGCAGGCATGACATTGTCAGGACACACACCAAGGAGCAGAACTATAGGGCACATCAATGCCTTATTATAAGCGTGGTATCTACCTGTCTCCATCAGATAGCTGTGCCTGGATGAACGTCTAGCTGAGGTTTTAACAGAACCGGTATCCTAATCCCTCACATGAATTTCAGAGCAATCATTAGGCTCTTAAAGGAATATAGTAATTTTGCACAGAATTCTTAATTACTGGAATGCAAACAGGAACTGTTAGCTTTAACTTATTTAAATGCATGTCAAAATAAAAAAAGAAAGAAAAAAAGAAGAAGAAAAGAACTTACCTCAGACAGCCACAAGTGTTTAGTGGTCAAAGAAAAATTATCCAGTTTGATTGGTGTCTTTTTTGATATTCCTAAAGGAAGATAATTTTATGTTTAAAAAATACAACTAATTTAGAGAAAAACACATAAAAGCATACCTACTTCTGAAAAGTAAATAAGAACATAATCAGTTACCATAGCATTTCTTTAAAGCATCCAAAGCCTTGACTATGTAACATGGACCATTCTAAATTCAATAACATTTGGGAAAGTGTATGGCAGGGGGCTTGTGATGAAACACGGTCGTATTGCACTTATGTAAAATATCAGCCTTTTTGTGGTAAAGTTAATTAGGATTCTATCATTAACAGAAAAAAAAAAAAAAACAACCCAACCAACCTCCTCTGTCCCCCCAAAACCTTTAAATGCATTGATTTTTATTGAAATGAAGTTACATCTCCTAGGTAAGCCTACACAGATGATACTGAACTAAATTAGTTTCACTTTTCGAAACATTATAGCACCATTTTACTACGACCCACTCAGTTAATCTTTCTTAGGAAGAGGTGGGGTAGTCAGGGGATGTTTATCTGGGGAGGGGACATGCAGGTTTGTGGTGCTGTGTGAACAGCACACAGCACAGGTGGGCAGCCCTGCAAACACAACCCCATGTCAGGGAGGCAGCCAGAGAGACCCTGTGCCAGGGAACCTCATGTGCCATAAGCCAGAGCACTGCAACACACGTGGTCAGGCTGCCCTTGCCTAGGAGCCAGGCAGAACTTCTGTGCACTTTTTGGACTTGAGGGTCTACTCAAACAGGTATGTGGGCACCCACAAAGACTTACCCCAACTTCTAAGGAAGTTGATTAGAAAGCCAAGTTCAGACTGGAGTAGCTCAGAGAACCTAACTTTAAACTTCAACTGTAAAAGAGACTCACTCTTCACGGGAGAAACTAATCACTGACTTTCCTACACTGAACCCAAACTATATGAACCCTTTTTCTCCACCCAGTCTATTCTTTTTTTTTTTTTTTTTTCCCCACCCTGGAAATGTGCAAGAAAGTAAGGTAAATGATAAATATTTAAGACTTTCTGCAACTCATCAGCAAGAAATTTGCTCACATAAGTGGACTTTTCAAGCACTGGCACAAACTTGCCAGTCTGATGCCCATCATATTAACAGAGAGACCCTGAGCTGTGGTTTCCTGTTCTTGGGTGTGGAACACACCCCGGATCTCAAAATGCTAAAGAGTGACAGGGCAATGGATGAATAGAGAAAAATACTTTTCAATACTCTCTGTATGGAATGTATCCATGAAAGATCAAGTCCAAATGGAATTAAACCCAGTTTCATCTACAGTTGATTCATTTCACTGAACATTTCAAATTAAAGATTTCTGTTTGGAACACATTGACTGTGCTGGTTAATTTTGTTATATTTCTGATGGCAGATGCTATGGGACCCTATAGATTTGTAGGATTTTTAATATGTGCTTGCACAATGCCTAACATTCCTTGGCAAACAAGCTAGCAACATTCTCACGTAAAATTATGCAAGGTCCTGTTTGCTACATGTGAGTATAGTTTTTTAAAAAGTTTCTGTATTTGGTTCATGATTTACAGTTTTCCTGAAGCGCTCTGGCTTTCTAAATGCGATTGACACAGGAGGAACTACACTAAAAAAGTTTTGAAATAAGGAAGAAACAAATGATATAGAATGCTTTTCTTGTGCAAAAATACTCTAAGAAGTTTGCAGAGAAACATTCTAGTCTCTAGTTTTTAAAGAGCTGGCAGAAAAAAACACATCCAGTGGAAGATACAAGGGTTGTGAACTTGCCCACATCAGCTGTCAAACAGAAGCCAACATGCACAATTAAAGTAATTAAAAGAAAGTTTCAATATCTCAAAAACACAAGAGTTGATCTTCTGTAACCTAGACGGTCAGTGATTTAAAATGAAAGAAATTACCTTATCTACTAAAGGGAACAATAGCTGCTGATTTGCTCTTCAGAAATATTTTTTCCTAGTGATGTCCTTCTTTTCAGGCTAAAGACAAATTTCAGACCTTACTCTGCTTTCTGTTAAAATCTGAACAAAACCCAATGAAGGAAGTGGAAGACATTTCAAAGGACTGTGGAAGCAGGATCCAAACTTGATGCAAAACATCAAATCTAACAGCCCTAGATGTGAGGACGCTAACAGAGACCGTTTAAGAAGTGAACTGATACAGAATTCATAAAAAATTCCTCTATGGAGTATTATGTTTTATCTTTTCTTAATCTGATCCTAATCTATTATTTGGGAAGACAACTGAGAGTGAACTGAGTATTAAGCAGGTTTACCATTCCAATTCTGCTAGAGCTTTATTGAACACTACACAAGTTCTGTGAACATCCTGCTAATCCAGTCCTATCCGGACAACGCTTGTTTATTTTTCCTTAAAAAAATTTTAAAAAAGACCCCCCAAACCAAACTGGTTTTAAAAGACTTTACATTCAAAGTTTCTCTATTTCCTGCAATATATATGTACATAACTAAACTATTGACTTTAAGATGAAACAGCTGAAGAAAGCATATTTTGAATTATAGTAGAATTTGAGTGATATTAAAATATTATTATTGTGATGCTTCTGTTAAAGTTCTATCAACACTTTCCAGATATATAGAAACAGTTGTATTTTTAGATTTGAATCATCTGGACAGAAAAGCATTCTCCATACAAAAGTTTCCAATTAAAATTCTGTGTTAAAGAGACTACGCTTTTTGAAAATCACATGTGGAAAAGGTCTAGAGTTATCTTAATCCACCAAAAAAAAATGTCAAGGGTTTCTTCCTTTTTTTAGACTGACTTTCTAGCATCACAGAAAATACACTGAAAAAAGAAAATGTCAAGTTTTTTTTTAAGATTCTTAGGAGGGGCATCAAAAGTTTAAGCACCCAACATTATTAATCTCTTCTGAAATTCCTATGCAGGTGCATGCACTTCTTTCTTATGCGTATGAAGCTCAATCTAAACACCCCAGAAATAAATAGAAAAAGTACCACTGATTTTCATCTTTACTAGTCCACCTCACTAGCCAAGGACGGACTGATAACATTCTTGTAACTCTTTCAGATATTTTATTCAAACAATTATTTTATATCTCAGACATAGAGACCAACCAACCCACCCACCCACATGTACACACACATAGGTATGCAGAAAGGAAAAATAATCTTTATTAAACAATTTGTAGGATACTCACTGCTTTCTTCCTGTGTGCTCCCACTACTTCAGGGCCAATCACAGGAGCCAAACTACCTCCTGCTGCTTTTTTACAGCTGAGGTTTCTCAGTCCTTTATAGGCACCGTTTGACCCCTTTCCAGCTGGCTCTGATAATCAAATATGAGCAGCCAAGTCCAGATCTAGCTCCCTGCTCCCCAAACAACTGCTCTAGGATTGAAAGGAGTAGACCACCCTGTTAAATGTCCTAAGATTAAACCAGTAAAAAAATTAATAGGAAATTCTCCTCACTTTATTTTTCTTATAAGGCAAAAGAGAGAGAGAGCAGAGAGGGACCTTTTGCAGATATGATTAGCCTTTACTCAGTTGAAAGTCCAATTTGGAAATAAATTGTTGAGCTGTGAGCTTTTGCAGATATACAGCAATTATAAGTTAAGTAGATAGTTCGCATACACTTCAGTATGTTAGCATGTTAGTAATGTGGAATACTCCACACATGAAGTGTTAGTTTTGCTACCTATTTGATTAATGGGCTTACACAGGCTTGAAATAAATTCAGATGAAATAACTCTTCATCTTTCCATGTTTAAGCTTTTTTTTTCAATCTATGATTATTATATTTTATTTACAATTTATGATCGAGAGGTCTTAGTGATAGGTCAGAAAGAATTCCATGAGCTCGTGTTATCTGAACTTCTGAGCTTGAGGTGAGATAGGACCCCCTGGAAGCAGTGACTGTGTTTCCTGAAGAGCAAGTGAGAAGTCCATACCTATGCCACAAGCAGAGAGAGAAGATCTCTGGGTCGATGGAGGAAATGTGAGAAGGAAGACTGAGTTCGTGACATGCTCAGTCCTTGAAAAAGTAGAGAGCAAATGTGAAGAGCAAATGTGGAGAAGCAATGGAAAAGGAGATTTGTCCCAGGTAACGGGAATCCCGGTGCTGACTGGAAACAAGATCTTCATCTGAAAACTATACTGGGCAACAGTGAGATTTCAAACCATTTTATTTCTAATTTCCTTTACCTAAGATTTCTGAGCTTTCTCTGAGTCACTGCTTGCTTGTTTGTCTGTTTTTTAATCAAATGCAGCTTTGAAGATCTGTTGTTTTTTTTTTTCTCACTCTAAGAAAAATTTGGACAGGTTTACATCACAATTATGCCTGACTTAAGTGTCCTGTCACAGCACTTCATCAAGTACACAAATCTAGAGATGTGAGTGAATACATTTTCATAAAAATATTCCTCGCTGACACTAAAAATCAATATTTGCATAAGCAAGAAGTCCTAAGAGGTGATGTTTGGCTTTCAACCAATGTTAGAAGTGTTTGTCACAAAGCCTTGAGACAAGTTGCAAGCAGACAGAAAGCTATGTAAAACATATTTTTGTGTTCTGCAGGAATTAACTCTATCCCAGACATAATAATTGTATGATGAGGGCAAGTATTCTTTCAGCGGCGAAATAGCACGTTATTGTAGGTGTCATTTTTATTCCCCAAGACATCTCCAAAGGTGTGTTTCTGAAAACGTGACTTTTCAAAATTAGACTCAAAGGCAAAGTCTTGGCTTGCGTTTCTACAAAGTACATTGAATTCCTGTTAGTCAGGTTTCGTGGTCTCCAGTTGACATAAACATTCTCAGAAGCTATGTTATGCAGACTATTGTGTGTGTGTGTGCATAAAATTTTGGAAACCCACCAGCAAGAAGAGAGATGTAGAAACATTTCCTTTTCTTAGAAATTATTGGTGAAAATGAACACGGGCATTTTCAGAACTGGTCTTATTAATGAAAGCCTTTCCTTACTGGCACATATAAGGGCAAACACATTATTCCCAATGAAAAACAGCTTTGTAAAAGTGGAGGAGGAAACCTCATGGGTGGTCTTCGAAGAATATAAAAACAGTGTTTTATGCTCTAGCTGCATTTAAAAAAAAAAAAAAAAGAGGGAAGCCAATGGCTACCTTTAGAGCCCAAAGGCACAGGAGTAAGATGCCATATTTAACTCCAAGAGGAGCTATGTTCTGTCCTCCCCAGATTGATGTGGAGAAATGCTGTGCATTTTCCAAATCTGATTCTAAGTGAATGAGATGATTCTATGCATTTTGTTCCCTGAACTGGCTGATGCGAGATTGCTGTGGAGGTGAGACCCAACTGAAAGTTTCTTTTACCAGCAGAGTCTAAATTGACTGCAATGGTCTTTGAAATATCCTTGAACAGAGGTCTCCATTTGGTATTTTGGCACTAGCAGGAGCCCAGTCTTACACTTGAGCAATTTAGTACTTTACAGAATTTTGCATTCTGTGTCTAATTCATATTTTTAAAATTTTTGCCTCTGCTACCTGTAAACCATGTACTGCTGTCTTTGAATACATCTTTACTGTGCAGATATACACACATTTCTGCTCTTTATAACTTGGGATGATTAAATTTTCTGGTATTTGGGAGATCAATAGAGTAATGAATAATAGAGTTGTCGTTCTGGTATAAATTTCATTCCATTTCAATACACTGGCAAATATTAGAATATGGAGAGAGAAGAAAAAGTAGAAACCTTCTCCTAGGGCATGCTACAGATTTTAGCAGAATAGAGAGTAGTTTCTAAACTGTTACCCTTGATCAGCTTTGCTTAGGTCTTTTAACAGTTATTTTGTGGTGTCATGCAGAAAAATCACTCGTGATAAATATTCTCTTTTCATCTCTTTTGGTTTATGCCTTCCAAATAAAATTCCACTGAGTGGAACAACTGCACTTCCTCCATATGCAGAATTGCTTAAGACATTTCTGATCGTTCTGTGATAGAAATACATTATGAATGAAAGAGATGCAGAAGCAGATATAATTGTAGATTAGCATAACCTAATGCTATGAGGTATTTGACTTATAGCAGAGGCAGTGACTGAATCCATCTCCCATGCCTCCTACTCTTTTTAAGCTTCCTCTAGGCTCATCTAAATACACTATTGCACAAACATCATCACATAACTTTGTCCTGACTGTAGAATTACCAATTGACTACTCTGTTCTCGCTGATGCAAGACCTTCCCTTTCCTTATTGTCATCTTTCCTGCCGATAGATGTCACAGGACATGCGATTTCCTTCTGAAAAGGTCATTAAATGTGACAAATACTTAAGCACAATTTGCTTCCTCCCTGAGGCAGGGATCCAGAAATTTTGCACGGGAGCCTCTTGTGTCATGTTCTCCACCAGCCAGTTTGTCAGGTCCAGCCAGCACGAGTAGCATAAACTGACTTGGGGAGATACACCTTTCAAAGTGATTTATTATAGCTGTAAACAAAGAACAACAGTGGGGAAAAGATTTTAAGTTCTTCACTGACTGGGTTTGTTTTTCAATTCAGTGAAGTATTCTGCTATCATGCTATGTTATTTCCTGCACTGCAGAGATGTTAACCAGTGTTCAATAAAAGAAATTTCAATCCACATTAATGACCTTGATCTCAAATTAAGTCAATTAGGACTCCAGTCCATTGGAAAACATTGAGTCCTAAATTACTTATTAATATACACTTGAATATAGGAAATCTTGCAACTGAGTTCAGTGCAAGTGTTTCAAGCCCTTCTGTTCTATCTCAAGCAATCTTGTATTTATAATCAAATCCATTGGACAAAAAGTGAAAAGTGTTACTTAAAATCTTACCACTTTAAACACAATCTGCAACTGTATTAAAGAAAATTAATCTGCTTGTGATAATTCAGCAGCTTATATTAGTTTAGTTAGATGGTCTCCATCAAATTCCAGTACAGATACTGTCCATGTTCTCTTTACTATGGCTGGTACTTTTATTGGAAATTTTTATTTTTCAAATAAATGTGAACCTGCAACAAGTTTTAGCCCTTAGAAATGTCCTGTTCAAAGTAAAGAAGCACTACAAAAATAAAATAATAATGAAAATAACTTCCTCTATTTCCATACACTAATTTTTGAATAGAAATAAAAAATACTTAATTTCCTTGACATTTAATTCAGAATTATAGTATATTTTTAGGGAGAAGCCTGTACCTTCTTTAGAAATAAAACAGAATAAATATTTTCTCTGGTCAAGAACAACCCTGAGCATCTATACAGAAGAAACTGATAAGGATTTCTATAATGACTGTTAATAAACTAGGTCTTGTAATTGAATAATAACTCTTAGCTTAGTGGAAAAGAAAATATGGAAACAAAATATTCTATGCTTCATTGTAGAGCAAAATATCCTCTTACAGGGAGGATATTTAAAAAAAACAAAACAGTTTATTCTCTGATTGTGTTCTGTCGTAAATCACACAGGCAGATGTGTGCCTTAGTCACGCATCAAGGTTCATTACCATTTCTTTAAGTTTATATAACACAGGCTAAAGATTACTCTTTTTTATTGTAGCTTTTTTTTTCATTTTATAGTAGAGAAAATGCAGTATTGCATGCATTTTTCTTTGTTACAGCACATCTGTACAATAAAAACAATATTTACATCATGCAATTTTCTGCTCTTATGAAGAAAAATCTAGTGATAGCTGGGTCTGCTTGTTCTCTTTCTAAGAACATGTTTTGGGGAAAGTCCTCATACAGGTTAAGATATTGACAAAAGTTTTTCATTGCATATTCTGCTACACACACGTCTACTTTTTTATTTTAAAAATTGGTTGATGGACAAAATCTTAGAAGATATGTATCATGTATGTATCTGGAGAATAAATGTTTACCAATTTAATAATTAAGCCTTGTTGTATTCCTGCAGCCATGAGTCAAGGACTTTTAAATGTCAGGGTGTGTATGATGCACTAGGCCAGCCTGAAATAGAAGTGGGATTCTTCCTCAGTATAGAAAACTTTGGGAGGAGAGTACATGCATCAGGGATAGTGATCTGACCTCAGCCATTATTGCCAGTCATAGCTGGCATCAAGAAGAGATTAACGTGAGGTTACTCAATATTTCTATTAGATAGAGTTCAGATTTGACATTAGTCATGGGTATAAAGTAAATTTTGACTCTGCTTTGGAATTCAAGCTCCCTCAGTTATCTGCCAGTTCCAATGAACTTACAAAAACAAGATTGTTATATTGCACAAAGGAATGAACACATGGCTGAGACAAAAGAAATCTAAGATTTAGCTGAGGAACTCATAGTGAAATGAACAATGTTCATCTGTGTTTGAGACTTACCTATTTAGCTTCACTTATTTAAAAATGAAAAACAAAGTGAATATCTAATGCACCATTGAAGTAGCAGTCACTTCATATAATTTCTGCAAGTAAAGTAGTTGACGAATGGTTCTCTTAGGCAATCTCATGACAAATGCTGTGTATTACTATCACCATCACAAAGTTGCCTTGTTTTTCCACACAAAAGGGCAAAAATATAAGAGATGTGAATTTGCTTGTGGAAATATTAGACTGCATCAAGTTTGGTAAGGAAGAACATTTCCTGTATCAGTCCAAGAATGTTGGAAAAGTTAATAAAATATGACTCGGAGTGCTTTTGTCCTATCATGGTACAGTTCACAACATAGTGGACCCTGGCTTGTTGGTATCTTAATAGAAACAGTAATCATAATGTCTTAGAAACATTTAACTTAGAAATTTATTGGTGTGTCACACACTGTGCTTAGTCCTTATTTATTTTTCCTCCTAGTCAGAAGAGAAATGGGACAGATATTTCAAGAGGGTTTTTTTTCTTAGTAAATATAAAAAATAATAATAAAGAAACTTACAAAAAAATTTCAAGGTCTTTTAATTTTTTTTTTCCACAGAGGTAAATTTTTCCACATAACTGTGATGTTTATGTTCATTCTGACTCATATTGGAAGGAAAGGAGGTGCTAATATGCATGATCAAATCAGTTCATAAATTTACTTCATTGCCTAGTCACACCATCAACACTTCTTTTTCCACTGAATTTGTTTCTCATTATTTCCTCTCTTCCACCTCACCCATGAGTGGTTTTAAACCTCACCAATCAAAAAACTCTTGCGAAAACATCCCCATGCAAAGAAGTATTTTAAATGCAAGGTGACTTACCTTGTGACAATCCTCCCTCAAAATGGGAGACTTTTGTACTTTTTTTGAGCAAGAAACTCTCCTCTGAGGCTCTTCTCTTTCTCTGCCTGTCCTATGCTGTGGCTTTAACCTCTGCCATCATTATAATTTCCCTAACCAAGGACTATGATGTCACAACATTTTCATGTTATGATGGACCTCTTTGTGTTCTGAACATAATTACTACTTCTCTGGGTGTAGTTATGCAGTTGTCAAAGAAAAAGAGATTATATAAAAATAAGGAAACAAACTACACTGTCTGGTTTTTGGCCTGTTTATTCTTTATGTTTATATTGTTTGACTAAGAAAGTCTCTGGCACATGGAAGCATTTTGCCATCTGAAAGCATCAGAAGGTAAAGAGGTGATTGATTTATTTCACCTTTCCCTACTGAAACCTGTTATTGGTTGAAACACAAGAAGAACCGGTATATCTACTGCATCTCATTCTACTGCTTAATCAACTTCTTTCTATGCTCAGTAGAAATTGAATATTAAAATTAACTATAATATATGCCTGAGTAATGACACAGAGTATATAATGCCTATATTCTGGCTTTCTTTGTGTCAATGAATATGTTTTCCTGGATAAATGGCTTTTGGGGCTGCAAAGTCACTGAAAATGGTCTGGTAATAGGAGCTCTGCTCAAAGAAACATTTTTATTGCAAGCTTCACCATTGGAAGAAATTTGGGCAATCTCTGCTACTTTGGAGTTTTAAAGCTAGATTTCAAAAGCTAATTTTATCTCAGCTGGTGATGGGGTCTCCCAAAAGAGGAATCCCAAAGAAATCAGCTTCTCGGTCTGCAAACAAAATATCTGAGCCAAGTGATCAGGGCTGAAATCAAAGCTTTGCTCAGGTCAGGAGAGTTTAACCAAGAGTTGCACTTCCTCACCGAATGCTGCAGATGTTTATTTTCCCTGCTGGAGTTCTCCACATCTCCCTCATTAGCCAATAGATGAGATGACACTTAGTCCAAGCAGCTGTGAAAACTGCTGTGCTAAGAGTGCATAATCCCTACTGACATGCCCTGGCAATGACCATATATCTGATGGGAACCCTGTTTTGGGTAATCTTATGCTCTGTCCTTCCCTCTCTGCCCACACTGAGATCTACACAAGTTAAACACAGGGTAGTCTCTCTCTCTCACTCCAGAGAGGAAAAGCATCTCCGCACACCGTAGCCTGAAATAAACAGAGCTCAGCCTTGACAGTCACTTATGGATTGGATCTGAGTGTAGTCAGAGAGTAAATGTGCCCTGTGTGGCACAGAGAGGTGATGAAATCATCATCATCAACCTGGAAATGAAGGTCAGACATTCAGTCTTCACAGAGCCCCACGAAACCATCTCCATTTGCTTGAGGTGATTTGAGTCATGGGGTGTCATGGGGTGTCAGAATGAGAGCACCAAACCCTGCAGCAAGTGGTCATGTCCAGAGCCATAACAGTGGTTCTATATGTGCCCCAGTTACCTTTACAATACTGACACTGACCTGTCGTTACCTAATGCAGCCAAACTGGAACCCAGGGAACTCGTTTGTGCCTGTAATGATTGTGTTGGAAGTATAATCGAAGAAGAAAGTTCACTACCAAACATCTACCTGTTGCGTGAGTTGTGTTTTCATTGCTTTAGCTCACACACCAGTAGGAATTTCTTGGTTTGTCAGCTTGAAATAAAACTCAAGGAATCTAAATCTTTACTGAACTATTTGAATGTCACAGCCCGTTCTTTGTTTTTGTTGGGTGTTTTCAGCTTGATGACTTAAAATATGGAAGGCGGGTGTGGTTAAACACCCTACTCCCACTCAGTCATCCCAAAATGTCTGTTCCAGTTTCTCCAAGGTCCCGGTGGTTTTGTGTCACTGCAGCAATGCTATACCAGCTCCACAAGCTGAGAACAGGCATCCTGCTCTCACTCAGTTGCACATACCCTAAGATGTATAGTAACAACCTGGTGGAGAGGAGAACACTCTGAATAACACTGACTTCCTTCAAAAATGATTACAGAGCTTTGCTTCTGAGCCAAAAGACTTTGAGCCAAAAGACTATCTGGCATACTAAAACAAATACCTTCCCCAGACTCCATCCTACTGGTTCTAAACAGGAACATTTCAGGACGCATGATACCATACAAAATAATTTGCTTTCTTTGTAAAAATTCTTGGAATAAAATAATGAACATCAGATGTCTATTTCTTGCTAATATGCTGACACTGCATAAAAAGAATGTTTCAACTCTCAATCCAGAACAGCATTTCCTACTCTTTATACCACAGACTCATAGAAGCCACAATTCAACCTCGTGTCATGAGACATTCAGACTTCAGCTAAGATAGTTCCATGTCTTCTGATGAAATTTCTGTAACCAATGAACAGATGTAGACACTCAGTCCACCTCAATCCCCTTCTGAAGGAAAAATTGCTAGCAAAATTCTCCTGCAGTGTTTACTTTTCTGACCTCACTGCCTTCAAGGAAGGCCTGAAGCCGGGAGGTGATTTTATCTCTGGTTTTCCTAGCCTATTCTTTCCCATGTTCCTCATCATCTTGACATTATATCTGGTGAGAATTCAATCAGGTAATGATCATAGAATCATAGAATCATTTAGGTAGGAAAAGACCTTTCAGATCATTGAGTGTAACTGTACACCTAACACTAAACATTACTAAACCATGTCCTTAAGCAGCACATAGAATCATAAAATCATAGAATGGTTTGGGTTGGAAGGGACTCTAAAGATCATCTATTTCCAACCCCCTGCCAAGGGCAGAGTTCACTAAACATCTACGTATCTTTTAAATACCTCCAGGCATGGTGACTCCACCACTTCCCTGGGCAGCTTGTTCCAATGCTTATCAACTCTTTCTGTGGTTTAATCTTAACATCCGATTTAAGCCTCCGCTGGCGCAACCTGAGGCCACTTCCTCTCATTCTATCACATTATCTGGGAGAAAAGGCTGACCTCAGCCTTGCTACAACCTCCTTTCAGGTAACTGTAGAGAGTCATAAGGTCCCCTCCCCAAGTCTCCTTTTCTCCAGGCTAAACACCCCCAGATTCCTCAACTTCTCCTCATCAGACGTGCTCCAGACCCTTCCCCAGCTCTGTCACCCTTCTCTGGACACATTACAACAGCTCAATGTCTGTTTTGAAGTGAGGGGCCCAAAACAGAACAAAGGATTTGAGATATGGCCTCACCAGTACTGAGTACAGAAGGACAATCACTGCCCTTATCCTGCTGGCCACGCCATTGAACTTCTTGGCCACCTGGGCGCACACTGGCTTACATTCAGCCAGCTGTTGACCTGCACCTGCAGGTTCTTTTGCCTAGGCCGCTTTCCAGACACTCTTCCACCGTCCTGTTCTCCATGTGGGGTTGTTGTGACCCAAGTGCAGATCCCAGCACTTGGCCTATACAGAATCCAGCCTATACAGATCCCTCTGCAGAGCCTTCCAATCCTCCAGCTCAAATAATGTACACTCTGATTTGTCACAATTCTAACCCACAGGGTGTAATTTTAAGCCACTGATTTTGTCTGCAGATTCTACCTGTATTTCTCATAGCTGTATTTCTTAACTGTGTTCATTCACTGCATAAAAGCTTATTGGAGGAAATGTCATGCAAATTTAGACAATCTCATTGCTCTGCAATACAACTAATACACAAAGACAAACCCATTGAACTGAATCACTTTTAAGTTATGCAAGAGGAAATTTATCTACCATGCACCAGTCCTTTTAGGCATGAGACAAACTGAAACTGATATCAAATGAAGTATGAGAGAAAAGCCAACATAGACGTTCAGTATGTGGTAAGTGAAGTAAGGTGAGAACTCATAGAAGTTAGATGCTAAGGTTAATTCCTTTCTTCATTAAGTAAGAGTCACTTAGGGACTTACTGATCTCCGCAAAACAAGAAGATAATTTTTTAAAAGGCAAGTTGTTGAAATTATCCCTGACTAGACATTTTAACAAAAATTAATGTCTTTATTTTTATCAATAGAGTTCCATTTGATATATTTTCATTGTGTGATTTTACTCTTGTGGACAAACAAATGAAATATCAATTTTTACTCATTCTGTCTCTTTCATGTCTTTTGATGAAGCATGTTATTTTTTCCAGTTTTATAAACTTTATTGCTTCACCTTCAAAAAGATCCAGGCCAATATTTGAGGTTTTATCCAATCTAAATGTTGATAAAATTGGAGGACAAAACCAGTGCAGAAAAACAGCGCTCTTTTTCTTAAATGTAATCTAAATCTGAGAAATTAGTTTCTCACTTTATACTGAGGTACATACTGATTAAATATTATATATCTTCATATTTATCTCAATATAATATCACAAGTAAAGCAAAAGATGGAAACTAACATGCATAATTCTTGTTAATAGATTTTATTTGCTGTTTTGTCATGTTTTTTTCTTCTGAGGGAAAATAACTTCACAGTCAAAAACTGTTACAAAAATTGCTGTTCTTTGTACAACCAATCTTTTCCAAAGGTGAAGATTGTTACCACTAGTTATGGTGCTAATTAGCATTTCTTTCTTTCCTTGGACTCTCCCTAACATGTGTTATGTCATCTATTAAATTGCAGGATCTTTGGAAAAGAAACCATCATTTTACTCTGAATTCATGAAGTCTCTACCACGTTATATTCATATCATCCTAAATAAAGTATAGTCTTTCTTCCTTTTAGGTAGTGGTCTGTCCCCAGAAAAGTCTCAGTATATTTCCAGTTTCAATGTTGATATTACAAAAACTCATGGAAATACATTCTTATAGTAAAAATATTGTGCTATCAATCTAGTATAATAGCTATAAATAGAGATAGTCATCTATTTTTAATGTCAGAAAGAATCCAGAGATCAACGTACAACTCACATAACAAGTTAAAATGTGCCACTATTGCCACGAGGGACATCCATGGGACTGAAGGAGGAGAGAATGTGAAGGGTGGATATACACAGGTATTTTACACTGAAAAAATACTGTGGTGGTAAGCAACAATTTAGCCTAGGTTTTAAGCAGGATCTGATGAGTCACACTAAGCTGCTTTGCAAGACATGTGACTGCTACTGCAAACCACAAATTGGCATTTTTTCTTGGAGCAACTACACAATTACCGTGTCCTGCCATGTTATATCACATGATTATCATATTCTTGAGGCCACTCCTTGAAAAGTCTAAGCCATTTTTAATGTATAGTTCACTGGATTTATAATATTTTCCTTTAATATGCTAAGTGTTTCCAGGAATTAACCACTACCTTTTATTGTAGCAGTAAATTGTATAGTAAATGTGGGGTTTACTGTCTTTTTATTGACAGTGTCTAAGAACAAGCAAGGTTAAAGAACAATGCTAAAAATATCATCACATGGCATATAGGATGTGGTTATATTTAAATTCAGAGTTAGTGACATTTTTTCTAATGTAATTAGGACTCACTGGTTTTTTTATGTTAAATACTTCCTCTGTAAAATGAGGATAAAAATATTATCTTTCTGATGATGAAGGAAAATAAACTCTGCTGTTGAAAATCTAGGCTTTATCATCCTCCTCCTCTTTAGTGGAATAAATCTTTATACATATTAAAATTATTCTCCCTATATATTATTCCCTATATGTTTCAGCATTTGATAAAATAGCCCCTGGACTCCACACAAATTTTTTTTTTTTATAACTCACAATAATATCTGTTGTGCAGAACAACAACAAAAAAAGATCATTATTGTACTCATGAGTAACAAGAAGGTGAGATTGATTATGTTTTGTATTCATCCACAGAAAAACTTGGAGGAAAGGATTAGGCTTATTGTTAGAAATAAAATGTGGGTTTTACTATCCAAAAGTTTTAAAACTCTTTCACCATGCCTAGAAAATATGTACTGCAGCACGTTGTATAAGCGGCTTTTGTTCTAAGTTTTTTTCTGATTTTTATAAAACTTTCCTGTAGTGGCTTGAGCAATTTTAATAATTTTATAATTTTACTGCAGCATACCTTTTTTCACTATTCCGGTGGAATGATTTCTGCATCCCAGTGGTACTTAGATAAGTGTTTTAAAGAGTTTCTTGAATTCAAATATAAAATGTAAATGAGACCCTTAACTAAATCAGAGATGCAAATAACATCCAGATGGATCAGTACACGTATTTCATAAACAGTCCCTATCTTTGTAATGGGTTAAATTAAAATCCTGGATCCAACATGCACTAAGTGGAAGTTTCAATCTTCTCAAATCATTATTTGGATCTGATCTGCATGGCTGATGTTCATCTCTAGTCAAAAATCTGTTTGCCCAGAGGAAAATGAATCCCACTGTAGTCACAAATAGTTACACGTTTCCATGGGTGCCTGTGAAGTCAAAAGTTTACTCAGGCCATAGAAGCAACCTTGTCAGAGGGAAAAATATACAGATCCCATGCTGAAATTGTTTCCTGAATAAAATATTTCAACTCCTGATATGTCTGGACTGCATATGGAATGAGCATATGTATGTTTGTATGCACATGTTTATGTTTGTATCTAGTTTCCAATTCTAATATATATTAAAAAAAAGGATATGAACAGAAACTTATGCATTTGACGTCACCATCAGGAAGGATAAATGACCACTTCAGACCAAAATTTCAATTGCTTTCAATTTGTAAGGGAGACTTTTTATACAAATCTACATTAATGTTATATATGTACGTACATGCATATGTGTTCAGATAGAAGTATATTAAAGCATATTTGTAACTGTATAATTTGATGGGACAGGGACTTTTTATTCAAATGTACGGTTATAATGCCAAACTCAGTAGTGGAAAAACTCAGCAATGTTAGAGCTAGAACTCTAAACTCTACTACTGAAATGATAGGAGATGAAGGGGGGTGACACTGACAGCAGAGCCGAACTCCCCTTGGTAGCAGCAGAGAGCAAAACAAGGGTCAAAGAACACAAATTGCAACTTGGGAGGCTCAGTCCAAACTTTAAGAAAAAAAAAAACATTAACCAGAATGTTAGTGTTGGTAACAGTCCCACCTTGAGCAGGAAGCAGGAGTGAATGCACCCAGAGTTTCCTTCCAATCCCTATTTCTATGGTTCCATGATATTTATTAAAAAATATGTGCCAGGTATCCCATCTTGAAAAGAAACCTGCACACTGATACAAGAACTCAGGTGGTTTACCAAGACTTAGCTATGCATGTTAATGAGTAGAGCAAGAGGTAACTGTATTTTTTTCAGGCCACAAACATATGCCCATTTGTGAAAATATTAATGGAATTCCTCCCATCAAGATTTAACAGAATAGATCTATAGTGATTTACACCACGGGATTCTCCCCTGGAATTTCTAAAATTTACTTTTTCTTTGATGAGTATTGCAATGTTAAAGAGAGTTAGGCAGCTGTTAGGAATTATTAACTGTACCAGCACCTTGGATTCCATTGTCTGGTTCTATTAATCAGCTCTCCCATTGTTGACTTTCTTTGATCAGGAACGATTTTTCATCTTAAATGTGCCAAAAATGTACCTGCATTTAATAATGTTCATTTAACCCAAAGAGTTATCATAGAAATATAATTACAACAAGTAGAAATAAATAAAATTTATTTTAGTATTCAAGTATAATGTCAAAAATTATTCTATTTTTTAGTCACTGTGTTCTGTGGTAAAACAGAATATATAAATTAGCTATAAATTTCAATTTATTCATTTGAAAACACTTGCAAACACTCCTTATGCTCCATTCATTGTCTTATATAACGCTATGCGCTGTTGCGTCCTTTCTTTCAAAAGGGAGAATGACCTTGTACTTGTGGGTTGCTGGCTCAGACATTTTGAGACACTCCCAAAAGTTTCCTCTTTTACTTGGCTTCTGTTAGATTTCTAAATGTAAACGTAGGTACTTTAAAGCATGTCCTGATTGCTTAATGATGAACAACCGCAGATGACTTGAGTTCCACTTACTTCGGCACTAATTATAGATGTCTGGCTGAAGTACACCCAACATTTTGAGTTAGCATGGGAGGAGCTTGGCTACTATTCTGACAGGTGCTAGAATAAAACTTGAAGACTGACAAACAGGAGTAATTTAGGGAACTAATGGCTGAAAAGATTGACTGTAACTATTATTTGCTTTGGTTTTTCAGCTGTAAAATAGAGAAAATAATATCTCTTGAAAAAGAACTCTTTGAAGTGTTATGAAGATATGCTGTTTTTGCAGACCACTGTGATTTTCTTGTCTGGAAGGTCTTATATATGATGAGAAGAGGTTATTGCTTGCTGTGTGGTATCGAAGGCAGATGCATAGCTAATCACGAATCCTGTACTTTCATCTTTGGACCCAGATGCAGCAAATATATTTTTACTTGCCTTCAGCTTAACAACCAAAATTACTGATTTTTTAATGAAGTATATGAGCCTGTGCCTAAATCCAGCACCCACTACCAGAATGAAACACTGGTTCACAGGACCCTGATAGATATAACTGGTTCTTTCCTAGTCGCTCTGCATGAGTATTCTTAAAAAGTCAGTGCACATTTTTAAAATGTCATTGCACATTTACACATCAATGAACTTTGTAGGTTTTTGATTCTGTCGTACTGATCCTGAAGAAAGCCTGTTTGCCTGAACTTACTTTTGTCACATATCAGTTTTGTGATGATGAGAAATTACAAGTCTATTTTAATTTATTTCACTGTTTGGCAACTATTTACACTGAGTGCTCATAACCAGGTCTTGATGAAGACAAAAGCAAAGAAAAGGTACTCTCCCTAGTTAACTGCAATGAAACATTATTAATCTTCCAACTGCAAACTCAATTTTCCCAAATTACCAAGAAATATCTCTTATATACACCAACAGCTCAAATGTGGCCTCCTTTCATTCCTCTTATGAAAACTTAAAAAGCAAACAAAACAGAACCCTGTTGTCTTGTCATTTCCTAGTGCCAATTTCTTGGGAACTTACACTGAGGTACTATTTAGAGTCTCAAGAATTAGCACTAGATTTTTTTCACGTCCAGTTTGAGATTGGGAAGCAATTGGCCTATTCCCACCTAAACCTTCTAGAGAATAACTTGAAAGGCTTTTTAGCAATAAGCATTTCAGCAGCTGTAGAGCAAATTAACCATATACAGTATGATATTTTATATCATGTGAATTTAAAGAGGAAAGTGGAATTAGACAAGAATTACACACTCTTGCCAGAAACAAAAGAAAGGGTAAAATAAACCGTAGAAAATGTGTTGAAATGTCTTGCTTGCTTCAGATAAATAGAAACACAAAACAAAACAAAATTTCTCCATCCCTTGCATAATTTGTGAAATCAAGATACCTTTCATGTGTCAATAAAGTAGCTGCTCGTACTTAGAACCGAGTATTTCTCTGGACTGAGGCTGCCATACACAGCTCCAGGCAGCACCACATCTCTCTGAAACAGTCCTATGACCCCAGCCTATGAAGAAATTCCTAAGAAACACTTGATCAGATAAGAATGTTTTCAAGCAATAATCATGCAAAGGTTTCCCAGATGGATGGTTTTGTGCCATGAATAGAACACTGTGGGGCACTGTTATTACAAATAGCTTTTATCCTTCCTTTTTTTTTTCACTCAGTTGTCTTTTATTTCCTTGCAATGTTGGTGGTAGGAATTGCTGTAGGCCTCACAGGAAACAACCAGCCAACTTGGAGTTTCATAAAACACGGCATACAGGCTTAAGCCTGCCCAGATACTCTGCTGAGCACAGAGCTGAGCTCAGGGTAGCTATATTACCTACAGTCAAGCACTCTTCTATCAGTAATTCAAATCAGAACATAATCTGATTTGAGATATACCAACACTGCAATGCATTGTCCTCTTAGAGCTACCTCAGGAGCTGGAAAGAACAAAGTGTTGTTCATAAAATAGTCTTTTCAGGTAATATAACCAATTTCTCACCTGTTTACCAATTAGCATAACCAGAAAGCAATGTTAATGAGTCTCTTTTCTCAGTATCTAAAGTTCTTTGAATATAATGAAATAGCACAGAACTGGTATACTAGCTGGTCACTTGGATGCAGTCAGTCTGAGTTCCCTTGCAGGCAGTAAAAGTTTAATGATAATATCACTGAAGAATTTAACCAAGGAGGAAGAGAAGGGAGCATTACAATCTTGTTTGTTTTCTTCACTTTTTTCCTTGACCAGAAATAACTCCAGAGTAAAAACAGTGAAAAAAGAACCAGATTTGTGTTTTGTGCATGATTTCCAGCAGCCTCAGCAATACAAATTGGAAGCCACCCATCTAGCTGATGCACGAAGACCACTAACCACGTACTCAATAACATATTGCCATTTTTTGCTGCCTTTTTGAGTTATTTCAGTGGTGCAGCTCAAGGCAGCTGTGCTCAGTGCCTAAGGAGTTGCAGCTGTTCATCATGGATGTGTCAAGAAGGAAAGGGTTTGGAGCTTGTTTCCAAGGATCCTACTGTGTAGAAGGCTGGCAAGGACTATGGAAAAGGGAAGGTACTGAAAAGAATTTCTTTAAAGCTGTTTCCCATAGTTGTGGCTTTAGTCACATGTAGTGAATAGCTGAGGTGGTTTTTGGTTGGGCAGCCTGGGCACTTTTACAGCAACTATCAGGTAGTCAGCATTTCAGAGCTGGTGACTGAGGGTTTTGGTTTTCAGCCATTTTCCTTGATATATCTTACAAGGTCAGGCATGGACGGATGTTTATAATGAAGTAGCTCGTTCTTTACGTTTGCTCTTTCAGGTTGCCAACATGTGAGGCCGAGTCAGGCTTTCAGTCAAACTCATAATTTTGGGGGAAGCACTATTCAAAGACACATATGGGTAAGTACAATAACCTATGGAAAGAGGACCTCCCAATTTATTTATTGTAAGAGAGACAGTGAAGGTTCTTTTCTGATCCCAAATAAGCAGATCACTTTGCTTTAATTATATCACTGTGAAGAAGGCCTGGTGTTTTTTGCTGCTGACCTTTTAAGATCTAAAAAGCAACATTCTTTGCAACACTAAGCAGTTATCATGGTGCAGTGGACTTATTTTTAGCCAATAGCTGGGTGATTAAGCTAGACAGAGAATGATGTAGGTATATCGTGATAGAAGACTTGTCATATGGGACTTATGCAGAAATCTACTGGACACCCTGTTTGGGTAAATGTAAATTACCATTATTCAACTAAAGTTTCACTCTGGTCTGCTGTGTTTGTTTGAAGCACATGGGTGACAGGCTTAAAAACATAAATAATGCTACATTATAAGGAATTTTCATCTCTAGTTGTAAGTGTAGAAGATATGTATTGACAATTTTAATACAGATCAAATGCTTCATAGATTATGGACTCTTTTTCCATATGGCACCCACACAGTGCAGTTTTATGGGTCTAGTTCTCCAGCTGCATCAGTTTATAGGAGGTGTGTATGCCTACAATGCCTGTCTCTTGGTGCTGAACATATTTCATGTCCCACCTCCCACTGCTGAGGCAAAGGTAAACAAAGCAGGATTTAGAAGATACAAGAGGATGAATGAATCCAGCAATCTTTGTGTCAACTCAAGCCAGAAGACAGAAAAGAAGTGATATGTGGCAACAGAAACCTCATGGAAATTCCTGACAGTTATACCATTCTCCCACAGACTTTACAAATGTTTTGGATAATCCTTTGTACCGTAATGACAGGGACTGTACACATGAATGCAGATGATGTCTAACAAATGTCTTTCCTCTCTCTTCCTGTGTGTGTGTATATACACGTTCATAAATATAAAATTACAATCATCTCTTAAATAGAACTTTTATTGCAAGGCATATCCTAAGGAGCTTCATGAACCATAAAATGTGACAACAAAGCAAACAGGTACCATGTGTTCTACATAGTCATGGGGGAGACATTTGCAGGCACCCAGAGATCACAGTGATATACCTGCATGGATTCAGGTTGTACCATGCATGAAAGAACTCTAGATTCACCAGAATAGTATGTGCATGTTCAATGTGTATTTCATGTATAAGTTTCATATATGCCAAGACCCTGATGTGATTTAGGTACAGTTTTGTCTAATGCCTACGTGACTGGAAGGTTGAAAACGAGCAGTTTCAAGGCATTTGGGTGCGGAAATTGGGGAATATGCTAATAAAAAAGATTCACGAAGAAAAGACTGTTGTTTGACAGAAAGAAAATTCTTGAGGGTGGCCTCAAACTAGCAAATCTGGCTGGCACGATGTTGGTTTCCTGTAAAAAGTTGCTACCTCTCCAGATAAGTCTATAATATACTCATTGAATTACCTATCTACGTCCTCCAAGACTCTTGCCTCGAGAAATAGTGTATGTACTTAACAAAATAAAGTAAGGAGAAAATGGATCAGGAAATATCTCTCCTTCCATGAAGTAAAAAAATTATTACAGAAGGGAAAGCAAAATACAGTGAAATGAAATTTAAGTTATCTTTAACAATATCCTATCCTAAGAGTTCCCTGTGACAATCAGTTTATATTCAGTTTGTTGTAACAAGATTAATCATGTGGAATAATATAGAAGATGTAACTTCTATAATGGTGCTTTAATAATGTGCAGTAAATGCTGGTGTTGGTAAACTGCTTCTTGGTAAACTTCATGAAACTCACAATAACTGTGGGTACCATAAAGAAAATCCATTTTGCCTTAAGATTCCTAATGCTGAACTTCTAGTAGTCTGGTAATAGTTTAGTTTCTATCCACAACTTTAATAAATTTATGTTTTTAATAAAATGCATGATACATAATTTTGTCTGAGACATCGTATAGTATCTCTCAGGGATAATATTTGTTTTATTTTGAAAATAACTTTCTTCCTTTTTAAAAATTTGAAATCTACCATTTAAAATATGCTCTGTTTACAGGTTACAACAGAGTTATGCTGCTAAATGAACTTTAATAATAAAATCTTACATAATTTGATCCCACGATTTTTGTCTACCTACCATCTGTCCTATCAAGAATGATGCACACCTTTTTATATGCTGTGATATGAAATAAAAACTACTACTACAATTTCCTAGTTGACTGGAAATTAGTCTTTATGAATATACCAACCCAAATCTAGTAAAAAAAAAATCAAACCAAAACCAAACCAACAACCCCACAGCAAACAAACAAAACACCAAACTCTGCCTGAAAGATTTTAATCTCTGTCAGTGGGTGCCCACATCATATTTTCAGGTCTAACCTTTCACAAATTGCAAGCTATTACTAATGGTTAATGCTATGCTGGTCAGGTAGTTCTTCTAGAATTTTCCCAAATCACCTTGTGTGCACAGCTTTTTAACAAAATCACATGTTCTGAAAGAAAGATATTGAGAGGATAATAAACTGAAGCTGAAGCTAAATCGTATATTGCCATCCATAGAATTATGTGAGTGTAAATCAAAGAAAGAAGAACATGAAATCTGGAAATATTGTTTATGCTTTATAGATAAAAAATGGAAGCCAAAAGAGAAAAGATTAAAAGAATTCAGAACAGGATAATTAGAAGTAGGAAAGCAAAACTTTAAGCATCCAACTGATACTGTCTGTGCAAGGTTGCACATCAATGCAAAATTGAATTAAGTACCAAAACTTAGGCTAAGCTTGAAACACAAGCCACAGATCTCCTGTTTCAAGCTGGACAGTGCCATGAAAACCTTTTTTGATGAATTTTTGTCCTTTGTTATGCTAACTACATGCAAATGCTTATAAATATTTTAAGTAATTAAGTTCATCTTCCTGGAATTTGGTTTCTAAATAATTTAATTCAAATCCAAGAGAGAAAGTGAAATGATTTTGGCTTTGGGCCTACTTGATAGACTGGTAGAAATCTTGCATGGTACACATTGCAAAGCTAATAATTTTGTCTTTTATATTCATTATTTTATAAAGAATATGTATTTTTCATTTAAATGTCTGTTTATCCCCAAAATATTTATTCTTAAAAAAAATAAAACTAGGGATTCTTCTTTAAAAAAAATAAATTAGATTGTTTTAGAAAACTGAATGAAGCCTGTTAGATTTCCATTGTACTTTCTTTGGTAAAACCAGACATTTTTTCTAAATCAAATGTATTTTTGTATTTATTAAAACTGAATTTGCTTTGGGAAAATATTCATTCTTGGTTTGAAAGATTGTAGGATTTTATTTTTTATTCGTGCTTCTGGATCTGATTTCTTTTTTCTCAAAAAGGCTTTCAAATTATACACTAATGTTGAAATCGGAACATGATTTTCTTGTACATTATTTGACCAAAACTGATGAAAGAATTTTTGGATAGTGTGAGGGAAGTATAGAGGAGAAAAAAAGGGAGATCAGGAAAATCAATGAATAAGAGATACAGAAGAGTTTACAAAATAAGAAAACGAAAATTTTAAACTCCTGGGGGAAAAAAAATCAATTATAGTAGTGCATTGTTGATTTGGGTTACACTTTCTTTATACAAGTGGAATGAAAATGGGTGAAGTACAAAATCTGGACACGATTTCTGGAAGAAGTTTACAAATCATTAACCATGCGCTACTAAGTCACCAATAACAAACGAGCCCAAGATCATAAATACAATTTTTGTGTTGAATTATTTGACTAGCTAGGTTCAATAAATCTTTAAATCAGACCTTCCTTCTGAGGTATCTTTTATTGTGTGCTTTCACATTCATGTAACTTTATTGATTGTATCTTCTTCACCGCCATATGTTAAATTGCAAGCAATAAAATTGAAACATTAAATCACATTCCTTCCCTTTCATGTGTCACTTACCTATTGGGAACATATGTTACACTGGCACAATAAAACTTGCCCTGAAGGCCTAGTCTGTGTACACAAGGCTGTGAAAATGGAGGCGTATAAAAATGTCCCTGCATCCTAGCTGAAGATTAAGCTTCAATAAAATAAAATTATAAATATTTCAAACATAAAATATGACTTGTAGTGATGTAATAACAAATTCTCTGGAGTCTCTGGCCATAAAAGGAATGCAGAGGATATCTGCAGCATGTGTCTTCCAGCAGAGTTTACCACCTCACCTACGATGCAGGTCACAATATTTTCCTGAAAGGGTTTAACTCAGACACTCTTCCCACTGAGTTGAATTTTCTACCAGATTAACCTAGCTAACATTTCTCCTTTACATAACACATTTTTTTTTGCTGTTCACTCAATTTGCAATTGAGGTCTACACAAAGAAAATTAATATTAATTTCATTATGTTTGAAAATAATTTTAACAGGAAGGAAAATTAATTACTCTGTACAGTAGTGAATTAAACACCCTGGGTTTAGTTCAAGTTATACCTCTGTACTCCCAGTAAGACCAGAAACTGGTCTCAGCTTAGTTTTCTCTTTTGGAAAGGCATATCCTTTCATTAATGTTATTTTTATTTTTCAAGGACCCAGATCTGACCCATTACAAATGCAGAAGTCTGGAGTATGCCTTCCAGGACATCGAATCATATCTGATGCTTAATTATTTGAGATCAGCATATGAAGTCTTCCCTTATGCCTTTGTTAGAACAAGACTGATTGATTCTCTTTTAGAGACAGGCTGTTGAGCTACATAACACTTCTGATACAGTCATTCCTTAAAGCTCCTACCTTTATAAATAACTAAGGTAGATAATAAGATAAAAATCTAGTTTTTAGCCAAAGTTTTGTTCCTCGCTCATAAGTACCAGATGATCCTCATACTGAAGTCCCCATAGTTTGATTATAAACTTATATTATACAATGTCCAAATTTACTAAAAGGAAGTGAAAAGTTCAGAATTTGGGTTTTTTACAGCATGCATATTTCAGAAAATTTTGCTTATCTTAATTCTGCCCTCTTGTCTGGCCTTGGCAGAGGCTGTTCAGTAGCCAGCAGAAGCATGGCATGGTAGTTCGAAGAAAGTGAAGAAAAATATTTTTTACAGCTGAATGTTACGTTAGCTCAAACCAGAGAGTATATAATTGTCAAAACCACACTGGAACTAACTCACCTATTCTTCCTAAAAGTTCCATGGAGCCTTCATTTCACAACTGGTCCACGGGACATTAGAATGCATTGTTTGTTTCATTGCAAAAGACTGTGAAATCCTGAGACTGAAAGTAACTTTGGTTTCATTTCCAAAAGAAAGAACAAAGTTTGACTGATATTTGCTAGAGCATGAGCCAACAAAACAGCTGGAGTTTAAATGAGAAAGACTTCTATTTCCATTATAAAAATGAATTTTCTGTGTTGTCTGGGAGAGATGCTTGGTTGCCTCATCTGCTCTGGGATAATAGCGCTACAGTTTGACTATAGTTGTCTATTTCAACCAATCCTTTTTCTTCTGACTATAGTCCTTGCAAATGAGTTTTTCAGTAAAAAATCAAAACAATGTCTAACTTAATGAGCATTATAGAGAAAAGCTGTCAGTTCATCCGATCCTTATTATTTCATCATGAAAAGTTGGATTCTGAGGCGTTATCCATTGCTTTTTATTCTCAAGCCCAGGAGGGAGCAAATCAATTGCAAATGCAAAATTTGTCAAAGGCTTTGGGCCCAACCCTTGAAAAAGAAGTACAGCCATGCAAAATGGCTGTGCTCCATAAAAAAACTACAATGGGGTAGTGGGAAGGAGTCTCCAATCCTGGCCAGAAAAACTGCTTATGCAGCTGGGTCACAGATGCTAATTTACAGGGAGGGGCACAGAAGTGACTGCAGGCATTTTCCTTCAAAAGATTTGATCTGATATATCTGTACAGCATTTCATTGTTACATATGTTCCTGGACTAAAAATATCCGTACCAAACAGAGAAGATGTAACAATCTCATATAACATATAAGAAACCCTCTTATAATTGCTGCTGCCTTTTTGTGCCACTAACTTTCAACTCTTCAATGAATGCGTAGTCCCATGGATATGTATCTAAATTTCTCCAAATTTTATCCATTTGAGGTTCAATATTTAAGTCTGAGCTAGTTACCCTTCCTCTCCAACAAAGCAAACTCTCTCAGAGACACAGATGTCTGTTTTAGAAAAAGGAAAATCACTGTTTGGATATGCTGACTTTTTTGGCTAGTATAAAAGGAATTTATGTGATTTGATAAGAAATAAACTTTTTTTATGCTCTTAAAATCCCATTCCTAGTTCTCATATAGTACTCTTATAGAGTTTGATCCTACAGACCTCAATCACTCCTAAGACAGCCCCTTCCTAGGCAACTAGTACCACCATTTGTAAGGAGTTAACTGGTCTGTCAGGTACTTCTCAGTGAATAAGCATAGTGGAATCTGGCTCTCCGCACAAACATGTTGAATGAGGTTGGCTAAGAATGCTTGATTTATTGTGAGCAAATAGTTAATGCAAAATTCAAAACAGATAAATAGATCATTGACTTAATAGTCATCCATTACTACCACCCCCTTCTACTATGACATTAAGAATACAAAATATCATTATGGAATTATAAATTGTGAAGATTCACTGTATTGCCATTTCTGTGCATGGTTACAAGTGGTTCAGCTCTGTGAATGCAGTTCCATGGGGTGCATTTCTGTAGAACCATCAAAAAAAATGACATATGTAAAAGTGTCTTTCCATTGCTTAGAGTGAAAACATAGCACAGCAAAAGACAATATTTCCAATATAGTGTCTTCTCATCCTTTAGCTTTGTGCACAGAAAAAAACCTAATTGTATGATTGCATTTAAATCATAGGTAGGTAGATAAACCTGGTCTATCAAAAAAGCAGAGTAAACTGGTCTGCACTGAAGTTTCTGCTGTTGCAGCAAAGCTATATTTAGTTCACTAAAACTGGGCTGGGTGTCTTTATGCCTACTCACAAACACACATATATACATAAATAAACATATATATATATATACAAGCCTATACAGCTAACAGTTAATTCTTGCACAAAAGGTAGACATAGCTCTGTCAGAGCTATGACAATAAGAGCCTCTGACGTTTTGAAAGTACTCAGAGTTGGTTAATGCTTTGAGGTAGATCTGCATTGACAGTCTGAAAGACTTTTAACCTGAAGAAAGCCAGATTTAATTAGAATACACATTAGGAAAACTCCATAAATAATCACAACTCAGTCAAACACAACACAAAAAAAAGGATTTATATACAACTCTCCCCTGTGTCTCTGTAGGGATGCTCTCAGCTTCTGGCCAGCTCAGTAGCTTCAAATTGCAGAAAAATTGGCACAGCTCTTTGTGGCCCTGGGGAAGTTTCTTTCCTCATTTCTGATGCCTGGTTGTCTCTGTCTGCTGCTCCTCTCAGCAAGTTCCCCCACTCAGTTGTGTGGGGACCTTTCTATGGTTTTGGACTCTTTGCTGGCCAAATTTCAATCTCTGAAAGCTTGTCTCCTCTGAATGAACTAAATAATTTCTAAGGAAGGAATGATTTTTCTGCCCAGGGAGCTTCAGCTGACCCAGTGGTTTTTCTTACAATAATGTAACACATTAACAGATACAAACAGAGAGTAGTACTATTAGTATGTGTGTATATATGTGTGTATATATACAAATACATATATATATATATATTCTTTCATTAGCAGTTATATTATTTACTGATCCTAAGCATCAAAGACAGGGTACATAGAAGGTTTACAGGACCCAATGCAAGTCTGGAAGTGCTCAAAAAAAAAGACTGACTGACTCAAATCTATGGCAAAGACTGGCTCACCTATACAGGATATTTTTATAAAAAGTTTGGCTAAAGAGCCTAAGTAGGAAATGATGTCTTTCTGATAATTATCCAGTTTACTAAGTGCATCACAGGAAGAGAGATTCCTCAAAGAAGCCCAGCAGAAGAAACTTAATAACCTAGAGTTTGCATACTGAGAAATCACTTCGTAGTTGAAAATAAGAAGCACTAAATTGAGAATAGCTCTGAATTACTTTTATTCTTTAGGAAACTGGCATCAACAAAAGATGAGCTTTAGTCCACCCAGGTTTCAGAGTCCAGAGAAAAACAGCATAGGTCTCAACCTCTCTTCCTTACAAGAAGAGATTCTCTGTTTTGGTTTTTCTATTTAGTTTTGTTTTGATTTAAACTGGATGAATAGTAGTGGTCATACATACTCTATTGCTTCCAGGGGATTTAATAGTAATTTTTTTTTATATAGCAAGATATGTCAATGTCAACTGCATCCTAAGCCAGCAACTTCTTGAGCTGGGCAGCTTGGGGCACAGTAGTATGCATATAAGGAAGTTTTCTGTTCAAAAAAGGAAAGTTGAAATAATTATTTACAACTAGAGAATTAATAGGAAAGTCCAGAACTTTCTGTCCAACTTGAAGTGATATTTAATGACAGAGTTTCTTAAATGTGTTTTCTAATTACTCCTAGCAAGTCACTGAAAATGAATTAGGTGAACGTAAATTTGGTTTCTTGAAATAAAGATAATAAAGATCTATTAAACATATCATTTATTGAGAGAAAAGTGCAATACCTAAAATAAATGACTTTTTAAATACTTCTTCCTAGTCCTTGACATCAAACAACACCAAATTTTTAGAAAATCTCTGTCCTCTAGCAATACTTATTGTTATTGAGTTTAGCACCCTTGTTGCAGATTTAGCTCCCCCTTTGTTAGTTTGGTAAAAATACAGAATACCTTGACAAAAGTCAAAGAATATTTGTCTGTGTATTGCATTTGCCTTTTCAGTTCCCTGTCTCAGATAACAAAGGGAGTCAACCATTGAGACAGTTAAAGTGTTAAAAGTAAAAGCAATTATAAAACATATTTTATATGTTTTATATAAACATTGGTAAACCTGCTCCCAGAATGTTATAATGGAAGTGGATTGAGAAATGCTAAGACGAAAACCATACCTCTTGTGTTTTGTTTTCCACAAACCCTTCAGCTTTTTCTGTAAAACTACTCTCTAACTCTCTTCTTAAAGGTGCTTAGAATTTCTTGAGAGGAAAAAAAACACAAACCAAATCCTGAAAGAAATCATCCCACTTCTTTTATATCTTTTGTTCACACTTACCATATAGCTCAGGTTTTTTTGTAGTAGGGCCAAGGTGTGAAATTTGCCTTTTGTCCTGTTTCAACCAGTCAGCAAAGCAAACCATCCTAGGCAGTGCTCCAGCAGACTAAGCCTCTACTTCTCAAAATCTGTTTAGTATTAATTGTCTCCATTGCCACTGCCCACCCTCATAGGAGGGTGATGAAACCACTTTTCCCGTCTGACATTCCAACATGCCATCTCAGAAATTTAATACCTAAATCTCCTTCAGACAGATATTTCCAAGTACCATTCACAGTATTTTCCTGTGGGTTGAATTTATTTTTAAGATCTATGCATGTTTGCTTGTCCAAGAAAAGGACACTAAATGCCATTCCTATCAATTACTAAATTCATGCATGTGATCTATTTGGAAAGTATTGCAAAAATTTGAAACTGTAAATATCTTTGCATGCTGCAGGAAAAGCAGATCTATATTCTTAAAGGTGCTATGAATACATGAATGCCAGATGTACTGGGCTACAGAAAACACCACTCCCTTTTGTTATTTACTGCTTTGAGTCCACATGGCAGGCCAGTGGCAAAAACAAATTGAGGCGGTTCACAAATTGATGAGCAGTTTCCCTTTTTGCTGAGATAAAAGCAGAGAAAACAAAGACATGTCAGTGTTTAATATAATCAGACTAATGGCAGCACAACTTTAAATTTATAAAAGCTCTAAAACACCTGGTTTCCACAAGATAGAGCTCCGGGTAGAATTATTGTTTTGATTCTCCTGTAACGCTGCCATGATGGAGGGTTGGTTTTCCAAAATAAATATAATCAAAACAATCCTGGCCTGTTGTGTATACCCAAAACACTCTGCAGGACAAGGCACAGATGTGAACAAATGGCTCAGATGTACACTTTATAATACTTCAGGTTATTTTCTGCTGAATGTAAGAGGGGAAAGTAACAAATAATATATTTTTACTTAGTTCAGAAAATATTTGATACCAGCCATCATTATCTGAAGCTAGTAGACCTGCCCTTGCATTTCAAATCGGATAGATGTTATCTATTCTAGTACAGTTGCTGCATTTTACGTGATTGTATGTGATCCAAGTTTTGATTATGGCCTGTGGGTATTCTTGCAATATGAATTGATTGATTGTGCAGGTCTTTAGTTATAATAATAAGTGTGTAAGATAAACTAAAATCAATATGATAAATGCAATAGTTTCATAAAAAGTATAGTTACAATATTGAGAAGTAGAGAATGAGAGAAAATACTTGAGAGAATGAGATTATTAATTGAAATAATTTTCCTTTTCCCATTTAAATTTGGAGACTCAGTTGTCCACAACTTAGTGATATGCTTCTGGGATCACTATGAGGACATTATTCTTTTGTCTAAGCCTTGGATTCACCTTATCTGTCTACAAACCAGGTACCTAGTTAGACATCTACAGTCTCTGTGCCTGATGCAAAAAGGTAGGGAGGGTCATTTCCCCATTTCTTTTAGAACTGAATGAACTCTACCTATGGCTGTTGATCTCTTCTCCCATGTAACAAGTGACAGGATGAGAAGAAGTGGTCTCAAGTTGTGCCAGGGGAGGTTTAGAATGGATATTAGGAAAAAGTTCATCACTGTAAGGATGGTCAGGCATTGGAACAGGCTGCCCATGGAAGTGGTGGAAACACCACCTATGGAAGTGTTCGAAAGTTGAGTGGATGTGGCACTTGAGGACACAGTTTAGTGCTGAACATGGTGGTAGCAGGTTAATGGTTGGACTTAATGATCTTAGAGGTCCTTTCCAACCTTGATGATTCTATGATTCTAAGAGTTGGTAAAGAAAAAGAATTAGTTCCTTCAGTATGAATTATCAGGATCAGTTTATTTGTAGCAAGCATTAATTCAGTGTTTCAGTATTGATAGTTTATATATTCGATACACTTTTTTAGATTTTAGCTACTCTGACTTTTTAGATTATCAAAGAAAACTTTGGGATGCAAAGCATGAAGGCTTTCATTTAAATGACTTACATTAGACTTCTACCAGAAATCAGTAAACTTACAGAATACTGTTCTGCAGTTTATAATTGTATTTTCATTATTATTGATAAGTATTTCCTCTGGTATAAAGAAATAAAAGTGCTTTGGTTTTGAGTTAAGCCCCAGGATTGCACCAAATAGTCTGGCGATTTTGCATGCCAAAACTGCGGGCTGTTGATGTGTGGCAAATGGTAGATGAAATACAGAGGACCTGGAAGCGAGAAGAAATCTCTCCCTGAGCTATTTCATCCACCACATGTGGTGCCACTTTACTCAACAAAAACAGTTTATTTCATTATGTACTTCTTTAGTCTTCTTCTTGTTCCATCTAGATCTAGAGAATTTTTGCTTTATTTGGGATATAACAATTTTGAAAATGTTGTTCTAGTTAATTTTTTGATAAAGTGCCCAGAAGCTTTTGCTCTGACGGAAGAGAGCTTCATAGTGTAAAAATTTTAGCATTTAAAATCAAGTTTCTATCTTAAAAACATTTACAAACATACTCAATTCAGAGGTAGTCAACCTAAAATTTCTGAACTATGAATGTTTTGCAAGCATATGGTATGAACAGATGATATAGGACAAGATAATAGGAGTTTGTAAAAACAGACTAGTATTATCATGGCTGAGTTGTGAAGTTATCCATCTACTGAATCCAAGAAACTACTATAACCCACTTTGCTAAGTAGAGTTACTCTATATAATTATTATAAATGTGGTTATTAATTTACACTTTAAACACGATGACTATATATTTATTGTTAGTGATGTTTCTTGGAATCTATTCCAGGAATAAAGACTAAGAATTTTTTTTTTTTAACTGTATCATCATCATCATCATCATCATCATCATCATGGCTAGGTTTTGCGAACGAAGATTCGGGAAGGCTCTATCCACGTTTGTTACAGGCACGCTGGTGGCTTATGAGGCCAATACGAGAGAGACATATCCGATTGCAAAAGGCACAGCAGAAAGACTCCTTAGGTGGTGTATTCAACAGGATATGATTCTTTCTGCATTGTCTTTTCTCCTTGAGAGTGATCCTGCGTGTGTTCTCAAAGGAAACGGCAGCGTTGTAGATGGTGTGTCTCCAGGCCTCCCGGTTTGAGGCCAGAGTAGACCAGTTATGATGATCAATGTGGTTGAGGCTGAGATGTTGTTTCAGGGAGTCCTTGTATCTTTTCTTCGGGGCTCCTCTCTTGCGGCAGCCGGTGGCAAGTTCACCATAAAGTAGGATCTTAGGGAGGCGGTGGTCCTTCATCCTGGAGACGTGCCCTGCCCAGCACAGCTGTGTTCTCAGTAACATGGCCTCAATGCTTGTGACTGCTGCTTCTAAAACGGCTGTATTGGTCACATAATCTGACCAGTGGATGTTTAGGATTGTGTGGAGGCAGCGTTGATGGAAGCGTTCCAGGAGTCGCAGGTGGTGGCGGTAGATGACCCATGATTCTATTCCATATAAAAGAGCAGACAGCACTATGGCTTTGTAAACACTGATCTTTGTACTTTTCTTCATGTGTTTATTTCACCAAACTCTTTTATGGAGTTTTCCAAAAGCACTATATGCCTTTGCTAACCTGTTGTCTATCTCCCCATCAATCTTACCATCTGAGGAGATGAGGCTACCTAGGTAATTAAACTGGTGGTAAACAGTTAAATTAAACTAAGTTTAATTTAGTTTAATTTAACTGTTTACCATCAATTTAATTGTATAGAACTATGTTTTGGATTTGTGCAAGAAACAGTGTTAACAATTAAGAGATGTTTTTGTTATTGCTGAGCAATGTTTACACACAAAGGCCTCCTCTGCTTCTCACCTCACCCCGCCAGCAAGGAGGTTGGGTGTGCACAAGGAGCTGGAAGAGGACACAGCTGACCCCAGCTGACCCAAGGAATATTCCAGACGGTATAGAGTATAAAAGTGGGGGGAAAAGAAGAGAGGGACATTCAGAGTTATGTAATTTGTCTTGCCAAGTCATCATTACATGTGATGCACCCCAGCTTTCCTGAGTTTGACTGAACACCTGCCTGCCCGTGGGAAGTGGTGCATAAATTCCTTGATTTCCTTTGCTTGTACATGAAGCCTTTGCTTTACCTATTGAACTGTCTTTATCTCAACTCACAAGTTTTCCCACTTTTACTCTTCCAATTCTCTCTCCCATCCCACCAGAGGAGAGTGAGCAAGGGACTGTGTGGGGATGAGTTCAAGTTGGGGTTAAACCAGAACAGTGAAAGAGAGCATAGTGAAATAAATCTTATGTCTGAGAACATTTCAAGTACTGAAACTGGGAAAACTAAGAAATTAATGTGATACCACAGATATCAAGAAGACACAAATGAGAGATTAAATAGGTTTCTGTTGTACTATGTAAATAAAAAAGTGATTTCTACATTTCAGATAGGAAAAAGGCTCTAGAAAGAAACAATCAAAGATGATGAGGCATGATCCAATTTTTCAGCAGGATTGTTGGAGATATTATGTTTTATTATATTTCCAGAACAATAGAGACCACTATTGTTATCCATTTTAAACTCTCACATCATAAACTAAAGAATTTAGCCAATGATTTTGCAGTGTGCACATTATTTTTGATTGAACCAGTACATATCTTTCAGCAAGATATCCTAAAAGGCTCAACATGCTGAAGAGCAATACCTAGGTTATTAATAAACCACTCTATTAAGCTATTATACTGCTTTTTCTACAGTTTCAGCCTTGGATCTAGTTATATATTCCACTGGATTAAAGACTCCCCTGCAATTTTAACTACGTCATGGGCCAGTAAGAATTGCTGATGACCTAAGAGAAAATAGTCCAGGATATTAAGTGTGGAATAGCAGATTTAGGCAAATAGAAGGACTCGGAAAAAAAATGAGAGGAAATATGTGATGTCAGTTTTGTGAAATAAATTCTCATCACAGGAGAAACATGACAAAAGAAATCACATTTTTGCCAGATGCATGAAAAGCAAAACATATGGCTTGTTTGTCTCACATTTTTTGCATATTTCTTCTGTGTTGACAGACAGGTTTGAGAAGATGGAAAGTGCCTTTCTTTTCAGTGAAATGTCCATATACATTTTATATTTCTTACTGTTATTTTTGCCAGCTTGAAAAGGACTGTTTCAAATGGTTAAAATTATTCCAAGGAAAATTAAAGCCAGGAATACATTGGAAAAATTCAAGAACAATCCAGGAATGTTAATGAAGTCCTCTTATTTTATAAAATATATCTTTTTGGAGGATTTTTTTTCAAAATTCCTGGGGAGAGAGGTTTAGCAATGAAAGAAAACATTGCTTATATATCTCTTTATTTATTAAGTTATAAGAAAATCTGTTCAGCCTTTGCTTTCATTTCCTCAATTTTTTAACTACAAATCCTATTCTTTTTAAGGGCAGTGATCAAAACATTTTCGAGAAAGTAGCTTCTTATTTTTTAAGATATTTTTAACTTAAAATTAGAAAAGGAAAAAACCCAAACTTCTATTGCTGCCCTACCATCCCACAGTATATTCAGACATTAATTATTGCTGGTTAAATTAATGCTGGTTAAAAAGTTAAGGTAAATTCCTGATCCACCTGACCCACAGTAGAAGAAAAACAACCAAATTTTTCTTCAGTCATGACTGTGACAGTGCCTAAATGTAGATGCCTGGTCCTGGGAATAGACTTCACAGATGGGCTCCCAAGTTTGTCTCAGTCAAAGGAGATATTTTGGCAGCTGAGAGTGGGCTCTGCAATTCACAAAGTGTTGGGCAATAGGACAGCAAAACAGCAAAGAAGTCTGTCCTCTGCAAGGCCTGAAGTATGTCTGTCCCTTGAGCAGGTGGTCTTGCTTCGTAAATCCTCACCTTGTGTCCTGGGAACACACAGGACCAAAGTGCTTTCAAGTTCAAAACACCTCCATTTGGGCATAAAGCACAGCTATGTGAGCCCATACCTGTGTTCTTCCAAGACCTTTCATTTCAGGGAAATCTTGTTAGCAGCATAGAGCACTTGGCTTAACTCCTCATTTTAACAGGGCCTGGGTACTGGAAGTAAAGAATGTAGATGCAATGCTTTTTACAAAGAAGTAGTTAAAGGCAGGATTTATTTATAAATATTAATTCCATGGTCTGTTCTTTCCTTTTTTGATTTTTTCTAGTTTGTTTCTCATATTGTCATTTTTGAAGCAGACTTTTATTTTAGAGATATGTGAAACTGCAACTCAAAAAGGGGACACTTATGGGTACCCAGAATGATGACAATAACAATTTTTATCATTATGAAGCTGAGATGAGAAACGATAATTAGTAATTAATAATTAATCCCCAACATATATGTTGGCAGTTAAAGTAGAATAACTACTATGGATTAAAAACCAAAAGAACCATGCAAGTCATGTAACAAGGAAAGGATTAGTCTATACATCAGGAAGATATTTAAACAAGCATCTGGCTTAAGAGATATCCACTGAAATGCACTGCTTAAAAACAGGAGCACAATGGGGTCAGTGAGATAAACCAGCAACTGATAGGACTATTCATGTTTATAAGTATTTAAATACCTTTGGGGTAACCAGGGATATGTTTTGCATGAAGGATTAACTTAAAATTCAGTTAATGGGTATTCTTTCAGCCAAATATTTTAACATTATGCAGCAACTTTAATAAGAATCTGTCTGAGAACAAGTCCTGTAAAAACTGAATAAGGGTCCTGAGATATGTGCCTTTGTATGATACCTTTATAAATCACTCCTGCAGAACCAAGTCAGCATCCTGCTATGCACAGCTGCTGGTCCAGAGAAGTTCAAATAAAAAAAAAAGTATAGAAAAAAATTAATGTGGAAAAACACTATACAGCTGAAAAATTAGGCAAGCAGAGTTTGTACTGGATCATTAGTCATGTATTGGCAAGTCTTGATTATCCAGGGTGTCACCAACTCAGAAGTCATTTGACATTCTGATTTAGCCTGTAAATACCCAGTCACATGCTAAACAAAACAGTCATTTTTGCTCTTGTTATTTCAGCATAAGATTCTTTAGCTATTTATAAACTCCTGCAAATGTTTTGGAATTTCAGCATACAGAATAACTGAAGAAACAAGCCCTTAACTACGACAGTAATAAACTACTCTTCTCCCACAAAACAGGTTATCTATGTGCATCAGTCTGCCCTGTTGATCACACTTTGTTTTAGCTGTCGTTAGCTTCCTGGATCTTTTCTTGGCTCCGCTCAACAAAGTTCATTGGATTGCAATTAAAGGTTAACATAAATTAAAAAATCTTCCATAAATAAAAATAAGTCATGAAATTTTGGTTAAAAACCAAGTTCCTTTCAGAGAATGCCCAAGAAAACTCCTGCTCCATGGACGTGGACAGAAATGGTACTTTTGGAGTGAGCAAATGAGCTTTACAAACTGGGCAGATAATAGCATTATGCAAACGGTTAATACATTTTGGAACTTAGGAATTACCAGAATACTGAATTGAAATGAATAAAGTTTAGTCCAGTGGACATATACAGAAGATGAGCAAGGTATGCTTTATCCATTTACAAAATGAATGGAGTTTCTACTGTTTCTCCAGATGCATTACATTAAAAGGACATCCAACCAAGGAGATTGTTCCAGACTGCTAAAAGCAAATACTCCATTAAAAGCAGGTTAACACTGGAAGCACAATTGTTCTGCACATTTTTCTTAAAGATTTTAATGTCACCTACTAGGGTGCAAAATACAGATGATGACTGGAAATGTTAGGTCAGGGACTAAAGGTGAATTCAAGGTGTCTTAAGAATAGAAAGAAAGAAAAAAACACTGAGTATACCCGGCCAGAAAATCTATAAGATGAATTGGTATCATGACATAGTTTCTGCTTTTCCTTTAGGGATAGTGTACTTATTAATAAGTAGAAAATATCAATGCAAGATCTGAAATGAGAAAAGTGGTGGGGTTTTTTTTCCTCTGATCAGAATTAAATAATATCTACAGGGAAATACAAGGGTCTAGATTATATCCACTGTAAAACAGGCAAGGAATTGTATTCAAAACTGAAAATGGGGAGAATATATTAACATAAGTTCATGACAGTTGGATAGCTAGAGAGAGACGATGGGTTTTCTAGTATTTGTATTCTTTAAAAACTGTTCTAGATTAATAGGCTTTTATTGCCAAGGGTTTGACATTCCTAGATATTTATTAGTTTTCCCTCAAATATTTAGGAGATAGTTAAGAATTATTGAGATTTCATTTTATTGGCAATTCAAGACCCATTTCTAAAATATTGGAATGCACTCCGTGTTTCAGGGAGAAATCACAAGAGCAGGAAATCTTGCCGGCAAAGTATTTTTATGACAATAAATGAAAAAATCTTTTAGTCTGAGCGGAATTTGTAAAGGTGCTTACCTGCCTTTAGATAAAAGGTATGCTATGTCTTTAGAAGTACAGGAACGAAAAAAATGAGGAATAATACTTAGAAACAAAAGCAGTAGACAAATAGCTACTTGCATTATTCATGAATGGTCATTTGACTCAGAGGTCAGAGTTTTGATCTCTATCCACCAATTGTAATAGCTCAAATAACATCAGCACGCTGCAATCACAGAGTAATATGGCAGTAAATGTAAAGCATACTGATACTTGACAATAGTTTGGAATAGTAAAGGCATACAACGATATGGCAAGTTAGGTCAGTGTCTAGTTAGGAGCTATAACTGTTTACGAGCCTGTCTGGAAAAGCTGTTTTTGATGTTTACGCTAAAGGTTCTTGGTGAGCAGAGATTTGGCCAGACTGGTGGAAAAAATTCAGCTTTTAGAATGCTTTCCAGCCCTTATATTTTTATTCATGGAGGATGATTGACCACTAGGACTGGAGAGCAGCCCTTGGGTTTATGATTTAGCCATTACAAAGACAGAGAGGTAGCTGCAGATCCAGTGCTAGTGATTTTAGGCTGTGTTCTTATTTTGAAAGGTCCTCAAATACAGTTTTTCTGACCAGCCATTTAGTCCGGTTCCTTAGAAACACACACCTGTTTCTGCCCTTTTTCCTCTTGGTTACAATGTTATTTGCTTTAAGAAGTCCAAAAAAAGACTTTAACAATAATGCTGACTGTTCCTGTCACCTGTGGCTCAGTAGATGGGCTTAAGTAATACAGTGAATGTATATTTGGAGCACAGAAAAAAACCTCAGTGGAACCAAAGCTAGACATTCACAAGTCCATGCCATGTTTATGTAGTATTTTCTAATATTTCACATGCAATTACATTTAGTGTCTGGCTGCCCTTTAACTTACCTGCCTCCACTGTGGTTTCCCTAGTCAATAATTTAAACATAGAAAAAGAAGAAACGTTTTTTATCTCTGTCTGTTTCATGGATTTTAGGAGCTGAGTCAAAGTGAATTTACCAATGGGTCAGACAAGGATGTACAAAGATGAAAATAGATTTCAGACCTGTTATTTAATTCAAGAAGCATCTGCGGGTGGTGAAAATTAAACATTATCATCTATCCTGGGTTTTACTGGACTTGAGATTCCTTTTCCTTCTCTAGTGAAAATAAAACTTCAGCAATCACTGCTAGTCTAAACTGAGGTCTTGTTTTTAGAAAGAGATAGCTCTAAAAGTTAAACTTTATTATCAGATCCTTTTTATTTTTTTGCTAAAGTTGAGGGCTTTTAGACATATAGTTATATAGCTTGCGACAGAATTTGAGTTGGTCGTAGCATTCTTGCATGGATCATGTCATTAATTTTCTGAAGTATGAGGACATCCAGGTTCAGTCCTCATTTTAATAAATGGGAAGTGACTATATTGTCTTGTTTTTCCTTAACTGCACATGATTTGGCTGCATGTCCCTTTGCAAGAACAAACTGTTTAAATCAAATTATGGAATATATACCAACAGCAGTGGTAAAGTTACTTCAAAGTATGTGCAGAAAAATATCTGGCCTACTGCCTTTTCCCCGGAGAAGATGGGGAACAGCTGTTTGGCCAGTGAACTTTGGCCACTGAGCTCGGAGGGCCATGCACAGCCCTGTGCAGAGGTGGCGGATGCTGATGCTGTTGCTGCAACTTATGCTACTCAGTTCTTACTTTGTGGTGGCATTTGTCTAAGCAGGAAGTAGAGATATATGGAATTACATCTTTTTGGGTATCAAAAGATGCCTCCAGTTTTCAGTAAGCTGCAGCTTAGGTACAGTCAACATAGTCTTGTGAGATCTTAACCTAGACTATAGACATGATCGATTAAGAGTCCTCTTATAATTTAGTTTTGAGCTAACCATCTTTAGATTCAGTTATGGTCAAAAGGAAGGAGTAGAAATTTGTACAGTATGAGTCATGTTTTGGTAAATAACTTATTAAAATAGGTCAGATAAATAACTCTCTAGAAGTGGGAGGTTTTGTCAGTCTATACCAACTAATACATGTGTATCCATGTTGCAAGCATTTAATGTCAGTTCAGATGAATCCCAATATTTGTGCAGAAAATGCTCACGACTCCGCGAGACTGGAAATTAGATAAATTAAAGATGATTAAAATTATTCTTTTAAGAGTTCACATGAAGTAGCCATAGAAAACCTGAACCTGAAAGTTTAGATAATGCAGATACTACAAATGTGTATGTATGTGCATATTCAAATGATGTTTTTTACTGTTGTATGTTCTTTACATACAACAAATGTAAATGGGGGCAAATATTAGCATGTTGCTCTAAATCAACATTTAGTATGGGACATTGGCCAGGGGCAGATGTTTAGAAATAAGTGTATGAAGCTTCCTGATAGACAGTTATACCAAAAATTTTCAATGGGAAATTTCTCCTTACCCTCTACCAGTGTATAGTGTGTTGATGGTCTGTACAATAAGGGATAAGAAAAAAAGGACTAACTGGATGAGAATCTCGCTTGACAAAGGAGGTTCACATGAATTTCTACTGGAGTTCTGATCTACTCAATGAGAAGAATAAAGGCTAAAAAATAAACTACTAAACTACTTGCCTATGTTTTTGTCTTGCTGTTCTGCTGTTAATTCTTCCACGCAAACAGGCAGACCAATACCCAGGTTTTGTATTGCTGTGTTGGTATGTTAAAATATTATTATAGGATTCATTTAAATTAATAAAGTATTTGGTTTAAAAAGTAATATATTTTTAACTACCATTTTCCTTCTTTGGTTAGGAGAAAGGAAGAGTTCACAGCCTTTAACTTGGGTGACATGGTGGCATTAGAAATGTGTTTGAGAGAACAGCTTAACTCTTTGCTATATAAAGTTGGTAAACAAATCCCACTTGGATAACAAGCAGACTACAGAGCTTTGGCTGCCTTGCTCTTGCATTATTTTTGCCTTGTCTTGTTTTTTTAATTAAATGAAGCAAGGCAGAGCATTCGGAGCATGACTCAAGCTATTGCTAAAAGTATTAAATTAGATTAGTTTGGCATTTAAGTCCTGGCAATTTTGACTCAAATGCTTGGACTGTAGAGAAGGGAAGCCTTGAGGAATGAGGCTGAAGTCATTCCTTGTGAAAAGTCAAGTCCACATACTAAGCATCAACGCAGAATATTCTTCTCAATGCTGTTTCTCTGCCATCCATATGTCTTGGTTATGCAGTATGTTTTAGCAAGACAGTTTATTAGATGTTTCTGCACATAATTTGGGAGGGAGCAGGAGACAGGAAATTACAGGGCGTTATACATGGGGTGTGTGTAGAGCGAAGGCTTTTTTTTTTCATGGTACCAAATGTCCTTTTTGAGAATGTCTCAACCCACTGTGCCTGTTCTACTACAATATTAGGAACTCGTCTTGCATCTGTTCCCATTCTGTACACCATAGAGTGCAACAACAGGAGGTTTCCAAAAAAAGGACACTTGTTTTTTCATAGGGTTGGAGGAGGTACCTACATTAAAGGCTATCTAAAATAATTGAAATTTCTCTATATGATACCAGAAATAAAAAGAACCACAGTTCATAAATTGCAAAAAGATCCTTTTTCGCCTGTGAAGAGACTATGCTTCCTTTTTTATTTTCCCTTTGCTTTTCTTCCTGATGGATGCAAGGTCCAGAACTGTAGTCTTAATATAAGGTGAAGAGGCAGAAACAGTTAGAAAAAGCAGAGGATGACATCAGGCTTAAAGGTTAAGTAGGTTCAGCCCCCCTGATTAAAAAAATAAAAAGTCATCCACCTTATACAGGACCATAATGACCTTTCATTTATTTACCACTGTCTGACAGCAAACCCTCTGTGCCTTCAGATGTTTGCAGAGCAGAGCACCCAGCTCTGACCTCACTTCTTACTGAGAATTTCCTGCTATTCTACTGCCAATATTTACCAACCATGGCTACTAATGCTTGTAAGGCCACACACTTTTTCTGCAAGGAACTCTGTCTAATTTGGGAGGAAAATCACATTTTGTGTAAAAATTTCCACTGATATGAATAAATCTAAGTATGGATATAAAACATTTTTATCAGAATGGAAAGTGTCTTAGCCCTATGATTTATTTTTGACAGTATATCTTATCATATCCCATGCTACTCTTTACTTAAATTACCTTCAACTAGGAATGTAATTTTACAGCCTAGGTATGTGACAACAGGATTTCCATTTATTACTTGTCAATTGTAAAGTATATGTTATTATCAGGCAGCAAGTAACTGACTTTAAGATGTCCAGTGATGGGATTTTGCTATACTGGATAAATTTTAAATGTATCCCTTTAAAATACCAATATTAGGCTTATTCCCATTGTATCAGAGATGTAAGAAAAGTTACTGTCTTCATATGCGGCAGTAATGGGGAAAAAGAAAAAGGAAAAAGACATTACCTAACACCTTTATCTTCTTCCCAGGAAAGAAAACAAGGAAAAAAATAAAATTAAACAAAAAAACCCAAACAATAACAGGCATCAACCAAACAAACAAAACAACAAAAAACCCCAAACCAGACAGACTAATCTCAAGATATATGAAGAATTTTCCACATCAGTGACTATTATGGGAAATTGTTTCATTTAGCCACTGATTCTTCACCCATATAAACACATCACTGTTCATCATAGCCTGTTGAAGACCAGTGTTTTTAAGTCTAATACATTATTGGTACTCCTTTCACTTTTACAAATTGTGAAGAAGTTAATCTATTCCAAACAACACTAGTAAAAAAGATAATATTGAAATCAGGATTACACTATAATAATTTGTTGGGACAGACTAAAAGTAAGAAAATAGCATGCATCCAGAAAACTAAATTTCTGATAAAAGTGATTTGAAATGAGTGTCTGCAGAGCTATTCCAAGAGCCTTTTTTTTGAATATGTAAGAAACAAGTGCTCTATTAAAGAAGCAGAAAGCAATTCAAAGACTGCAGCAAGTCAATATTTGCTTCCATAAAAAATCATGACAACAAGCCTAGACCAAATCTTAAGAACTAAACTAACAAAAAAAAAATGCCACAAAAACAATGCCACCTAAAATTTTTAACACTTCAGTGCTGTTACATGCTGTGCTGTCCATCACACGGGGTATGAAGGATTAACAAAGGTCTCATGTTAATGAGGTAACTAGAGAATCAGCAGAAATGAAGCCCAGCTATGTCCCAGTTTCCCAGTTAGAGCAACAACCCTACCTTGGTATCCTAGCAGGTAGGCAATTCATGTGGATAGTAACTATAGCAAATACCTTTTTCCTACTCCTGGAATATCCTACAGGGATAGTGACTGTGTTAATGCTCCAGACTGAAGCTCCCTTCTGGCTGCAGAGCTCCACGTGATGAGACACCATGCATTGTACTGGGTCACTGCTGGTGGAGGACACAGCCCGGCTCAAACGAGAAGTTCTGAAAGCAAGTGCAGCAGGCACAGTGGGGACAGGACACTGCTTTGCACTGGGTCAGTGTTTGTGAAGGACATAGCTGGCTCAAACAAGAAATCTGGAATGCAACCTGCCTGATCATCCAGTTGCTGCCAACAGCCCTCCCTGTGCAGGTAGGCTGTTGGTACCGCTGCTTAGAAAGCAGTCATCATGAAATTATCCAGCAACTGACAGTCAAAAGTACTCAGTTAATAAAAGAGGCATTGTTAAATTAAATGGGTGTAGAGCAGATAGTCTGAGTACCTCTAGCTATGTTCTCAGGCTGACATGCACTATTTAAAAAGGCTATTCTGCACTGTGCACAAACTGCAAATAAGACTCAGTAGCTTTAGAGAGAGTTAACACACAGAAAATTACTTTTAAATGGCTTAGCATTATGACAGGTAGAGTTTCAAACATTTAAATCAAAGATTACTTTCCATAAAAAGAAGTTTAAAAACCAAGCTGAGATTAGTAAAAATTACCTACTTTTTCTTCCATTATGATAAATCCTCAGCTTGTTCCTGGAGAGATCTAATGTGCCTGAATGCTGTGGAGTAGAAATGTCTCCACCTACACAAGGAACTCTGCAATGTTTCTTCATGCAGGGCTGTGCTGGGCGCTGACCCATGGTGAAGGTTGGCTCCTCGCATCATCAATCAAGGAGGCTATTTGGACACCAAGGTGTATGGACAGCCTCATTAACTCTCTCTCCACCAGAACAATTTACTAAATATAGAAGCGTACCACATTTTTTCTTTGGAAAATTGGTTGTAAACAGAGAAACACAAAAGCCACAAGTAGCAGTAAATGTTTTCATTCTAAATTTGTGTATAGCTATTTTTAACTCAGACAGGACCTGTTTTTTGAAAGTAAGCAAGAGGGAATTGCTATAAAGAGCCACTTTCCTATTCAGACCAACTTATGTACAAAATACTTGCATTGACATTATTCTTCATCTACACTGCGGGTGCACTCAGATAAAGGATTTTATTCAGGAACATTCACGTTGAGCTAAGAAAACTTTCCTTGTGCAACCTTCTGTGCTTCATCTGGTTAAAAGAACATGGGGGGCTGCTTTCATTAGCTAAGCAAGTTGGATAGAGATATTGTGCTGATACTGGTTGCTTAGGTATCAAGTCTCAAGTCCAACTACAGTAATCTAATAACACCACAGGCAAGCTATATTCAGGCAGTTCAACAGCACAGAAAGAAGTCAAGAAGTCCAAGACTTTGATGTACTTTTAGGTAAAGAGCTTTGTGTGTTTTAAAAAGAAAGGGACATTGTATGTCCTTTACCATTTCTAAAGATGCATTGTTCTCTGTGGAATGGATATTACTGTCTTGTGCATCAGCATTACACCTACATAATTCCAAAGCTGTGCTGGACTTCCACTGAGGCTGATGACAAGAGATTCAGGCCCCAAATCTAAAATCCAGTACATTCTCAACACAGAAGTGCTTAACTTCTAAGACATATGACTATAGCTGTCTCTAAACCAGCTGTCTCTGCTGATGTGTTGGCACAGTACCATCACTGCCTGTAGAGCTACAGATGCTTACATAAAATGAAGATCAGACTTCCTTTTGCACTTGAGCAAAGATGAGAGTTGTTAGCCAATGTATAAGAGGTAGATTGGGATATAGCAATGTTTCTTGGCTAACTAAAGTGAGCTATATGGTTTCGAAATTATAAAGTCTGAAAAGTAGGATTTAATACAAGTGACACTGGGAGCATTTAAGGATTCTGAGCATTACTCTGGTTAAACAGAAGTTTAAAGCCTGGATGGCAAAACCAACCCTTTCTTGAGAAGACGTTGCCCGAAATAAATGCTGAGAAGGAATCCCTCCTCTGGGACACATAACTTCTGCACAGTCATTTTCCCAGGGGAAGGGTACAGGCAGATGGTTGCAAATCCTCTGGCTTCTTTCCCCACGAGCCTTACTTCAGAGGACTCTTTGCTAGAAGGCGGATTGAGCAACCACAGAGCTACACTTTTCTCTGCAAGTAGCTGCTCCAAACAGAAGGGAAGCACATGGTTCTGCTGAATTCCCAGCTGTCCATCAACTTTTGGTTTAGGCTGGAGAATTTGGCTCTGAGGAAATGTGTTTAAATTCATCCTATCCTCTGGTGGATAAAAACAGTCATGCCTGTGTTACCTTGTGTAGTAGAGTAAATAATCACTGGAAAGCTGGCAATTGTAGTTAAATGAAGGGCAACATTTTCAGAGAGAAGAGAAAGCTGATGACTTCCTGGCCCCGAGTTTTGTATATTTCTCTACGTTTATTACTCTTTTGAAATGTTTCCTCAAACCAGAATGATGCAACACATAATCTCTTGTTCAGCTGAAACCATAGATGGCAGACAATACAGGGAATACAGCTCTAATCAAAGAAAATAGGAGTAGTCATTGGATATGATCAGGTAGTCTGGTTATTTTATAGCTATTCTGGCCTCAAGGAAACAGATTTCTTTCCAAACAGAACCTGTTAGAATACAGACATTTTTTGACATTCTAAAAGTCTGTGTTTGTTTGATCCTGACCAAAAATCCAAGTGTATATCCACAGAAGGAAAGCACACATCTGCCACGACAGGCATGTTTACAATCATTTTAATGACACCATTAGATTCTGTTTGCCAGTGTTCACTTATTTCAGGCTTTTATATAAAAAACATGTGAGATAAGTTTACCACCTGTGCACAATGGAAACAACCCATTTAAATGAATAATTTTAATGGTTAAATAATGACAAAGCTAAATAGTTTTCTTCTGTTCACCAACATAATTGTGGGAGCACAATTATGTTTACCCAGGATACACAAAGTTTTTGTGTTCCTGCAAAAGGTTTATTTTCCATTAAGCCTAGGCTAAGAATTTCTCCAAGCAATACTTAGCATACTTGAAAAATACACAAACATGCTTTAAAGATGGGACAGTTCAGGAAGTTTTTCAGGTGACAGGTGGGATTAGTTTCAGATGAGAAATCCAGTCTTAAAATACACCTGAAAACATCTATCCATTATGTTAAGCTCCTCTGAATTTAATTGTTTTAAGAAAGTTAAAGAGCTTGTCTTTGAGGGCTTTATGTTGTTCCCATTGATGTCACTGGGAAAATTCATGATTCTAGGGGACAATTTTAATTAAAAGGAAATAGAGGCGGCGTCACACAAAAAGTCAGAGGGATTGAAGATATGGTAACAGCCTTCCATTGCAGATATGATGAAATTCCTGGTGTTGTATTAGTTAAGATAAACACAAACTCATCCTCCTCACTCAGATCTTAATTGTACTGCTACTAAATATCCCCGTACCTCAGGCATCAACTATGCCTTACTGTGCAAGATAATCAAAGAAAAAAAAAAAAGATGTGTCAGACACACAAAAGTTTAGCTTCAAATCCATGAGGGTGTTTAATTCTCATCAACTGGATGGATATTTATAGTCTAATTATCAAACATGTAATTAGCACTCCTTCTGGAGAGAGAACAGAACAGGGGATTACATGTGATATTGCTGAGATGTTAGAAGAGGATGTACGCTACACAATCCACCTTTTTATTTAAAGGAAAATCATGATAATAGTACACAGCCCAGGTCTGTCCTATTGTTGTACTCAAGGACACTGAAGAAAATCATTGGTAGACAAAGAGCAGTGACGAAGCTGTGAACTGCACTCAGGTCACCTGCCCAAATTAGCATGCACCTATGGAAGAAAATTCAGCTGGCATCAGAACTATACTTAACGTGTCATCTATGTAAAACTATATATGATTTTAGTGCCATTTTCAAAAGGAACTTCATTATTTAAAAAGATGGGGTTCAATAAGCACATAAAATAATCAGTGACTGGTAATTCCATCTAAAACCTATGGAATTTAAACCCACAACAGAACAGAATAAGCAAACAAAAAAAAAAGTAGTTAAACCCCAGCTTTTTGTATTTTTTTTTCGCTTTTAATAAATGAAGTTTCAGTGAGCAGTTCTGAATTTTGGGTTTTGGGTTTGCTTTTGCGGGTTTTTTTTGGGGTTGGACATTTTTTTTTAATTATAATTCTTTCGTTTTTTTGTTTTTATTTGTTTGGTTTTTTGTTTACTTGATTTTTAAAGAGAAAAAAAAATAATTAGAGACCTTTCTTCATGTGAAACTTTCAGTGATATTGTCTTACTGCCTCATACATTATCTTACATCCCAAGCAGGTAACACCACTTCTACATCCCAGAAAATGAATTATGATACCACTTCATTTATTTTTTTTTAAATAATCCCCATCTGAAATTCAAAATGGGATTTTAGAGTTTTTTTAAGAGTCTTAGGGAAAACTGATTGAGAATATTAGAGTAGTAAAAATAAATTTTAAAATACACTCAAATACAGATTAAATCTGTTTACAATCAGCATCTTAAATTAGTGGCATTAAGCATAGCAGATAGCTGCTGGTAGTTACATTTACAAACACACTTGCAAATCATAGCATTATTCAGCATCTTGGACTACATGGTGTCTCAGAAACTTTGGAGGCACCTTTTCAGCAAAGCATTTAATTGCACAGTTACACGTGTACTTAAGTACCACTGAGCTCTGTGAAAATGAATTAAAACAAGGTTTGAACACATACTTACATTTAAGCACAACGTTAAGCACAGTACTGAGCTGGGCTCTTTAATGTTTCTATTTTCCAAACAATCAGTCTAGAGTATTTAAGGATTTTCTTTCAAATTTCACAGGTGGGTAGTTAAATAAAATAGACATTTTTTTTTTCTTCAGGCTGTTTTAAGTTGTTTTTATAAGAAGAATTTTATATGCCCTACACTGAGCAAGTTCAGCAAACTCAGATCTGATGCTTGCAGTGTGTAAACCAGGTGCTCTTATTTACCTGCTTACAACAAATGCAAGATTCATTAAGAAGTTGGATTGCCCATCACCACCTCATGCACAGTAAATGTTACAATGCAAGAAAAGTTTTTCAGTCAGTCTCTCACTAAACCTTGTTAACTGTGTGGTTCTCAGTTATCACAGAACCACTAAGTTGGGAAAGCACTGCTGGAGATCGCTTAGTGTAGGAGATCTTTGAACCTACTCAGTCATGGTCAATGAGAGCAGCTTGTCCAGGACCATGTCCAGTCGGGAATCGAATATCTTCAAGCACTGAGAATTTACAGCCTCGCTGAGGCAACCAGTTCCAAAGTTCCTCTAACTTTACATTAGAAGGACGTTTCCTTATGTCCATATGGAATTTCCTGTATTTCAATTAGTGCCAATGGACTCTTGTCCTGTCACCAAGCAACACTGAGAAGAACCTAGCTCTTTCTTCTTGACTGCCCTAATCAAGTGTTCATACACACTGCTAAGGTCACCCTGAGCCTTTTCTTCTCCAGGCTGAGCAACCTCAGCTCTCCCAGCGTCTTTGAATGACAGATAGCCCAGCCACTTAATCATCTTTGTAGCCCATCTTTTTCTCCAGTAAAAGAGTATTTTTCTTGTAACAGAGAGGCCAGAACCAGACCAAGCACTCCTCATGGGTGTCACCAGTGCTCAGTAGAAGGTAGTCATCATTTCTCTGCTCCTGTTGGCAATGCTTTGCCCGGAGCATCCCTGGAGGCTTCTGGTCTTTTCTGCTATAAGGACTCATTACTGGTTCATGTTTGGTTTGCTGTATGCCAGAACCACCAGGTTCTGCAAAGCTGCTTTCCGCACAGTTGGTCCCCGGTGTGTACTGGTACATGGGATTACTCTTCCTATGGGCAGGACTTGATATTTTCCTTTGTTGAATTTCAGGAGGCTTCTGTCAGTCATTGCTCCAGCAAGGTGAGTTCTTCTTGAATGGCAGCACAGATTTGATATATGGTCAGTTCTTTTGAATTTTATATCATCTACAAACTTGTTGAGGGTATGCTTGGTCTCATCATCCATCTCCTTAGGGAACAGTTAACAATTTTACAATACTGGTTCTCATATCAAGGTACACCACTTGTGACTGGTCTCTGCCTGGAGTTCGTGACACTTTGAGCCTGTCAGTTCAATAAGTTTTCAGTTCACTTCACTACCCACTCATGTAGACCATACTTGAGCATCTTTTCCGTGAAGATGTTATAGGAGATAGCAAAAAAAAAAAAATCAAAAATCAAGAGAAAATACTTTCACTGCTCTCCCCTTGTCCACCATACCTGTCATCTCATTGTTGAGGCGACCAGGTTGGTTAAGCATGATTTTAGCCATTGCTCCTTTGTAATTTTTTACTAGCTTCTCCTGGTCACCTCGATCTTCATGCCTGGAAATGGTTTCCAGATAAAGTTGCTCCATCACCTTCCCAGAACTGAGGTGAAGCTAATCAACCTGTAGTTCCCTGGGTCTTACTTCTTGCTCTCCATAGGTTGAGGAGGGGTATTTTCTCTTTTCAAGCCCTCAGGAGCCTCTCCTGATTGCCATAACATTTCAAACATAATCAAAAGCAGCCTCTCAATGACATTTGCCAGCCCTCTTCTCTGCAGGGTGTGTCTCATGGGATTGTTCCAGGCAGATCCCTGAAGAGGCCAAAGTCTACTCTCCTGAAATCCAAGACCGTGATCTTCCTCCTCACAGGATCCTGGACTGCACCATCTCATAATGGCAGACTTACAGTATTGACAAATTCTTTATGGTTGGTCATCCACACCTATGCTAAGCAGAAGTGGTAACTAAAAATCCTCTTATTTCCTAATACTAGAATTCTTTAGATTTCTGTTGCTGTGTAACAATTTAAATGAATGTGTGCATTCACTTGTGTAAGGAACTGTCTTGTATAATTCTAAGGTTATTCGATATTCTAAACTAGGGAATATAATTCCTCTCTTGGAATATGTGGTTTACAGCTACTCAATGAAGTAGGCAGTTTCCTTCTCACATCTCTTTTTCTTTCTTAAGCATGAAAGTAATTTGTCTTTTGAAGGTATGAGTCTAGTATCTATTCTAACCTCCTAATTATTTTATGTTCTGTAATAATAAAATCACACATTTATTATAGAAACAAACATTTCTAATAAGATTTTATTTAATTCATTAATATTGTCAGTGAGAAGGATCATAGTATTGTAATAGGAATGTCTTCTTTACTGACTAAATGGATCATAAATAGTCAGAGAATCACAGAAAATCCCAGGTTGGAAGGGACCTTCAAAGGTCATCCTGTCCAACCTTTCATTGTAAAGGAATCCTACAAAAGGTCATTTATCATCCTGTTCAGTCATATCTTGAAAATCTTCTTTGATGAGAGGTATACCACATACCTGGGGAGGTTGTTCCAGAGATTGATTGTTCTCTGATCTGTTCTGAAAAATTTCTTTTTTATATTGACATGAAACTTCTCCCCCTGCAACTGTACTTGAAAGACCCCTTTCCTGGCTAAAGAGGAGGTGAAAGCTATCATCACTTTTCAGTGGGAAGTTTTTTCCTTTTGTGGACTTATGCCACATAGAGGACAGTCTGGACGAGATCAGAGGCTGGGAATTGCAGGACCAAAGTGTTCTTTTTAAAATATATTTACCTCCAGGGAATTGACATGGCTAAATCAAATACAACTACAAAGCATAAGGAGAGTAAGACTTTAAGGCAATATCTATTCCAAACAGGTAGAAAACAGTAAGAAAAAAATGTTTCTGTTTTCTGTTTTCCCCCTCCTCCCACTCAGTAAATCTGCATGACTAAAAAAAAAAAAGAAACAAAAATATCAAAGGGGAAATAAAACTAGAAAACTTAAATGAAAGTATTATACACACTATAATTCAATCCAATATTCCGTAAATGAACTTGTTCAAGGCTTTGCTTGTGTTTCTCACTCAATCCACTATTTGTGTTTCTTTCAGTTAAAATAACTACTTATTTTCTTACAGGATTTTTATTGTTTATTGTTCTAAGAGGGAAGCATCTTTACCATGAGGGGCCCTTACTCCTCCACATTTCCCAGCTGTTTACTGTAAGAAGATAAAAAGAGCACAGTCTTTCCCACTCTCTGTGCCCCAGACATCCATCACTGGTATATATATGTTTCTCTCTATTGCAAAATGAAGCTGGTTTCTACTACTCCTGACTACAAGTAGGATTTAAAACATTAAAATCTGCCTCTGTTTTTCAATAATTCAGTATGGGAGTGCAGAAGCGTTCTGACCCCCAGTTCACAATATGCCAACTTCAAGGTCCTAACAAAACATGTTTAGTACAACAAAAGCCCCTTTCCATTGCCAATATGAATCATTGTTGTGGTTTAACCCCATCCAGCAACTCAGTCCCACACAACCACTCCCTCCCTCCCTCCCTGCTGGTTGGATGGAAGAGAAAATCAGAAAAAAAGGGAAAAAACAACTCATGGGTTGAGATAGAAACAGTCCAATACGTAAAGAGAAAGCCACACATGCAAGCAAAGCAAAACAAGGAATTTATTCACCAGTTAGGCAGGTGGGTGTTCAGCCATCCACAGGAAAGCAGGGCTCCCTCATGCATAACAGTGATGTGGGAAGACAAATGTTGTCATTCTGAATCCCCTCCTACTCCCTCTACCCTTCTCCTTCTCCTCCCAGTTGTTTTATGCTGTCCATGATGCCATACTGTCTGGGGTATCCTTGGGTTAGTTGGGGTCAGCTGTCCCTGCTGTGTCCCCTCCCAGCTGCTTCTGCATCCCCAATCTACCTACTGGTGGGGTGAGGTGAGAAGAAGAAAAGGCCTTGACGTTGTGCAAGCTCTGCTCAGCAATAAGGAAAACATTCCTGAATTACCAACATTGTTTCCAACTCAAGTCCAAAACACAGTCTCATACAAGTAACTATAAAGAAAATTATCTGTATCCCATTCAAAAACCAGCACAATCATAAAAGTGCTATGTCTGGTCTAAGTTTAGACTCAGCAATCCAGATTCAGGTAAAGAGTTTTGGCACACGTCTCCATATACTGAGGAAACATGGGAGTTGGGAGACTGAATCTGTTCCACTCAGTGCTATCCAAATGCCACATAAAACTTTCACTGCAAAAATCGTAAACAAAATTTTTCCTAAACAAATTAAGATATACATTCTTTCCAGCCATATGTTTTCCCCTGTGACAGCAGATAACAGCTGGATTATACCAAACAACACTTTGGTAATGTATTCCAATTTCTGTTAAAGAAAAGGATATCAAGAGCTAGTTAGTAGGAGATGAAGTGACATCACCTGACTTACCATAGAGGATGAAAACTAATTTATAGAGAGAAAGAATCCTATTAGAACTACAGTCCATCCTGGTTGTCTCCTCTCTGTGTAACACAACTGTGTTTTCTTGTGTCCCTTTATTATATGTTAACTTCTTTCAAACTTTCCATATTCCACGAAACGTCTGTACTTTCCTGTTCTTTAAAGAACCATAATGGTCTTTTTCTTTTTTAACTGTGGCTGGCATATGTTGAAAGGTATCTTCTAAGATTTCATTTATGAGGGCTCAAAAATGTATGTCTTGCTAAGACTACAAAGCAAGCTAATGGTTTTAAAAGCACAGCGATGAAAAGCCTGGCAGGGGAGTCCGTGCTAACTACATACACGGATCATGGAAGAGGGTACAAGAGGTCATTTTTTTCCCTCCTTCTCTCTCCTTTTTTTTTTTTTTTTTTTTTTTCAGATACAGGATCGGTTTAGGTCGCATTGGTTACAGCCAATTGCACCGTGGCATTACTTGCCATTCATCCACCTCCAAATCCTTAATTATGGTCTGCACAATCAGAGCTGGAGCAAGAAGTCACAGCCCTGTATTGTTGCATGGTGAGTGCTAAACAAAAAGGCAGGAATCCGATACTTGGTCACAGTTTGCAAACACTGTGGCTGAAACACCTGAGAGGGTCACATTTTTACATTCTGAGACAATTTATTAGTGATGGTGCTTGTCACTTAGAAATCCCCCTAAAACTCCTTCCTTTGCATCAGCTATCTGAGAGCAGCTTTTGCTCCACGGTGGTTTAAGCAAGACACAAATAAAATAGGTGATCCACCCACTAATTTAGAAGAGAGCAGAGAATCTTAATCCTATCCTTAGAAGTTGTCTGCTAAGAGCTTCAAAACTTGGTGTCAGGCCCCTTGAACTGAAGAAAAAATTCCATCTGAAAGATTCTTTCTTTTCATTCTAGATCCAATTGTGTCTGATGAAAACTTAACTGATGTTTGTATATATTGTTTTTAAATCCCCCATTAGACTTCAAGGGGTGAAAGAGAAATAATAAGAGATATTTTTCTTATATCACTTATGTACTAAAAACTACCTGTTTGCAACATGTTGTACAAGACACAGTGAAATGTAAAACTGCCAGTCCTGCATCAAAGACCTACCTCAACTTTTAATTTAATTTAAAAAAGACAAATAAAAGAATGACAAAACAGTCAAATGAGGACATTTTGTTAAAATTCAGTTTGCTTTGTGCCACAAACTCTTCAAAAATGTCAAGGAAACTTGAACTTATTGATAATTCTTGAACTTCTTGAAGCAGGCTCAGAGGGAAAAGACTCTGAAGTCAATATAAATACTCCTGGTGTTTTCAAGATGTTTAAGATCTTGACATGTATGTGTAAGCTGTTATTGAGTGTATGCCAAGATGTTCTCTCTGATCTGCAACGTTTACTCAGTAAAAGTAGCTTTATTAAGGTGAACAGGTCTGCTGAAAACAATATTCCAAACCTGTGATGCCTGATTTACTAGAGTCATCTCAAGCCAAGGAGTATTTGTGTTTGTCCAGCTAAAGTTTACTCAGTTCATGCAATTGTTTCCCAGAGGAGCCTTCCAGTCCTGCAGAAGGTGTCAAAATATGCTTTGGTCAACATATTTTTTTAAGCTGTTACAAAGAATTTAAGGAAATAAAGTTCACCCCTCTTTACAGAGCACAGAAAAATAAGGCAAAGCCATTTATCCCATATAATTTTGGTTAAATTATTTCTTAGAAATATTGTCTCTTTAGTCATTTACCTGGTTTTTAAATTAGGCCTTTTTTTTTCTTTTCATGTTCTCCTGGCTTCTATTCAGGAATTTATCATTTTATAACTTTTTATGACAAAACACACCATCTAGGCAACTTAGCACTGTCCCTGCTCACAGCCAGGTGGTTTGACACAGCTTTTTCACCTCGTTGTACTCACTGGGAACTGTGAGGGTGTCTTGAAAGCTGTGAATAAGGGAGCTTCAGGTAAGGACAGGAACATACAAACACTACAGAAGAGAAACACAACTTCTAAGAGGTGACAGAATTTCAAAGTGCATTTTAAAATCTTAACTTTTCAGCAACTTTGTGTCCAGTTTCTCAGGTGGATGAAAAATCACCCTTTAAATGAAAAGGGAAAAGGAAAGAAGGGCAAGCAACTGATATTTCGTTTCTCCAAATGCTTTCCCTGTTTCAAAATTGTAAACATCTTTTTAGATTTAAAGTACATTTTGCAATCTTTGTTTATGTATGTTTTAAAAAAATACAAGATGAAAACATCATAAAAGACTCAGGTCTTTAACTAATATAGTTTACTATTAGAGCCAGTGGAGCAGGCAGTTTACCCAGCTAAGTTACTGATTTAGAAAAAATATTATAAACAAACAAACAAACAAATTATACACCAATGAGAGACTAGAATTCACATATCTGGGGATATATAAACTTGTGTTTTCTTATATATTCTCCAGAGACTATTCATCTTGTATTGTTTGAATTGACAATGAAAGTAAACTATGCTGTCCCCTCCCCTTCCAAACCTAATTCCCTGCTATGAACACCTTGTAATTTCACAATGATTTCAACCCTGGAATTTTCAGTGAAATTGCTCTGATATGTAAAGTCATAACTGTTATCTTAAGCCTATTTTTTGTTTCTCCCCTATATGCATGTATTTCTGGTTATATAGTTGGGAACAACGTTGTAGAGTTTCTACCCACCTTATATCTTGACAATAAAAACAATAGTAAGAAAATAATTAAAACAACACATAATGGCATTCTGAAAATATCCCTTATTATCTTGACAATATAATGGAAGTTCAATACTATGGTTAAATCTTTGATTCAACTTTTCCTTACCATTATGCTTCCCATGTCATCTGAAAAACAGTAAATAAATATGCAGTGGGGAGAAAGGTAGATGTCTGTATGTGTTACTGACCTTCGTCTTTGTCCACAAGCAGAAAGGTTGACTTCCCTTACATGTAATAATAATTTAATATGGCATTGATTTCATGACAGACATATCTCCAAGGGAAGAAAGTTTCTTTTTAACATCTTTTGTAAAATATATTTTTCTATTTTCTCACTGTCAGTATGGATGACTTTTCAGTCTGACATACTCCTGAGCCCACCCAACAGTTCTGAGTTGACTATCAGAACAAAACATTTAGTACACATCTTAGAGTTTAATCTTTTTCCCTGAAAGTCAATGGGAGTTTTGCCATTGACTTGAATTGCAATTCAGGTTAACACATAAAAGGAGAGCACTTGAAATAAGTAATAGGTATTTGATTTGGACTATGATCAGTTTTACAATCCAGAGTCCTTCATGGTGTATCCAGCTGGGAACGCTTCACTTCACAAGGAAATCTGTTTGATTCTGGTGGTCACTCAGAAAAAGTGCAGGAAATCAGAGGTTCCCAGTAACTGGATTGTTCTGAGAGGAACTCACTGTAATAGTGATTAAAACCCAAACGTTGCCCCCATATGTGTAAAAATGCAAGAATATACCTATTGTGTTGAAGATGATAAAGGATTCCTTTATTAAAAAAAAAAAGATATTCTACAGACACCCTACTCCTACAATTCAAATATCTGCAATATTCAGTGCCTTTAGTGTTATATAATAAATTGCCTGCACATCTGAATGTATTCAGTTATAGAGAAATTTTAAACACTCCAGTTCCTAGGCTGTATTAAGACCAAAAAGAATACTTTCTCTGTGTAGTGAAATGATACACTCATAGTTACAAAAAGATATTGAATATTACACTTGTTCTCCTATTTATTCTCTCTCAGTTGCTCCCAGATCCAGCTAGTTCAATTTATATAGAAAAATCTATATTTTTTTCAAGAACAGAGCTGTAAGGTAACGATAGTACTGGAACGCAAGGTATGGATGAATCCTGTTTATATGGTAATAAAAATTTATCTGTCTACCTAAAAAAAAACATACAAAAAAATGGAGGTTGAATCCCATGGCATAGGCACGTTTTTTTCATAACCATACTTTGAGTCAAAGCTGACATACTCATAATTGAAACAACAGAGTTTTGGTTAGATATTGTCTTTTAATTTCCTGGTCTCAGTCACATCCAACAGCCATAATTTCCAATTCATTTATCAGTCTGCACTTTTCAGTGTCTGAGAAGCTTGGTATGGTAATGTGCTTTTCCATTGGAAAAAAAGAAAAAAAGATCTTATATAAATAAAACATACTCAAACATTAATATTTACACATAAATGGAGTCAATTCAGGAAACACACAATTAATAACATTTAACGTGGAGTGTCACTTAATCCTAAATTGGTTCCATTAAAAGAAGAAAAACGTTGTGATACCAACATAGGTGATGATTAGTCCGAAATATGTAATTTCTCTGTTTTGTCACACCTGACTTAAAAACACTCTCTTAGACTACAGTGCCACCAGTGTTTTGCATCGTAAATGCATTATAATACAATTATTTCCCAGTTTGTTTTATTACTAAGTCACCAGTTAGGACATCCCCCATACTGTAAGTACATTTTCCATATACTCTTGAATACGCCAGACATAAACCTATTTGGAGACTATTTATTAATCTAAGCACGTATGGGACTTCCATTTCCACTGTTTCATGCTAATGTAGTATCTAGCATTAAACAGACATGACTCTAAATTCTCCAAGAGGGTTCAACCACAACCAACCAGTTCATTTCCATGTCCTAACATGTGTTTTCAATTAAACCATAAATTAATCCAATTTATTTTAAAAATTTCTTTTTTTTACTCCTTTGCTTAGAACATGAAGTCTGCAGAATGTGTTATATTAAGACTTGGCCTAATTACAGACACTTGTTTTTTCACAGTGATTGAAGCAAATGCAGTAATAGATATTGTAGTGATTTATAAGCTAATTTGCTGTACCGCAAAACCACAAGGGGAAAGCATTTCTGTTGAACTCTGGATGTTGCTACCAATTTCTTCATATTCCATTTATGCTGAACCTTACTCACAACTGTGACAGCTGAGGTAACACAATCTGTGTTCCTTCTCCATTTACCTGGCAACAGTTTGGTTTATGAAATAAAATAACTTTTCTATATCATGCTTTAAGAACATGTTTGATTTCAGTTTTTTAATATGAGCATAAGGTTTTGTTGGGTTATGACAAAGTAAATCTAGAATAATTCTTCCAGCATTGAAGGAATTACTCAGGATCCTTAACACTACAGTTTGAGCAGGATAGGGCTCTGTGTGCTTCACTAAAGGGAATATTGAGAGTGATGGAATGATGACCATATGTGGGGTTCATGTGCACACACACCAGTGTTTTATACATCAACAAACAAACTCCTAGTCATTAATGATTTATATCACTGTCAAACTGCAAAGTAACATTATGCTCATCTACAAAAAAATTGTTTTCTTTGGTACTGTTTGATAAGTGACTTTATTCTCTTACCACCATATTTGCTTCCTCTCATTTATCCCTATATTTTTTATCATTTCCTCTGTCCGGTAAGTCAAGAATCATGTGTGTGGGATGGATTATCAGGAAGAAACAGTACTTTTCAATAAGTGAGCCAGTTTCAACAGCTTTCCATTATACAAAAAGAGATATCATGCAGTAATATAATACTATATTTGTTTACAATAAAGAAAAATATTAAACTTTTACCTAATCTTACACATAATATCTTTTTGCTTGTAGTGAAAAGAATCTGAAATGCAGAGGAGCTTCAAGACCAAAAGTCAGCATTGAAGAAACTGAGCTGACTTTCTTTTTAATTGAAGCCACATTCAGATTAGATGTCTCAGAGGCTGTTTCCTCCACTGGTAAATATTTCTGATGACCTTAAAGAAAGTAAATCCTGGAAGCGTTCCCTTATACTGAGAGACAAAGTTTTTAATATGGAGTTTGATGTTTCCATGAAACTTTTGTTATTTGCAGCTCCAAAGTTATTGAAGTGGAAGAGAAGAAAACAAACATGCTGGGGAGAATGTAGATAAGAGTATTGAACTGTGTTCAGGTTGGACAAGGCAGATATTGGCACAATTTTACTTGAGTCAACACGGATACTTCGAGTTCACAACGGATTCCAGAAAAATATATATTTTTTATAAAGGAACCGTCTCAGTAGAATATACTAAATGCAAGAAGAACAAAGTCCATCTTATATCTCAGCAAGCAGCTGGCCTTGGGAATTCCAGGTTTCGAAATTCTACAGAGGTACCAAATATTCCAGAGAATAACTTGTATTTTATTAAGTGTAACCTCAAAAACACACACAGGAAGCCAGAATAAGGCTATACTTTCTCTTTGTGGTGGCAACAATATAACTGTGCTTAGGAGGAAATGTTATATTTTATTGAGAAGAAAAATCCTCTGCCTTTAATGAAGCCACAAATATACTTTCATCAGCTTTAAAAACTTTTAGTGCAAGATTGTGCAACTGTACTCCCCTCATTAGGTTCACTGTATTAGGAATGAATATATTTCAGGTTTTCACCCTTTATTTCTTGTCCTCTTTGTCTTATTTTGCTCTCCAAACTATATCACTTCATTTATATTTCTTCTATTTTTCTGTATACCTAAGTAAACCACCAGAAATCATATGGATGCATGATATCAACTGCTTATGTGGTGGCCACTGATTATGTCTAGTCTGGCTTGCCAGCTGTCTGGGGCACAGTAATAGATCTAAGCTATATTTAAACAGTGTTGCAATCAAGATACTTCTGTTTTGGTCAGCTGAAAGCACTGTAATTCAGTAAAAATCCCTACTCTTTTCCAGAAAAACACTTGCATATTCACTTAAGCACCTGTTTAACTCCAACTGAAATAAAAAAAAAAAAAGCAAATACGTCTGTGAACTGAGCGTGTGATTAAGTGCTTTCTAGAGTAGAATAAGTGAATGTCTGTGACATTAGGATTTGTATTAGAATTCTGTTTTCTTTATTTGTCATTAGATTTGAAACAACCAGTGTGTAAACCACAAGACAGATCTTTCATTAGTCAGTAGATATAGGAACACTTGAAAGGTAATTAAGCCAACTGTTTATAAGAACCAGGTCTAAAGGAAAGCTTAGACCCATAAACTATTTATACTAAAATGTCACTGAATTCTCAGATTGCAGTGATTAACATAGCCATTTGTAAACAGGATAGATGATCAAACCCTTGTGAAAATAGAGTAAAGTAAGTTTATTTTTTGTTTGGTACACAATCTTTTTTCTAATGTTATTTACTCAGAAAATGTAACAGATATCAATACATTTGATAACTCTGAGGAGAGTAAAAATTTCAAAAAGCTGACTTCTCTAGTATCCTTCCCCTTCTGTCTGTTCATGAAGAAATAATGAAATTTTCATGACTTCCCTAATTTAAAAATGTTCACAATTTTTTTTTCCCCTGAAAACAAGCCATGGTCTGCAGTTCATTTATGAACAGTTCATTTTGAAGATCCTCAGTTCACCACGTGGTATTGTTTCTGTTCCAGGTGATTTATGGTATGGTATGTACCTAACAAATGCTGCATGAAATATGAACACTATGAATCTTATAAATGGTTGGAAGTAAGCTCTCGGTAAGGATGAGAATTCTCAAACTAGAGGCAAGATTGCAACTGGCTTTTCTGGACTGCCAAAGTCCAAACATCCTCTTTAAAGCACTCAATCCAGAGTTATTTCTGCATGTGTGAAAACATAGATTGCTTACTCTGCATGATTTTTGGTGTAAACAACATCTTGAGGAAGCAAGTACTGCTCTATCTTTCTGTATGTGACTGGGGCCAGCAGGCTGCCAGTGTCATCTCAAAGATGTCCAGTGGTCTGCATTGCTGCTCTTGGAGTGACCTATTTGGAGTAGGCACAGTACCAGTCAACCTCAGCCAGTATTGTGTCAAGGGAGAGAAAGCACAACAAATAGATGGAGGAGAGGACAAGAAAAAAAAAAAAAAAAAAAAAAAAAAAAAAAAAAAAAAAAAAAAAGATGAATGTGTTTTTAATAATGAATAATACAGAAAAAATACTGAAAGCCAGATTTATTTTGGTCTGGAAGTGACCCACAGCCCACACATACCAGTGGTATTATTTATTTTAACTTCAATGAGTTTTGGTTGAGATCCTTGCAGGAAAACCAGGAACAGCTGGATCTATGGAAGAGAGGAAGAGTGACCCACTAGTCAGAGCACAAGCCTGTGAGTCAGAACATTTAGCTGAGTCACCTGCTTTGCCCCAGAATTTCTTCATGAGGCCACATCTGCATGTAAACAGAATAGTAGAGTGTATGAATGGCCTGCGTGTGGCAGCCCTGAAATATGGTAATAATGTCAGGCTGACACTTGACTCTGCATGACGTAGGGCTGACACAATTACGTGTTCAGAACTGAGATTTTCTCTCCACATAAGCATGATGAGGCTTCACATGGACCCACCACCTTCTCTGATGATCTCAGATATAGCTAGACCAGTGGTTCAGTGTAACATCTCCACAGCACCACCCCAGAAACCACCACAGAAGGCTGTGGTCAGGTAAATCTATTATAGGAGAATTCAGGGGTGTGTTCGGGAAGGCCAGCTGAAGAGATATACTGTGCAAAAAACCCCAAACATACCATTCAGTCATGGAGAAAGGACAAAAAGATTTCCAGTATTGTAAAGAGAGCAAGTTTACAGCTCATTTGGCGATATTACAACCGGATTTCAATCAGATATTAATGTGTGCAAATCCACCTGGGTTCAAAGAAAGATTAAATTCCCTTCTTATCAGACTTCACTTTCAGGCTCAGGGGGGAAGGGAAGGTTTCTACAGAGAACTTCAAAAAGGTAAAAAAAAATAGCACATTTCTCAAAATTGTTTATCTTACTATATTTGAAAGTGTTTTCTATTCTTTGCTTTTAAATATAATTCACTTATTTTCTCTGTTATTGTCTCCTTAGATTTCCTGCTGCTTCCTTTCTATTTGTGTGTAGATCCCACCAGTTTAACGTCTTTGAACTGAGTGTACAGAGCTTGAAAGATAATTTCTGGACTGTATACTAAAATAGAGGCATAGATCAGGGTATATTTAGAAGAGAGGAGAGGTCTGATATGAGATTCTAAACAGAGGTCAAAAAGGCTATCACAGGTTAACCACAAAGATTTAGATTAAGGCTATCAAATGAAGGCATATCCTTCCTCGGCTGACCCTAGAGTAGTGTGAAAGGAATTAAAAGTATTTAAAAAAAGATCTCTTTAGAAGAGTCTGATAATTTTTACATAACTTTAAACTTTACCACATAAAAAAAATTGGCTCTTTTGTAGAAAGTCTGTTACAATTATTCTTTGCTATTTAAAAAATCATTAAAAACCAAACATATATTAATGGCACAAAGAATAAGAACATAAAAAGAAATCCATTATCTACTCACTGGTAAGATAATGTACTATATGAATATATGAATAAAGAATATGAATGAATATATGAATAAAGACTTCATAAATTTAAAAATTATTGGAATAAAAAATAAAAGTAAAATTGCATATAACTACTTCTAATATTTTGTTTTTTAATATTAAACCACTAAGGATAAATATATTTGAGGTCTAGGCAAAGATATGTTTCAGGGTAGGGTAAATGTGTACAGTGATATATGTGATCCTTCTGTGATAAAACTGTTCAACATTGTACCTTCTCATGCCCCGTTGTTTCCAATTATTTTCTGTGGTAACTACATGACATGCTTTACTGGGTCATCAATTCTTGCTTTGTGACTGCAAGGATTGCAGGGAGTTGAGGAGCAGTCACAACCCAGTGCTGCCTGACAACCTTTCTCTCCTGCCCACTACATCAAGTGACAAGGGCATGCCCCTATTGTGGGACAATCAAAGATAAGATAAGCACATACACTTTGGCACTGCCTAGCAGCACAACTTCTCGTCGCCTTTCCATACACAGCGTACAAGGTCAGGCAGCTCAAGAGCCCTGAAACAGGAGGAATTTGCAAGTTCTCAGCGCTGTAGTGGGGGAAGAAGAGCTGGGTATTAATGTGAGAGCCCAAATGCAGTTTTTGCTTGGATACAGTTACTGTCTCTGTACTAGCACTGCAACCTCTGCACGAGGCTTGGTTGACTTCAATACTACTCAGTGCTGGTTTGCATCCTACTGTATTCTTCTATCTTCTCTTCAAATTTGATATTAATCTAAAAAGTTAATGTGTTCAGATCACAATATCCTGAGGTTTTTGTACTTTCTGCATTATCTCCAAGGCAGGACCTCTTCAGACAATTTAAATCTCCTCCAGACACTACACTGATACTTGTTGGAACCTTGCACCAAACTGTTTCATGGATTTACCCTGTCAATTGTACCTCTACAGCCTGCACTGAAGGAAACTGATATGTGTTACCTATTCCATGTATGATAAGTTTCCTACTTTGTTCACTCTGTGAGTCATTCCTTGGACCCCGCCTTTCAGCACTGAGTGCTACCACTCCACATCCTCTATCCTGGGAATTAACCTGGGGTGGAGTATCAGGACTTATTCTCTCCACAGTCCTTGATTTCCTATAACATAACAGCCCTCATTGATACACTTCAAATTCTCACAATTTTTTTCTTCCCTCCCAGCTTATTCCCATGATATTTGTAAAAAATCATAAGAATCAGAAAAAAAATAAAATTCTTAAGGATGGTGAGTATTAAAGCCAAGTTAAAAGACTACAAGCTAAAACTGATCTAAGAACAAGGACCCTGCAAAATAAATTGCTCCACCTAGTTTGTATCTTTGTTTCAGCAACCCACAATAAACTTGTTTGTTTAACTGCCATGAAAAGTTAAAGCCCTTTGCCTTCTTCCCCCCATTTGGTGTAGGAGTTTCTAAAGCTTTTGGAAGGCGTAAAAAGTAAATATCATTGTAAAATACATGACAGTGGAGCAGCGCACTGAAAATGCTGTCTCAAGTGTGTAATTCTAAATGATGGATTATAGGTATATCCATGAAAACTGCAATGTTACAGAAGTTCCAGTTTAGATACATCACTTTTTTCTGACCCAAGGAATAATATTCTTTTTTGTTAGACAGTGGTGGGCAGCAGAATATGTCAGTGCACTACATCATGAAATAAATGTTTAAATGTGAGGTCAACAGAGAGAAAAGAGGCTACAGTGTGAGGTGTAAACTGGGAAGAAATAGGGCTGTCCAGCTGCCTCAACAGTCTCATGAACCACCAATATTTGACCAGCTTCACATGCTACTCAAGGACTAGAACACAGGCAGAGAAGTGTCAGGCAGAGGTGGACTGAACAGCTCTCATGTACAATGGTGGGACAAGCTTCTACTTATGGTACTGATCTGGAACATAGGCTTATGCCCCCTGGGAACCACAAATAGACCAAAATTGTTTCCACAAAAGCAAAGACCATGCAAATGGGATGGATCTGTTGCCATTCTAGACTGGAACTGATGTCGTTATCTGACAAAATAGCCTACAATACCTGAATTCTTCTCTGTCTGCCTCTGCTTGTCATGGCATATATCTCTGAAGATGAAAGAACTATAGGACTGTTCTGAATGGTGAAGCTGAGAAGAAAGTTTGAGAGTTTCAGAAAATTATAAGAACTTCACTAGCAAAGGGTAGACAACTGTCTTGGACAAGTGATATTAGTGGATTATAAGCAGACTTAGAGGTAACTGCTCTGTTGAAGCATTACCCAGCATTACGAGTTTAATACTGGGTGGGACTGATAAAAGTGGAAAGGACTGAGGAGGTGTGGACTAAACTCATCAAGGGCGGAAGAAAGACTAGAAGGTCTGGAAAGGAGAGAGGTGTGAACCCATGGTACAAGGAGACGGATTCTTTCCTCCCTGCTGTGTTGTAACAGTCAGAAATGCAAGTGGCTTTGTCAACCATCTGAATGAAATTCAGGATATATCAATTTGGATTTTAGCTTAGATTAAAAGCTGGAGTTAAAGAAAGCTACTACTGAATCTAAGTTTCTACCTTTTCTAAGTTTCAGAGGGATTTGATACTTTGAGACTTACCTCAATTCTACAATTCAAAGCATTAGCCCACACTGTATTCTTTCACTATAATTCTTTCTCTGTATCATCCATCTTTGTCAAAACTGTGTTATAAAATTCAAGCAGTATTTTATGATAATCCACTGACTTAATAAAATTCGTCCTTGAGAATATCCAAAGCTTTTATTACTCATTTCTGCAGTAGTTATAAGCAAAGCAGAGGTAATGCGGGCCAAAGCTGCCGTAGAAGTTTATCAGTGATGTTAGCAAGGGTATTACCTGCTTTTCCAATGAAGCTCTATTGACAAATGGGGAGTTCAGCTGTCAGTGACCAGTGGTACCATTTTTCTTTGCCTTTTGTAACTTGCTTGAGCTCAGAGCAAGAGGTCACTCATCACTCTCTCTGACCATTTGTGCAAGCAAATAAAAAGCATGATTTTGGAAGTAAATCTTTAGCAACTGTCACATATTTCCCTTCTCCTGTTGATGTTTGTAGAGAAACATGTATAGAAAGTTTATCTTGTTAAGCTGACCTGACCAGGAATCTGAAACCATCCAACACATGATTAGAGTTAAAAAAAAATTAGGGATTTTGCAGGCTGTTTTCCTTTTCTTTTATTTTGTTGCTGTTATTTTGTTTTGGTTTGTTTTAAATAGCCTGTAAGAGAGAATCAGACACTAACAGGTGAACATAATGAAATAGTTTGTGTGAGGGAGAGGGGGAAGTACCCCTGCATTTGGTTTTACTGTGAGCTCGTTGTCATAATAAAGTTCATTTCTAACTGTGGTGAAACTCACTGAGAAAAATCCTTCTTGCTCTGCTCTATGAATGTCACGTATTTGTGTTTCAATAACCCCTAGACTTAATCCCTAACCAACTGAGACCTCCTGATCATAGCATGTCTACATACATTTGAAAAATTATGGTCCCTGCTTAGAGTTTAATAGTAAAATTAAGTGCTGCAAATGATTGCCACTTAATTGACTTCCGTGTAGACTTCCTCATACAGGATTTCTCTTGGTATGTATACTGGAGGAGAATTTGTCCCAGTGGATGTATACAGCAATATAACTTGGATATTTAAAAATGTGCTGTGGGATGATGTAATCTGAGATATACCATAAATTAAATAAACAATGCTTAAAATATATTATATTATATAGAAGAGAAACAATTATTTGAAAAGAGATATCAATGGATTTATTAGGAAAACAGACATGTGGCATTGGACAAAACCTCAGGCATCAGAAAAAGCAAACCTCTGTTACTGCAGAGGCTATATACAAGCCCAATATGTTACGTTATTTAAACTTTTATTAAGCACCATGTTTAAATAAAGAAGTTGTTGCTTTTCCTACCATAACTTGTGCTGAATAAAAATTTATCTCTTAGGGGTTTGAAAATATTATTTTCTGGGCTCATTCTAGATTGGACCTACAGCAAAGTTTAGAGAATAATCAGACAGTTTTCTCAGCATTAGGAGTATGACATCAAAAGATACCGAGTTTTATGTACCATATGTAACAATAAGAAATCACAAGTTGGAATTTGCTTAATGTTTTGATGAGCTTTGCTAAAAATCCCCAAAACTTCAGCCTTACACTTTAGAGTTAACTTTAAACACAGACTCCTAAAAGATATGCGGTCTCCGTGGAATTTTCAAAGCCACCTTATGTCATCTGTAATATAGGATGTCTTGTTTTCCTTTAAGAAAAATTTAAAAAAGTTTGAAGACCTTTTCTCCCTGGAAATCATATTTTCCGTGGATTGAAATGTACCATGTTAAATCAAGCTACACATTCAGACTTTTGAATCCAATTAAAATGTTCAAGTTGTTGTTTTTTTTTAAAAAGATGGAATAATAGAAAATTAAAAACAAAGGAAAGACAAATATGTTGCTAAAAAAAGATAAACAGTTTCTGACTAATACTTGGAAGGATGATCAAACTTGAGAAGAGTCTGCTTGTAGGACAAAGACAGAAATAGTTTTATGAATGTGAATGGATGTAGTATGTTTTTTTATGGTGTACAGTTGTGTATCCTCCCAAGTGGATTTTCAATTGATAAAGGGGCTGCAATTTTTTGAATTACAAAAGATATTCAGTTGTGTGCTAAATTATTTTACCCTTTGTATTGATTCTAATCATCTTGAAAATATGACTAGAAATTAGCATAGAATTCAGAAACCTTTTCCTTGTTTTGCTTCATCTTTCTTTTTCTATATAAATCTTTTCAAATTACATGGTCTTTCACACACAAAATATTTTGGGAAAAATAGGCCTGTTTGAGTCAGTTTTTGTTGAACAAATATCCTGTTTTTAATTTATATCTCATTTCCATAAATATTATTTCAAAACTAGTGATGTATTTTTGGAAGCAGCCTAGGTGCTGATTTCTTAGAACAGTCCTGATTCCTCCAAGTGTCCAAAACGAGACAGTTGGCTGCCTTTGAAAAGTCAATCCATCAGTGGATTTAATTGCATAAACATTTTTGTTCTTGGCTATTGGTACAGTCTCCATTGCCATGTGTGTGCAGTTCTCAGGGCGGCTGCCTGCTGAAATGGCAGACTTGCTACCTATGTAAAAATCTATTAGAACACCTTTTTAACTTCTAAGGATTTATGACATTTTCTTTCAGAATCTTAATATTTTCAAACTGGAGACATGTTTTGATCCCTTCTTGGAACACAGTATATCAAAATTCATTCCGTAAGATGTCAGGAACGACAACAGTCAAACTCTGATAAAGTACCACAAAGGAGTAAAGCAGAAACTGACAACACACAACAACCTTTTGCATCCAATTTGCTACTGTAGGAAAAATGAAACTATTGCTCTTTGTTGAACTTTTCTTGTTAGGCAAGAAATATTAAGCTTCTCAGAGCAAAAGATGTGAATGACCCATCGGCACAGAACAGGACACAGAGAATCAATGTACAGGAAGTGAACAGAAAATCATTAATTTTCAGTGGGGAATTATGCTTAAAGTCTTTCCACGTAGATGGAGAAATCTTTGTGATAAGAGGAAGTGATTAGTGGTGATTTTTGTTTACCTTCTCATTTTGTCCTTTTCTGATCAAAACTAGTGCTGCTCCATCTTATTTTTGGTATAAAAGCCTTTCTATTTCCCTGACTGGGAAATATTTAACTAATTAAAATGAACAATAAACTTCAAAATCAAAATTCAACAAGGAAAAAACCCTCATAATCCCAAAGAATCTAAAGAAGTATTCATCAATCAGCATGTTTATAAGTAGGAAAAACAAAAATAAAGAACTCACTATCCAGTCAGCAAAGTATTAAATCAACAGTCCTTTTAAAGACTCATTAGTGTTTCATCACCAAAGGTTGACTTCTTGCTGTGTTTGAGTTGCTTGAATGTCAATGGTGAGATGAAATGAGTATACCAAGAGGTGAATAGTTCTTTTATACTTATCCAGAGAGTAGAACCAACGAGTTTTAAATCCAGAAAGAACGCAGATCTACTTTACAAAGCCTTTTATAACAGACTTTTTGTTCTTCTAATTAACCCCAGGCCCCCCAAGCTGAATAAGATAAATGTGCAAAGAGAAACGGTGCTTTTGCCAGCTGTTTGTAGCCTTCGTTACTTCAAGTTTCTAGGTCTGACTCTGTTCTCAGTCAAATCATTTTTACGCCAAAAACAATTCAGAGTGTTCGAGGGAAGCACTCCCATACTATTTGTGTAAAAAACCTCAACAACCTCTAAAAATCAGGGTCTGTGACTTTTGAAGGAGTTAACAAATATAGGTCAGATGCTGTGCCACACTAGCACGGGAATAGGAAGCATTTGAAGTTGTATTTGTTCCATTAAATGCCAGGGAAGGGATTTCCTTACATGGAAGAAAGCAAACTCTGTATCCTTCCTAGTCCAGTATTGCAGCATATCTCCTCTTTAGCAGCAGAAGCTGGAGCACATGAGTATTTACAGCCTTTTTTTAACTTGTCCTTTCTCAGGACTAGCACAGTACTGCTAGCTATCACCATTTCTTAGGAGGGAGCAATTTGCAGGAGGGCCTTTAAAGAATTTCAAGATAGAGGAGATTTAAAAACTGGCAAAAATTCTGGGTTACATTCAACTTCCATCACCCACTCCATCCTTTTCAAGTAGTGCAGGAGAGAATTCCACTGCAGGATTCTCCAAACGATCAGCGTATGTTGATCTGTTGATATGAGGTGCTTAGAAACGGTTTTTCAAGATCTACAGCTATGGATGACTTGGAGTGTACATCAGATACAGCTGTTTATACCTTTCCTACAGTGTATGGCACAGACTAAACATTCCTAGAACAGATTCTGAAGAAGTACAGACTTTTGCCTACAGACTCGAATATCTTCCATAGCATGGAAACCTTCATTCCATTTCTTCTTGTTAATGGGATTTCTGACTTAGAAGTTTTGTCTGGTACAGCTGAGAAATGTAGTTTCTTCTTGGATTAAATGATTGAGAAATCATCATAAAACTATAAAAATGTAACTAACACATGATTTGCCCTAACTTGTTTAAATAGATATACTTTAACCTATTCATTATACTTTGAGAGTGATTTCCACTAAAATATGGTCACCGCAGGTGGAATTATTTCCATACTGATGTTAACTAGAAATAATGTTTTAAAATGTGCTTCTAGGTGGTTGTAATACGAAAACCTTTCTAGCAAAGCAACTAGAAGCCCTTGTTAGCAGATATGAACATAAAAGCTGCTTGACATTTGTCATGTACAACAACAATATTCATTACAACCAGCAAATTAGACAAATTAAAACTTATTTTATTGCCCTTCTAACAATCCATAACCCTTTAGACTCTCCAGAAGTTGTAAATACTTCAAAGAAAAGTGGGATTTACAGCATACCATGACAGTCATCAAAATGTAGATTACGTGGAATACAAATTATACATACTGTGTAATGTGCCTGACAGCCTGGAAAAAAAGGTTGAATGTAACAAAACATCCTTACTGCATGTAGAAATGCTGAATCAGACTTCACCCCCAACCTGGCAGGATAGGTTGAAAATTCTGTTTTAGGAGATTTTGTTAACATTTTCCTTCCTTCCCAACTCCCATGCTTAAATGCTTTGCTACTGTGAGACCCGAAGCTGGCAAATGCATGTTGCCTTTAGTGAGGTACTCTTACATTAGAATTGCTTCATAAATTCTTAAAAATGGAACTAGGAGAAGTTTTTGGTAAGATGTGCTTTCCTCACATGTCAATCTACTTTTCCCGTTTTACAAATGTGTGCATCATTTGCAGTAAGTATACAGAGCAGTATTTGTATAAACAAATTAACTTAATACAGTAAAATAGTGCCATAATTTTTCAACATAGGCATGGATTTTGAATTATAAAAGCACACACATTCCCAATTTAATTTTTATTTCACTTCATCTTTTTTGCATTAAAACAGTCATTAGAACAGATGCATAAATCAACAGATGCATAAATCATGCATGAAGAAATATGATCTTGTATTTTTTGATCTAAGAAAGACTTTTCCAAAACAATAGGGAAAACCACATTGGCTTTGTAAATAATGGGAATGCCGTATGGGAAATGGAAAAAAAATAATTTAAAGAAATTTTGTTATGATCTAATTCAAAAGGACCAACCTATTTATGCTTTGCCAACTCAAATATTGCACACCACATGCAATTCAGTTGGGAGAAATCAATTAATTTCCTAATGTTTATGCTTCATAAGAGTTGCAGAACTTAGCAGTGATTCCATCCTTCTAATCTCTCCATCAGTTCAAACTCCACTCCAGTGAACTTTTAACTGCAAAGACAGAAGTTGGATCAGAGGCGATTTTTGAAAAATTCTCCCACCTCAGCATTACTGTTATTCAGTGGAATCAAGTCTGTCCTTTTTGCAAGAAATTTCTTTGACAGCAGTGACTGTGTTGAACTTTCTCAAAATTCTTGGTCTCTCTGTATATTCAAGCTTCTGGTATGCTGGTGTTTGGAAAGGTCTTTGTAATGATGAGTAAAAATGTCCTTTTTCTGATTCTTTTGTGGGCAGACAAAGACATCTGTTTTAAGGCTTTATTATGCAGAAATATAACAAGAGAACAGTTACATTCAAGTGTATTGTAAACTACATATGAAAATGGCTATTGATTGGATAACTGTTTGTCAGGACACCTCTGAAAATAATTCTTAAATATCTAATAGTTGCTTATTTAAACAGTTAACCCAAGATTTAATAATAACTTTCAGGTTATTGAATTTGGAGAAAAATCAAATTTCGTTTGTTTTGTGAATTGACCATAGTTTTATTGTAATATTTTATTTAACATAGAATGTTCATAAACTGAAATTGATATATTGAAAAACTTAAGTTACATTTTGGTAGAAATGTATATACATAAGGATAACTATGTGTATGCACATGCTCATGTATATTTTGTTCTGATCATGTATAGATGCAACGATGATAATTTCCTGACAAGCTCTGGAGTCCCCCATCTTTATTTTTCTAAGAAATAAGGATGTCAACCATTTTATTCTGAAAAGTTTTGACAAAGGTCCCAAATAAACAGAATGTACATTACAAAATCATCTCATTATTAAGGTAACTCATCAGACTGGCAGCATTTCTTCACCTAGTATATGAAAATGCAAATATACACATTTGTCTATCCAGCAGTATCCCTGGGCTTTGCTACTTTAATTTCCAACCCCCCCAAAGGACCTGTATACCCAGTTTCCATGTACATTTCTGTGCCTTCGGGCTTAGTTCTTGAAATTAATCAGAATTTGACTCTTTGACATAAAAGGAAGACTAATTTAGCTTTATATTTTAATCTCTTCTGATCCTAATATCTGATTAGGCACCATTAAACATTTCTCCAACAAATTTAGCAGGATACCAAGTATCCTGCTAAAACAAAAGAGAGAAGTACTTTTTCTCACATAATGAAAACTTAAATTGTTAAGCTGACATTCAGGGGGTGTTCTGAAACTGAAAATTTTAAGCTAGTTAAAGAAAATAATAGTCACAGTTCCGTGGAAGCAAAGATTTTTGAGGGCTGCCAGCCAGAAAGATGAGCTGCACCTGCAGTCCAGAAGCCAGGGGAGATGCCAAAGGTCAGAGACATTTTATGCTCATACTCCTGGAAGTGTCCTCTGTTGAGTGTAGTCATGGGCTGGACACTGGCACAGGCTCAACTTTGTGCTGACTTGAAAGACTGCTCTCAAATTTATCATATCTACTGAAGTTAAAGGTAAAAGTACAATGTCTCTGCTCAGTCCCCATGAAGGATGAATGCATTAATATCCAAGATGAGAGACAGGTAAAAATAATTTACTCAAATAGTGGGAATAGTTAAATAAACTGTGCAAAGACTGTAATTTGAATTGAATCAGGTGTGAGGTAATTCCACCTGCACCCTCCACTGAACACAGACTTGAAAAAATTACATTCTTCCATTTTAAAATGCCTGTGTTTACTGTAGAATCTAATGGTTTTGTTCAGCATTTTAATCAACATCTAACCAAATCTAGTAAGAAGCCTGTGTTTTCTTATAAGTCCTGCTAAACGATGTAATATTACTTCCTGTAGCTATGGAGACCTTTGCTCTCGTTAGTGCTGCTATTCCATTTGACTGTAACCTTGAATAATCTTTAAAGAATGTTTTTAGTCATGGGCCCTTCACCTTCTGGTGATTTCATCCAGATACAATTTCCACAGGCTTTACTGGGTTAGACAGAATAAAAGAAGGGACCATCTGAATAAAATAAAATGTCACCATTAAATTGGCTTTTGTAGCTTAAGGTATAATGTAATGATATTTTCCCAACAGCTGCTTTCAGTTGAATTTGAAGTTTTGAAAACCTTTTGCATCTGATTCATGTAATAAAATGCAGGTTGTGTTACTTCCTCCTTCTGTGTCATATACAACAAGCAAAACGTTGATACTTTACATGAAACGGGTGGTCATCAGGAATTTTTACTGTATGTTAACATTATTTGCTGACCTCAACATTTGAGGAATGAGTCATGCAATGAAAACTGTTTAAAAATCAAGGGGTGAATGGATATTATTTTGGAGTTAAACAATTCAGTAATTTTTCCTGTTCCTCATAGAATTTTATTATCTGTATCTTATTGTTTGTATTATAATTTCTTTCAATTTTTTACAGCTTAGACTGGAATAAAATGAGTGAAATTCTACACATCTTCATATGTTACCTTTTATCCCAAGAGACTTTAAGTAGAAACTAGACAAAGGGATTACTTCATCAAGCACTGAAGTACAAAAATCCCTGAGGTGAAATGTAGCAACTGCTTGACAGTGTATACACCAACATGCAAGAATTTAGGACAAGGAAGGAAGAATAGGCGTATTCTTAGGAATTTAGTGAGGAAAAATGAACACCTGAGGCTGAAGTTATATGCCACAGCTCTGTAATGACAACCTTTTGTTGAAGGTTGAAGCTCAGTTCTTAGTGCATTTAAAAAAGGCACTTTGTCCTTCATCATATGTTCATTACTATTATTGCTACCATAGTAAATATTGTACAAACATTGGGTATTTTCTAAGCAAGGAAGATAAAGAGTTTAAAGGAGAAAGTAGTCCAGAGGCAGGAATTCAGTTCTTATGCCGGTCTCTTCAGCACCTTCCCCCTCCAGTAATACCAATGTTCTTGATTTTAAAGAAAGATTTTAACCACTTCACATATCCAGCATCTGGTGCAAAACCTTAATCGCAAGACTTTTTGCCATAAAAATAATGAAAAAATACTATTATGAAGGCTTTAAGTAGTTGGATAGACAAAGTTGTTTTTAGAGGTATCTGAGAAGCAGGGGAAGAACTGATGAATGATGTGAGAAAGCACAAACCCTGTTAGCAAGATCTCATACAAACTACGGGGAAAAACAGGAAATCAGGAAAATATTGTCCAGTAAAGTCAAACTAAAGAGAAACAGAAGGAGATTAAGAAAGTGCATGAGGTAGAATACAAGAAGAAAAGGATGTGAAAAGATGCAAAGTATGTCAGATTGGCAGTAGAATAGGAATGTAGATTCCAGAAAAGTGGGAGAGAAAGAGATTAAGAAGGTGTCTGAGACAGAGTGCAGGAAGGCTGAATTCTGTGAAATGCAATAAGAACAACAAAATCAATTAAAAAAAATCCCAATTGTGTTTTCCTAGGTCACTTTTGACCCGAACCATTGAAATGACAAGCATAAAGCAGTCTTGTTTTCACAAAGAACGACTTATCTGTTGAGGTGACTTTTCTCTCTCTTTTCCTCTTACCTGTCTTTCTCTGGAGGACATGACAGGTTGATGCTGGTTCAGGTCCTTCTAAATGAGCTGATGCATTTGCAGCACTGTCAGTTCTTCGCTCCAGAGGGAATGCCTCTGCATGAGGCAATCTCATTACAGAAATTAGCGTTCACTGTGACTCAGCTATCTTCGTCTTACAAATAGCAGAAACAGACAAAAGTCTCGAAAAGATACACTGATATCCCTAAAGGAGCTCTTTGGGGAACTTCTTCATGTATGTGGTTTTAATTAGGCATTAATAGCTGCTGAATGACTGCTTGTGCTACAAAAATGCAGCAAAGTTTCAGTGAGAGAATGCAAGATCAAGAGAAATAAGAATTGTGAAAGTCATAGACATTTCAACGCTTTTCAGAAATTTTGGGCTTAGATTTCAAAAATTTTATATAAAGCATTCCCCTGCCCCTCACCTCACAATACCTTTGGTATTTCCTAATTTTTTGTTTCCATTGATATTTTAGGTTCTTCTGTATCTGATGACAGAAAGTGAAATACAACCAAATCATCTCATTTGCATTGCAGTCATTAAAAAACCCAACAAAACCAAATCCAAAATTTTGTGTCAAGGACAATGAAAGCTATAAATTCCTTAGAATCTTGGGAGTTTTACAAGACTTTCACAAAAAAAAAAAATCTGTATCCCATAATGTTCCCAACTAGATATGTTAACATGTCCATAAATGTAGTCTAATATCATCCATATTTAAGGAAATATAACTTAAAAAAAGATATTTCTGATTTTGTCATTAAAGTTTTGAAATTGAAGCAATTCATCTTAGCAAACTATCCCTGAATAATTAAAAATATTCGAAGTGAAGTGAAAGAATTAGCATAAGAATTTACTACAAAAATTTTCACTGCATTTTCAGGAACACACGAAGTCACACACATGTCTGCCCAAAGACCAGCCTCTTAAACATTTCTCTCTGAAAAAAAAATTAACCCTCTAATCTAATAGTAACTGTTAAGTAATTGTATTGATTTTGGCTGGAATAGAAATAATTTTGTTCATAGCAACTCCTACAGTACTATATCCCGAAATTGTGACCAAACAACACTGTTGTTTCATCTGCTGCTGTTATAGCACCTTTATGGCACCAAGGCCACCTCCGTTTCTCACACTGCACTGCCAGCGAGGAGGCTGAGGGTGAATGAGGAGCTGGGAGGGGACACAGCCAGGACAACTGCCCCCAGCTGACCAGAGGGAAATTCCATGTCCCATAACGTTGTGTCCATCAATAAAAGCTAGAAAGGACTTTTGCAGGTGGTGGGCTGGGCAACAGTGCACTAATGGGAAGAGATTACTTTTGTATCACTTGTTTTCCTTTTGGTTTCTATCTTGCTTTTTTAAGTCTCTTTATCTCATCCAATGAATTTCTCACTTTTGCCCTTCTGCCCTCTAAGTGAGGAGCTGTGTGGGGTTTAGCAGCTCACTGGGGCTCACCCACACCAGGGATATAAATATTTCCACTGATCAATAGGAGTATTCCGGTATTTGAGAATACTGATGTTGATTATGCTTATCATGCACAGCAAAAAATAAAATCACCTCCTTCTAATGATTGGAGTTTTTCATAATCTTCATATTAGTACAAGGATTCATCATTATACATTATAATTGCCAAACAGATCTTATTCTACATTTAGCTGATTGTTTCCTGTTAAACATTTGCAATACTTCCAGGTCCTGCTGTGATGTTCCAGTGTCACAAAAGAGGGTAAATCACATCATATTTATTTATCTTCATAAAGGTTTTATACTTTTTCACCAAAAGACTAAAGAAAGTGTCTCTTTTTGCTTTAACAGGTCAAAATGGAAGCTTTGAAAATTAGCACATCCACTCACCAAGTTGCCATTGTATTTGGTCCATAACACACACACAGATTAAGCTGAGTTGCTTTCTCCCATAACCAGCCTGACCTGAGGGATGTGAGGATGGACACCTTCACCCAACACAGACTATGATCCAGAGGCCTTCAGTTGGTGGAAAGAAAATTATCTCTGATCCTCTCACCTGAATAACAGAAATTTCAGCAGGCCAAACAGCACCCTAAACAGATGAACTGATGCCCAAAAACACTTGTGTGAGCTTCTCTCTCTCTCTCTCCATTTTTGCCCCACACAACCACCCGTCCTATCCCTTACTTGAGGGATGGGTTCTGGTTAGACTGTCACTAGCAGTGACATGTTAGCATTTTCTTCATACAGAAAAATACTCTGTCAAAAAGTTCCTACCAACCTTTGTGCAAAATCATCTTAAAAACATTGCGGAAAGCCGCTGCTAACCAATGAATGTTGATTAAGCACTCAAGTGGTTATTAATGTTATTATTACAGCTGCTGGTATTATGAAAGGATTATGTTAGTAATTTTTCAGGAAAACAGCATCTGCAGAAAATGCCTTCTTTGTGATCAGCCAGGAAAAACTCTCAACAGGTGTTAAAAATGGCATTCTACCATTTGCAGCACCTAACCTTGTCACTTTAAAGCCAATAAAATGTAATTACCTCATTGCAAAATTATGTAATGAATCAGAACTAAAATAGTTCACAGAAGGGAAAGGATTGACAATGGATGGTCAAACTTTCTGTCTCTGTATATATCACTCTAATTTAGAATATCCCTCCCCATCTATTCACACATCCTGTAGGAAGTTCTCTGATGTCAGTCTACCTGATTCATAGCTTATGTTCAAAGATTCTGAACCAAAACCCACTGAAGCCCATGGGAAAACTAATTCTATGGAATTTCAGGGAGGTTTTGACCAAGCCTGGAAGTAAAAACCTGAGAGGTTTATTTCCAACAGCAAAAAGCACAAGCAAGTTCCCTGCGAACTTTCTTTTCTTTCTGTGCCCCTGCATGAAGGAATCTGGCCTGTTCAAGTACCTGTGCTATTGCTTATTTCTTTCTATTAACACAACCTTGTGTTTATTTTAATGTATCTGATTTTATCACTTATCCTTGTATCTCTTCACTTTATTCTCTTAAGATATGCCTTCAACAACCACAATTAATTCAGTGGCTGTGAATCAATGGAGAGTACTGCACCTTAACTGATCTAAAATTTCACTTGTGTGTCTTTGTTTCTCAGCAGCTCTCTTACAAGACTGACCTCTATACCCTCTGTCATGTGCAGAGATTTGGGAACGGAATGCTGTTACATGACCATCACACTGATGTCTGTTTAACATTCAACGTTAATGAATTATGGTTATTCTTGACAATTATGCCAATTGAGATTTCTCCAGATTCTCTCTGAAAATATAATTTATAAATTTAATAAATGTTTCTTTAAAGTTATACATTATTTGGTGGCACAACAAATCTGTTAGAGGAATTGCCTTTCAAAAATATAATGTAATGCACATTTTGTACCAGGAAAATCAATTGGAAGAGCATGTTGCTGATAAGGGACCCCTCCTAAATGGGATTAATAGCACCCTTCTATTTGAAAAGTGAGTTCTACATGCAAATACATATTTTTATTGAAGAATTGGTATAATAGAGAAGCAAGACCCACAGAGATCTTAACAAGTCTGTTATCAAAGCAAACTTGACTATTGTATTTACAAGCTGATCTGTAGCCACTCCTGGAAATGATGACTAGAATACAAAACACTGAAAAATGTCTCCCAAAGTTGGCAATACATGTGCTATGCAATACTTGAGGGGGATGCGAGCAAGTGACATGATTCCAGCATATTGCAAAAGTGAAGTGATTAACTGCACGATAATAATAATAATGTTCTTTTAATGCATCTTTCAAGGGTGTAATTATAACTAGTATTACTAAAGTGCCAGCTGAGACTTATTATTCCTTGTACCATGTGCTATGCTATAGACACAATAAAAGAGAGCTACTTCATACTATTACAATATCTGGATACATGTCATCCCCTTCATGTCTGTGTTTCTGTTTGTGTGGAAAAGGCACATGCTAAATGAAGGACTGTCATGAACTTTAACTAATTCCAGGATCTGGAAACTAAGAGATCAAGGTTGTACTACAGAGCACACTTGCACTGCTGCAGAATAAAAGAGGGGTTTTTTCCAGCTCCATTCTTCATCTTTTACAGAGATTGAGCAAGTGTTAGTTTTCCTTTTTCCATCAAAGCAATTGTATGTTAATGTTCATTTTTCTAAAGCTTGAAAAGAAATGCTGTGAGATTAAAACCTAAATGCTTTCATATGTAAAAAAAAAAAAGGGAGAAAAAAAGAAGAAAAAAAATAAAAAAACTATCCAACGGTCTGGTTAGTCAGCCAACAAATCCAGCTGGGGTGCCTGATCCTTCACTGTGTAAATGCTTCCAGTCCTACTGAAGGTAATAGCAACTCCTTCTGTGCCAACTGGGGATTCAGCCCATGAGGCCATAGAGCAAACAGGGTAAAAAAATCCCATCAAACTAAACATAATACATATAATTTAGACTACCTCTAAGGGCTCTCAAACTAATAAAATCTGAATTGAGAGCAAGGACATAATTAGCTCTATTTGTGTCATATTTAATTTTATCAATGATGTGACTAATTGGCCCTTTTTCTATCTGTTTTCATTGTTTTCAGGCTCGACTCACTTCTCACTTGTACACATGCCAGGAGTTTGATGGCATTGCTGTTCTTTGGAGTTAACCTCTGCAGGAAAGAAACATTTCTGTATTTACACCAGCTCAGCTGAGAGCATAAGGATGGATATATCATTCCTTGCTGACCTGCTCCTACAGTCACTGAAGTCACTGGAAAATGAAATATTAGACTACCAAACTATTTAAGTTTTTGCTTGTTTTTAAGTACTCTGAAATAAGCTTTACTTATTTTTCTATGCCCATAAGTTTTTTTCAATGGGTGGCCATAGTGAAATAGTAACAACTGTTAAATGTACCTGTCTGAAAAACAGGAAATTTCTTTTCTATGTTAAGATCATATTGCTCCCTTGAATTCACCATGCTTTTTCCGCCTCTCCTACTTTATAGTGTGTGTAAAATCCATACTCTATTTGAAAATTTGCCCCACCGTTGGTTTATGTTCCAGCATTCTGACAATAATGAAGAAATTATTGATAAATTTAGTCAGCATTCTTTTTACAAGTTAGATTGCTAAATTGCTTAGTAGACATTAATTTTGAATGTGAACTCTATAGAATCTTACTATATTTGATTTCACATAATATATATCATGCAGAAGAAACATAATATCCACTCATGAAACTGGCTTAAAGATTGATTGAAATATTATGTTGCACTATGTAGTATGGGTAAAATACAGTTAATTAAAGGAAAAGGTTAGGACTAAATGAAATATGAACTCATTGAGACCTAAAATTTTATATATACAGAGCCTGATTCTAATTTACATGAGTTGATGCAAAATGTGAGTCACACGAAAACCAATCAAGCCACACCTCTAAAACAAGCATAACTGATAGGATTACTGCTTTTGTTGTCTTGAAATGAAAAGAAGGGCTGTAATCAAAACCAAAGAAAGAAATATGGTTACTGAAATTAAATTACTTCTGTACTTTTTTCTCTTAGTTTAACTACCATTGGATGTTGTTTCCAGTTCTGGTACTCGTGCTTTCAGAGTTTTTCAGAGAGCAAGCAAAGAGATGGAGAATATGATTTATAATATTAGAGTTTTGAATTCAATTCCAGATTTATCATGTGCACCATTAAGCACCTAACGCAGGCATCTCCAGATTGGTAGTGGGTACTACAGAGTCCTTCTATAGTTACTAGTGGTCTTTCAGAGGAAAGAAAGAGTTATGTCCAGAGGGCAATAGTACCAACCTAAAATTAATCATCCAGTGGATGGAGTCTATACACCTAGAAAGTAATCAGAGACTGGTACCTATAAAAACATTATATTTTTGGGGCAGAAAAAAAAAGATAGAAGGACTATAAAACATATGGACAATAATGTTACAAAACTGATTAGTTGGAACTGGAGTTAGCAGAATTAAAATCAGTAATTCAGAAGTGATAGTTAACTGTTGCAGCAACCTGGATTTTTTATCAAGTGTTCTAATTCTACTGTGAGTATTAGACTTGAAATAGGAATGAACTCAGAATGAATGAAATTCTATATCACATAAGTTTGGTTAAACAGCTTTATAATTGACTGTCACCAAGTTCTTTCCCTTCTTTCCAAATAATTAAAAATATACCTGTTCTGTACTTCTTTCCGGACATAAAACCATGCTGGAACCAGATGGGACCTCAACATGCATATTCTTTTGAGCCAGCAACAAATTCTGTTCTTAACACTTTTATTGTCTGTGCTATTTAAATGCTAGATCCCATATACACATCATAGATGGCAAAACAGTGCAGAATTTTCAACACAGACTGCAGATATAGAAATAGCAATAATACCTACATTAATTGCTATTTCTTTACAGCTGAAGTAGATTGCTGCTCTGTCTCTTAGTGCTGTGCTGGACACTGTACATAAGGCCTTGGAAGTTACTCTCTCAAGGTGGAGGTTCCCAGAGCATGGCACAGACCTGGCTTGGTGAATCCAAACCACCCACCTCATGGCATTTGGCTCCAGAATGTGTCCTGGAGTTGGCCCAGGGTACTGCTGTTCTCTGCCTGCTCTTGGCATCACATGGTATCACCTCACAGCATGAACCATACCAAGGATGATGTAAACCTGCCTCAAGAAAGAGGGAACCACAAGAGCCATCATTGAGCTGTATACTTTCCACACTCACCTGTTAAGAAAGTGCGTGCAAGCCCTAGACTTCCTCAAAAGAGTCATTTTCATGAAGCACCATTTTAGAAAGAAAAAAAAAACAAGGATATAAAGGCACTTCTTTAAAATAGATCATGAACAACACCACTAAAAATTGCTTTTACCCTAAAACAGTCTAGAGGTATAACTCACATAAATCCATTATTTCTCATAGGCTTTCCAGTTTTGCTAACAAATCCAGTCCGGAGGTTGGTCTTTTACAAGACTGAATCAAAATCCACTCTGAAATTCTGTGTTCATAAACTTGGAATATATTTTAGCACTGTTTGTTTTGGGTTTTTGGGGGGGTTTTGGTGTCTTTTTTTTCAAAGTTTTCCAGCTTTATGTAAAGAGATTGACACTAAAAAATTATTTTCTGAAATGTCTCAATACTGATTTCCCAGCTTCTACAGTTCCGCTAATTAAAGGTAAATTAAATCCAACCATGTCACCCAATTACATCCACATTGCCCATTTTATTACATGTGTCTAGGCTGACAGCATAAAGAATTGCCTTCAATAGAAGAAAAGCAAATTATTCTCTATTTAAACTGCTGGGATGGCATTTTAATTCTTTAACACTTGATAAGCACTTAACAGAAAAGGACAAAATTACCTTAAAGAATCAAACCTTCTGTTTTTCAATTGACTTCAGTAACATGAAGCTTTTTAATTAAGTACACCAGAGCAGTTTATTGCTTTAGCTGGTTCTCTGTACCTTTGAGTCTTCTAAAGTATAAAGCCTTTTATGTGGTAATAACATTCCATATAGGTTTTCAAACAGCATAAAGGTATTGCTTTAGCCCATTTATGCTTAGGTCTCTACATCTGCTAAGTAATTGCTTTTTTTCTTAAATGAAATATTAGAACGCTAGAGCATGTACTTTGTATGTATAGACACTGTGGATAGTGTATAATAAAACCATTCATGCTGTAATAATTAAAGCTGTGTCAGCATTTTCATTTCAAACTCCATTTTTCAAGTGTTTATAATTCAGCCATAAAAAATTGTCTTGGACTCTTTCCACTACATCTGAAGGCCAAGAATATATATCCATAAAGAAGTTTACAAGTTTTGAACACTTGTTTTGCAGGTGTAGAACTGAAAAACAGTTTTGATTTACAAATGAAGTTTGACAAGTAGCCACTGGCATTTTTAAACCCAAACAAATTCAAAACACTTGAGATTATCAGGTTCATAAACCCGTGCTTTCTGTGAGATTGTATTAATTGCTGCAAATGGGTGTTGTCATTCCTCATCAAATTTGTGATTGGTCATGAAAATGCTGGTAAATGCTAACAATAAGTAAACTTGTAGCCTACAAGATCTTAAATCTAATAATGTGAAGTGTGATTGACGTATTATGAATGCAAGTATATATACATTTAAACATTTGTAAAGGTGCTAAATAAAAACCGTATGTTAGATCCATGCACTATGGAAGTCAGTGTGAATTTTGGCAGAGTTTTTTCTCTGGAGACAGCAATTATCTGTTTTTTCACAGGTCCAATCCAGCTTGGGCATCAGCTGTGTCTGCTCTCCCACAATACCCTGTTAATGTGCCTTAAACTTGTGTGAGGGGAACCATTGCAGTGATAACAGAGTAGCTCACTTGACATATCATTAAATCTTTTTTCTGCTAAAATAGCTGCCATGTAAGGTCACCTGGATGGAGTTCCTTGTAACGGGACAAATGATGAACCACAAGTAATTCCATGAAATAACAAACAGAGTTTGTTTAGCTTGGTATATCCTCGCCATGTCACCCATACACTCATCAGCTTGTGTATATTTGGCCTGTGAAGATGTGGAAGCACTGATCCATGGACCATCAAGCTTTGCTGGCATGCTGTGTCCTTGCGGATGCGTAAGGAGCCCTGACAAATCTGTTCTCTGCGGTGTTGGCCATCTGTACAGCCTTCTCAAATCTCTATTTCATCAAAAGCAAATGAACGCCAGCTCTATTAAATTAAGGGTGGGTTTTTTTTCCCCACTAATAAAGTTGAAATTGTGATTATCTGTTACTTCTGTTGTATTGTAGCCTTCTCCATCCACACCATAATGCTGTATCACTTTTCAGCTATGCATTAACCAATGGAAGATTCGTTAGGGATGAGTCTTTGTCTCACTGATTAAAACAAACCAAAACCGTCTTTTCCCCACAGAGCAAAAGGCTCTACAAACCAGGCCCTTTCTGCTTATTGTTTGGCTCAGAGAGACATAAGTCTTCGTGTGGCAACTCTATGATCCAAAACTTGACTATTATTTTTTTTTGCTTTCATCTTGATTCATGGGAAATATTATGAGAACTGTGTTTCAGCTGCTTAAGTGGTATTTTTAAAGCATCATGCCCAGGATTGTGAGGTGAATTTGTGATAGGGCAGGTTGGACTAGGTAACCTTTTTGAGATAATGCTGAAAGACTCTATATGGGATAGAGGTGGTACTGTTGGTGACATAATCATCTGTAACTCTTGTGTCCTTATAGAGAGCCTTTTGTCCTCTTCAAAATCTTTACTAGGAGAATAGGTATGTCAGGCACTGTTCTCATTCACTCAACTACAAGACTCACTTTGGAACAGGAATATACTCAGGCTTGCTAATAAACTATTTCTTTAAGAATTTTATAAAATAAGATTTAGAAAAATAGGGATTTTCTTCCTCGCATTGCCACAGCATTGAAAAGAAAATCTGTTTGTGTGGATTCAGAGGGCCTATGATTTAAACCCAACATTATTAAAACTGTACCATGTATCAGTGCCCCAGAGTTAAGGTTCTATTTGCGCTGTGAGAAAACCTACAAAGGCAAAAAAAGTTTCAGTAGAAACCACATTACCTTGTACAATGTCTATTTCTTTCATTTAATAATTTTAATGTAAATTTTGAGGGTAACACTAATGTTATTATACAGGTATGAGCCACATCTGTGACATGCACTACAAGAATTTGCTGTGCTGATATTTCAAAGACTGGTTTACATTCATGGAACTTTTAAAGTATTTGCACTCATCAGAAAACTAATTTTTGACCTCAGCCCTTCCTCTGTGCGTTACTGTTGGCCAATTTGTCCCAATTTTACAGGTTTTTTAATTTCGAAGTTGTCAGAGTAACAAAACGTGTAGCTGGTGTTACTTTAAAACCAATCCAAATAAAAATTGTGCCCTGCTGTTAACTCCAAGGAAGAAAATGAGATAACACCTGAGTTGAATTTAAAATAGTAAATCCAAAATAAGATCTGAGGAAAACCACAAAATAATCCTATTTTTGTCTAGTCGAATATTTTTTTCACTCTTACATTTAAAGGAAAAAACATATGAAAAATAAATTATTCTGATTCATGGTTTCCTTACCACTGTTTTCTGAGGTTTTACACCAGAGTATAAGCTGCTGAATCAAACTCATAGTCATTGTGCATGGGATTTGTGCATATCATGGGGTTCATATATCTTTATCACCCTTTAAAGAACAGCAGTAAAAAAAACCCTGAAAGCCTTTCCCGTTAATCATTTCAAGTGAACTCACATTTTTAGAAGAAGGAGAGAGGCACGTTGTTCTTAAAATGCACTCCTTTGCTGTTTGTTTTAATAACATTTGCACTTCAGTGCCTCATAGGGAAAAGAGGGTAGTATGAAGCTTAGCTCTAGAAAAGCATGATTTTCTATTTCTTCCTGAAATTTAACTTCCATTATTCCTGACTATTTGTACCTGCCGCCATCAGCATCTAAACTCCTTTGATGATCAACCTACTAGTATTTATGAGAAAAAAAACCTTCACAAACTGGTACTAGAGTATCAGAATGATAAATCAGAATGACAGCATTATTTCATACAAGCACTTTTTGCGAACATCTGCAAGTCCATATATTAAAAGCAAAATTATCAACAATCAACAAATCAACACCTCTTTACTGTGATATCACTGAGTTAAATAAGTGAAAAGAACAGCTTCATGGTATTTTAATATTTTCATGTTGATATAGAGCAACAAGACACAAAATGCAATATTGTCTGAATACACCAGAAATTTTGAAAAATATTTATTTTTATACTTGAGGTGATTTAGTTTTAATATAGATATCAGCAAGAAATCTTATTGTATCCAGATTCCTAAAATATTTGTTTATCTTTAAATCAGATCTACTTGGTATTAAGCCTTATTTAAAAAGTATGTGTCAGACATTCAGTACCAAAACCTAATTATCACTGGATTTAAGCTTTCTAGATCAAAGGTTTAGTTTCTGTGGCAGTACCTAAAATACCCTCTTAAGCAACAGCTCATGCATCAAATCAGCATTGATACTTACTCAAGGTAAGAAGAATGATAACTAAACTGTGTTCACTTCTACATAAATTCACAGAAGCAACCAAGACTTAGGAAAGTAAAGTTTGTAAATCTGCAGTGTGTTGGTGTAAATAATTGGTGTGATTTTAATGTAAATAAAATTAGCAATGCTTGCTAACCAGACCTGCAGCACACCGGACTTAGCAGAACAAAGATCTGAACTGACTTAAAATTGATGCTTTATATGAAGAATAATAATACAGATGAAAAGAAACTTTCATCAGTGATTGCTTATGGAAAATATTTTGGATTTGTGAAACATACATGGTTTGAGGTTTTCCTGTAACCCTAGCTAATGTCCTGGTAATCTTTTGATGCTCATCAGTAACACATTGTTATGCCTATAAGCACTTTTTCTACATCTTTTTCAGTTTAAGACTCATTAAATCTTTAGCAGCCATGAGTAATAGTATCAAAGAAGATAATATAGGATTCATTGTGTCATACAATACCTATAGCTTCCACTACACTAGCTAGTGGGAGTAAAATTAAAGCCTTCTGCTGAAAGTTATAGAAAGAAAAAAGATATGGTCAATATTTCTATCTTCAGTGAAGTTTTGTTAGTAAACATTGTGGTCAAATTATGTCTATTAACAAAATTTTCAAAATTAATACTGATTAATTAACAAACTCTTTATTATTGTAGTTTACTGAAGTATTAGACGCTATAAATTTGAAGTATAGCTGACAATTTGCCATTGGCTCTTGCTTGAACTTAAAATTGATATAATGAAAACCTCAAATGTCTTTGCCTAAATGAAGTCTCCTGGGGTTGTATTCATCCATTTAAACAAAAGGCTAATGAAAACAAACTTAGATCTAAACATTTGGGTGAATAATGTGTGCTTTAAAAACAGGGTATTTTTTTCAGATCCTGATTTTTTTTCTTTTTTTCTTTTTTTTCCACACACCAAATTAATTGTGAAAGTGGATGGTATAATAATTACAGTAATGGACATATTGCTGTAAAATACACTGTCACCACTAATTAATATCAGAAATAAACATTGCTGCTCAGCATATTGCTCCTTGCTCTTTTTTGAGTAAGGGTAATGACAATCGAGTTTATGCATAAACCTAAAACTTCACTTATGAGTTGTACCTGAGGTCAGAGTTAGGTTTCATAATATGGAAATGCCATATTTTTTCATGTTGAAATTACTTTAGGCACAGAGGGCATCATAGGAGGTCTTGAAAGACCCAAAGCTCCATTTCCAAGTGGGAAGAAAGGATAGGATGTAACATTTCTTGTGAGTATATGTGTGTATATGTGTGTGTGTATATAAGAAAGACAGTAAAGAGAGAAAATAAGTAGATTAGGTGCTTACACTGCACATACTCAAAACCCATAGTCATAATAAACAAATGTGAAGAAAAGATATCACATGATCTTATTTAAAATATTTGAAAGTTTTCCTTTTGCAAAAGTGCATTACAAAGTAGCAGATGATACTGTAACTTACATGCAAATGCATAAGGTTGGAATTAAAAAACTACGTTAAAGCACAACAGTTACACAGTATGTAAGATCAAAACACATGACATCTTTTTAGTTTTCTTGAATTTAACTAACCAGAAAACTGGGATAATTTTCAGGTGTGTTTATGTAAACAGAAACTTATAAACTGGTACCACCATCATCTTTTTTTGTTCTTATCTCTAAATGCCTTACAGAGGAATGGGTTGTCTTGAAAGCAAAGAATAAAGTACCACTCAAAATTTGTTAGAATAGATGCAAACATGACACAAAAAATGTGTCCCACAACTCTGTCATCTCACTTATATTTGGTTGTACCTTAATGTCATAGCTATACAGCAATATCCAGGGCCATGTTTTACACTAGTATTATGTATGGATTGTGGCAAAGTTGTATTCAAGATACATACATTATGCAACTAACTTAAGGTAAGCAGGAATGTCTTGTGAACACACCCTTGCACTTTGTAACTGGGAAAGAAAACACTACTGACTATGGTTTTGAAAGTCTAAAAGCCCTTTTTCACTGGGTTAAATTTAAGAGAGAGAAAAAGCCTACTGCTATTTATTAGTTATGCTATTTATTAGTTCTTTGAAAATGACTTTCTATTAATCAAGCCTGACCTTGCAATTACAGGGCAGTTGCTGGAGCCAGAGAATAACTCCACTACTCAAGTGTAAGAAGTGAACTGCTCCAGTGTTCATGCACGAGGGGAGACACAATGAAATTAGAATCTCTCCCTGTAGGGGGTAGACGTTGACCACTGTCTGATGCCAGAAACTACAGGTCTAAATATTTCTTCTGAGATGGTTGTTTTACTTTCCCAAACTTTCAACTTCATCCCTTTTAGATTGCCATATTTAGAAGCGTGGTGTTAACAGACTGGATGTTTTGCAGCAACAGCATCAGGCTAATGGCTATCATGCACAAAGGATAACTGTAGCAGCCTAAAACCATGGCTAATTAAAAGAACCATATATACTTGTCTGTCCAAGAGCAAAGAAAATAACTCTTTTGCAGAAAGGAAGACTGCTGAAAATGTTTTATAGACATAACTGTGCAGACTCATTTGTTCCACTTCCAGTGTTGACAACAGCCTCCAACCTGGGTAATGATTCAGAATAAATTAAGTCTAAAGTGAGAAGTGTCATCTCATTGGATCCTCCAGAAAATAAATTCAGACATACTTCTCTTATGAATTCTTACACTGTGTCATCATCTACTTGAGATGCTGGCAGATCCTTTTTATACTGCATGTGTTTAGTTCTCAGATAGAACATTTTGTATATGCAACAGACACATTCTTTTACACGGGCTGGCATTCCACCTGAAAGTCCATCACAGAAAGCTTGTTAATGTCCTTCAGGATATACAGTACAGTAGTAAACAGACTCCCAATAGCAAAATAAATCTCTGGTAGGAGGCTCAAATAATATGTGTGTACTAAGATCAAATCTTGACTTCAAGTTCAAGTGCAGTTTAACAGCGAATACAAAGTTGTAAATGCAAAGTAAAGGCAATTTTAAGGCTGCTTTAAACCAAGCATGAAAGACTGAGTATTCAAAGTTGAGATTCTGTACATCTGGTTCTAATATGCTTCTTGCATTTTAGACAAGCAGCCCTCTTTTCTTATTTCAAGCTTTACTATCACTGTAGTTGATACAGTTTGTTAGTTTATAGTTTGGCAACATTCTCAGTATGTTTCAATTAATGGTTTGTTTACCAAATTAATGCAGCTTTCTTTTTCACATTAAATGACTTCCCTTTTTAATACCTAACATTTCTGAATCTTGCTTCCTCCTTTCCCTCCTCAAACCATCTCCCCCCCCCCAAAAAAAAAGGAAAAAGAAAAAGAGGAGGTCTGAAGTATTTTACTTTCTTAATTTAAAGATTTTCATTTATATAGTTTTTAATAAAAGTGATTAAACCTTACTTTTGCTTAACAATCATATATTGTACAGACACATACCTCAATAGAGAAATGGACCCATGTGTTACCGATACCATTAAATAGCTTGAGTTTTAGATAAGAAAGTTGATCAGACCAGCTCTCTGGTCTGAGAAATCAGGCTGAAGTGGCAGGACAAGGGCATAGTGTAAAATGAAACAGGAAGATATACAGGAAGATATACACAAGGGATCTGCATGCAAACATTATTCTGCTTCATTTCTGCATCAGCCTGTAGAGGATTCCCTCAAAAGTAAACACAGTTAATTAATTCCCAAGTAAAATAAGTAAATACAAATTTTCCACTTACTGTGTGCTGTGCTTTGTCCATGCACTGAAGAGAAGAGACAGTTCTGCAGCGCTCACCTAGATCCAGGTTGCTTTCTAAATTAGTCATACATGTGAGCTGGAGGAAGCACAGTGACTTTTTAACTGTGCAAAGAGCAGCCCATCTCTGTGCAGCTAGACAACCCTTCAGGACACAGGGCTGAACTTCAGCACAAGAGCACGGCATCTATTATGCTTGAGGCTCTACCATTTCACCTACACCTGGGTGGATCTATCAAGCTTCATCTCTATTAGGGCAGTTTGACTATGTGGTTGAAAGAAAAAAAAAATAGAAAAGAGAGGGGAAGAGAGGAAAAGAGAGAGGGAGAGTGAGAGAAAAAAGGGCTTGCCGTTGTCACACTTGTTTCCTATTAAAGAGCCTTACGGTGGATTGAGTAATTGTGTACGAAGGTAGTCTGGCTGGCAGATGTGTGCAGCCCCAGCGGAGCACTCGATTCGAGGCAGATGGGTTGTACCAGGGCGCAAACAACGTTGGAGAAAGAGAGGCGTGATTAAAACAGCAGGCCGCCGCTTTACAGTGCTTGGAAGTGGGGATAGCATGAAAGCTCCCAGGAACTAAAGCTCCCCAGATAGGGAACGGCACAGACACAAGCAGACTGCAATAAAACAAACCTGATAAAGCACAGTGGACGATCAAATTGGCCGAGTTATGCAACAATACTGAAACCCTGATCATGATTATTAATGAGCCTCTCTCCCCTCCTCCTCCTCCTCCTTGCAGGCACTTACATTAGAAATACTCAGTTTCAAAAAGCATGAGGATGGGTTTATTCAAAACAGAATCCCGGGCTACCGTACAGTCTGAAGCATCTTTTGGAAATGGATTAGAGTTACTTTGAGGGTTTTACATTGTCTCTCACGTCTGGTTCAGTTTAAAAGAAAAAGAGAAGCTGAACAGTGGGAGTGAATCTGCCGTTAGCAGTTATTTCTGAGAATGGTTGAAGCAGATTGTCAGAGAAGTGAACAAGAAAACCTTATTACAAACTTCTGTCTGACATGCATAGGGCCAAAATCAGCCCCAGTATAACTGCACCAGTGTATGTCAGGGGTGATTTTCTCACGTGGCCTCTCCCAGGTTATTGAAACTTGGTCACAGCAGATGGTTGGAGAATCCCTGTTATCACAACAATGGTTTGTAATAGTACACGTTAAACTCCTACGCAGACAGGAGAGAAGGGCTACTTGTACAGTATTGAAATGATCTCAAGTGCAGAGCTCCCATGTGTGAGCTCATGTGTGCTCCGGCTGTCTACTTTGAGGTTTAAGTAGAACTTAAGTAATGCTTATCCATTTTTTTGCTGAACTTCTACTCAGAAATGATGAGCCTGATACAATTCCCTCAGTGAATCTCTACTTCACTTTTTTCCACTAACAGTGAAACATCCTCCAGTGCAGATGCCTGCATGTGAGCAGATCACCCTGGGATGCCTTCACGGCCAATGGTGAGAAACAGGCACTGCTAGAAGGCGGCTAGACTGAGCCTATGGAGTTGAGTGAATCACATCCTGTGCCTGTTGATTATTGTGGCGTTTCCAATTTGAGTTAAATAAGGTAAATCCACCTCTCTCTATGTCTGATCCACAACTGGTTTAAATCAGCATTGATCAGCATAATTATGATGCTTTATAAGAGTTGAGATTATCATCATGCAGCCCAAAACAATACTACTACAGTATTTTAGGACACCAATGTAGGATACTATAGTACTTATTTATTGTGTATGGGGAATGCTGATCCATAATATCTACCATCTGTTTTATCAAGACCTTTAGACAAGAATGGTTTATATACAAAATCCTATGGATATTTCCCATCTAAGCTCTTGTTATTAATTTTTCAATAAGGCCCGTTCATATCCAGGTAACTGAAACAGCAAAGGAAACATAACAAATGGGCACACATTTTTCTTTTCTTAGTAAAGTTTCTTTTTTTTCCTACATCCTAGAATTGTTTCACAAGTGTATATTTTTCATTGCTCCTCCAGTTTAAGAAGGTAGATTGTTGGCATGTTCTTTTCTCAACCAAGTTTCATAGTCACACAAAAGAAATTAAGCAAGAGTTAGGGATTAATGAGGCTTAAAATGCATATATGAGAGTTACCTGTACCTAAAGTTACAAGAAATCTACATTTGAAGCTCATCAAGTCTTCATTTCTGAGTCTGGCAGTAGCAGAATGTTTCAGGCCTCACAACACTGGACAGTTTGTTGCCCTTTTCATGCCTACAGTTTTGGCATCTTGAAAAGTGAAGGGTTCGCCTTCAATCTTGAAGCATTGGGTTAGATTTCTGGTAGAGTACCCTTGTACAAAATGGATTTCCAATTTTCAAGGCAACAAGAAGGATTATAAGGCACAATGCACAGACTAACTGGAATTAGGTGTTTTAAATGTCTGCACTTTTGGTGAGATAGGAAAGTATTCCCTGGCTCAGATTCAGCATGAGAAAGCTACACTGTTTAGTCTTGTAGCTGAGCCTCACCTGAGGTAACAGTGATGGAAAATGTCACTTTTTCTATTTACCACAGACTGTTTAATCAAAGACAGTTTAATGAAAAATACATTGGCCATCTGTGACAGGTTGCAGAGATGGATTTGGTCCCTTCAGGAAGAGAAAGGACTGGATCAGTATATTTAAATACAAGAAGAGGGTTTCAACAGCAATAATTTAGAGTGGAAGGCAGCTCTGGTAAAGGCATAATTTCTGCCCTTCCCCTGTCTTCTCCGACCTTCTGAAGTGGAATCTGTGGACCTACACTTTCAGGGAAGTAACCTAAATGAAAGAAGATATGTAATCTGACAAATAAACAAGACTCCTCAGATACACAGAAGGAGATGTTCAACAATGATCCCTTCTTCCATCCACTGTGGCATTTCACTCAGCACACGGGATGCTGAGGATTACATTCTTGGTTTCTTGGGTGCCATGGAAAGAGTCAGATTGTGTGCACAAAAGACAAAAGAGAGATATAGTTACCCAAAGGTTCCTCAGCAGTCAGTGAAGTCATGTGTCCCAGAGCAGACTGTGGGTAACAGACTGAGGATAATAATACTGTTTAGCTCTAGTAATGTCTGTGCTTTCAGTCAGCTCCACATCCAAAATTATACAGTTTCCATGTTCTGTGTTAATTCTTTACCAAGGTGACTGACCTGCGTAAGGTATAGATAAAAACTTTCAGGGTCTTTGCCTCCCCTGTGCTCCTCATTCAACCACTGGGAGACACTAGGAGACAACACTCTGCTACCTTGAGAAGTTATTGACATATTTTGAGTTTTTCTCATGTCTTTATGCAAAAAAATACTGTAGCTATTATTGAGGAACTGCTGTGGGGTTCTTACTTGTACTTTACACTTTAAATAAGAATTTTCCTGGGCAATCTGTCTTTTACCATGTAGTTCCTGGCATGTAGTTTTACTTGGCTTCTGAGAAGAGAACCTTCCAGAGTAGTGGGGCCTACTCTCCTCCCATTTACAACTCACTGACTTCAGGATAAGTCCCTTCCTGATGTCTCCAAGAGTGTTCAGATGGCTCTGTTGTCTATGGAACTGTTACATGACCACCCACTATTAAACAGATGTTCTCTGACTCAAAATATAAATACAGTCTGGAGTGTGAAGCTGGTTGTGATTTATTTAGGTAACTGTGACCTTGTATGGAAATATTCTCACTTTTTTTCTTTTTGGCAAAAAAGCCTTTGATTTTCCCATTTTGATTTTCTCCTGGGCTAGAAAAGGGCTTTCCCTTCACATATAATTACACTGAGATTTACCTGAGTTACAAGATGTAGAAAATGCCTTCTTCACAAAAATATAGACAGAATTAAAAAAAAAAAAATAAATTTATAAAAACTGGATCCATATCCTCCCTTTAGTGAAACAGTTCAGGTTACAGCTGCCTCACTGCAAACTAAATGATTCAAGTATCTTTTTCAAAAAAACTAATATTCAGTGAATATTTCCCATAGGATGTCACTGATATCTATCTAAAAACTCTAAAGAAATTGTAAGGACTGCCTCACTGGGCAATGGTATTGCAAGGGAGACTGACTCTCTGACAGCAAAATTGTGGCAAAATGTGGCTGTAATGGGAAGGTAAGAGAAGATGATGTGGCAATGGGAAGAGGCTCAGTGAGTTGGCTGTGGAATGAGAGGACTCACCTGGAGCAGTTTTCAATGTATGGATTTTATTGACACCTCCTCTCTGACAAGAGAAGCCTGGTCTTCTTTAATTTGGGCATGGGTAGAAAAGCTCACAGAAGCTACACAACTCTTAAGAGAGCAGGGCCAACCTTCTAGGCTTGGTGGTCACTCCCTGAAACCAGTGGTGGAGAAGCCTTCATGACACATCACTCTGCCACATCTGTGTGTATGTTAGGTCAAGCTCCGTCTGGCAGTCCTGGAATTTTGGGTTGCACATTGAATAAGTGCATCTATGTCCAGCAAAGCGGTGTGTCTTTTTCAGAAGAAATGAATTAGTGGGGAGAAGGATGCAGAAAGTTGTAATGGAGGAAAAACGGAGGAATGGAGGGCCAGATTTCAACACTGCTAGAACAACTCATCCCACCCCCTGCCTGCTCCTAAGCTGCCTGTGGTGCATTAACCTGCCTTTTAGGATCCCATACAGCCCACACACTAGTACAAACTGATTGCCCCTGACTTGGGCCAGAAGATTTAAACTGCCCTCAAATCGGATTTTGAGCCTGGATAATGAGTTGTGTGTATTGAATGCAACCGAAGGGGGGAGGACAGTGCCCATAACCTTGACCCCCCCTTGTTGCTGTAGGAAGAGTTCAGAGCCAGGGCTGGGCCTTGGGGATGGTAGACTCACCTTCTGTTAGTTACTTAAGTTTCCCAAGGTAATGTTTTAGAAGGTCTCTCCCCTTGATAAAACTCTGTTCATTTAACTCCCTTTATGTAAACCTATTGTTTTTAAATGAGGAACTACTTCTTACTCTGAACACCCAGACAGGGTAATTTATTTTCCCATGTTTCTGGGTGAGGGCCTGAGATGATGTCACATAACAATTTTAGCAAGAATCCCTAGAAATCAAACCCAGGCACTCTCTGTTGTGAGACTGTTCCTGGAAAAAATATCACAATTTTGTACCTAGTTAAATAGTGTAGGAGATATAAAGTGCACTAGAACTCAAGATGTTTCCTGTGGTTACAAAATATGAATATTTCCTATTGGTAAACTGTGTGTAGCAAGGATTTTATAACCCTGGCTCAAATGTGGCAGGAGGTGGTGGAAGGGAGAAGATGCACAGGCATCATGTAACCACACTCATGATCTGGGACTATACCCACTCTAGTGAGTGAAATTAGGATTGTCACCTCTGAAAACAGTTACTTCAGACATGGATGAACTTCAAATGGAGAGATCACTCAGGTCAGGGGTCTAGGACATGCTAGAGGAAAAACAGATGGTTTAAATGGTCTGAGAGCTAATAGAACAAAACTAACCAGTTGGTGTAAATATGGGTTTGAAACTAGCCAGATGAGTTGGGAATTGCTGAGTGTGCTGTGGGGGGAGAGGAAGGGGGAGGAGGAATTGTAATTAAAGCCTTCTTGCCCCGTTAGGAGAACAGTTTGCCTATGAGAGGTAACAGACCAGGCTCTACTGCTGCGATTTTGCCCAAATGTTGGTCAGTCTGATAGTTTTTCAGTGCTGGACCTTGCTCCCCGTCCTGAATGGGGCTGGAGGGTAGAGCTGTGGGATGCAGGCACAGTGTGGCTTCACTTGTGGCAGAGGAGAACTGTGACAGTGGCTCACAGTGTCTCACAAAACCTCCAGTTTTGTCATTTCTTACTACTGCAAAAGGTGTGTTAATTTGTTCAGTTTTCCTAGATACCAGGTGAATGTTACATGAAACAGGAACTTTGTATTATTTTGTCAGAAGCTTCTCTATCAGCTCAACAATGACAGCAGTTGCAGAACTGGGTCTATTACTGTGTTAATGCCTTTAAACACAAAATCAGCAAAATATTTGTGAATTAAACACCTTGACAATATAACGTGAAAAAACCACAGTACCCTTACAGATTACAGCACTTTCTAAAATGTCTTTTTTCAGTGCTGTGCCCACTTAGAGCAACTGATTTTGTTTTTTAGTGGATTTAAGGGTACACACTGATTTTTTTTTTTCCTGCTATATTAAAGAGAGAAGGAAAGAATGTTAACAGGGAGAACATGTTCATAAGTTTTTACTACTGTCTCCTAGTGGAGGTGCTTAGGGAATTACATCATGGTGAGTCGTTCCAGCAAGAGCGTAGACGTGTATTTCAGGTTGTTTTTTCAGCAATTACCAGCGGTTACTGGTAGGTAATAAATATTTCTGTAGTGACTTATTACTGGGCTTCTCAGCAGTGCTGATAAACGTCAGTTGCTCAGCTCTTGCCACAAACCAGTTACATCAAGAAACCCAAAGCTCAGCTTTCAGGATGAAAAAGTATATAAAGCAGGTTAGTATGTTTTAGGATTCATGCATCTAATCCTCCCACTCTTCCTCCTTCAGTAGCCCCTGTTAAACACATTTCTTTTCTATGAAAGTGGCTGAAATGCAGACTAATAGGAAGGAGGAGAGAGCCTTTTCTGTCAGTCCAAGCTTACAAATACCATCCTCTCCCTCCACCACAAATTTGCAGAAATGATACTGCAGACAGAAATGCTTCAGACCACCCCTGCAGCCTTGCCCCTGTATTTTTTCTGATATGACTTCTGAACTGGACAAGCAGTGGAAGCTGGTGTTCTTTTGTGGTGATCTTCGGTAACTTTATTTTATTACTCCTTAGTCTCATCACCTGTCAAAAGGCAATGATACTGTCCTCCAGGAAGGTGGTTAGAGATTTATGGATGGCAAATGCAGAACAAGAAGTCGTTTTTATTATTATGTTACAAGGTGGGTCTTCCACAAGCTTAGTTAAATGTTGCAAAAACATACTTCATTAAGAGTTTATGTATTTTTCAACAGTAATATAATTTCTTTAATTCTTACAGGACAGGGAGCTGCAAAGGGAGAGAGAAATTAATGGCCAGTTCCTTGCTATTTTAAATTAACATTGCTCTCCTAGCTAAGAATTGGGATTTCCTTGGTTTTACTAGAGATAGGAAGAATTCTTTCTTTTTGAAGATCCACTACTTTGATCTTATCAGGGGAAAATTCTTTTGGTCCTTTAGGTAATGATACTGATATTTCTGTAAATAAAATCATAATATATAATTCTTCCTTAACCCTGCTTACAAATTTTGCATTTATGAAGCCACTGAAGTTTATGAAACAAAAAAATTTGATTATGACTGTTTGGCCTATTTACGTGTAACTGTCAAAAAAAAAGAAACAAATCTTGAGGCCTTTTTGAACAGGAAATTTCAAGTGGAAGAGGAAGCTGTTTCTCATTGTTCAAATTCTCATTCTACAATAATTTCACATTTTAGAGTGGCATATTACATGTGTCACTTAATTTATGTCGTGGAACCCTACAAGGCAAGTGCAACCTATTTAGTAAGTCCAGATTTTGCTATGACCACAACTTAAAAGCACAGGAAGTTCAGTTTCTTTAACATAATATTTTCTCCTCTCTCTTCATTCATAATTTAGTGGTGTGTTACTGCCCGGGTTCCCATAGAGGTTTCTCATTTTGACCCTTTCTACTTGCAGTTCCTACTAAATTGTTTTCTGTTTTTTGCTGACCAACTCTCCTTCAATATTCCCCCACTCTGTCCTCACAGGTTGACTTTTCCCTGGTTGGAAGTACTGAAGAAAATAAATCCTTTCCTGTTGAGAGTTGCCAGATCTTATTTTGGAACCAAAACGAACAACTTGAGGTTTAGAGCTTATTCCAAATTCAGCTCAGACTCCAAGAGGAATTGCGGTTTGACTGAATGGGCTCAGATTCATCTCGTCTCTGCTCAGATCTCATCACAACTTCATGAGTTGGATCCCTGAATCAGCTTTTTGCTCACTTTTCTAACAGTAATCTCCAGACCATGCTCATTTTTTAAGATCTCTTACATTGCTATCATTATTTGTTGTCATTCAGGTTTCTAATACAACTTCTAATTCCTACTCTTTTATTCACTTAACCCTTCCCCACTTCCTTATGTCCCAGGCATAATTTTGTCTCTGTTTTATGCTCCCATTTTTCCTTGTTCCTACCCAAGCTTTAAGTCTTAAACTTCAATCTCTTACTCACTCATATCTTGCTCTCTCTTCCTCAGGCTTCTGAATTATTTTTCCACACACCGTTTTCTCTTGAAAATAGAGCTAAAACCCCTACCTTTGGAGCTAAAAGAACTCCTTTAATTAAAAGCAATTAGCTGCATTGAATTGAGTGGACAGATCATGACATCCTCTCACAGAGACAAAACACACTGAGTGAGAAGCAACACAGAGTGTGCAGCTCAGAGTGCACGACAGTTTTTCTAGGACAAAGAGTGAGCATCCCGAAGGGCACTTTTAACCTATTGCTGTATATACTTCTAGATATGCAACACTTACAGGGATAGGTTCTTTTAAATTATTGTAGTAACATAGACACATAACGGACAGAACCAGTGCCACAATGTACCAGATACTGGAAACAGCCCTTTCCTGAAAACTTCATCATCAATATTTGTCAAGACTGTCAACAGGGTGCTTTGAAGATTCAGTAAGTCATGCTATAATAGTATTTCCAGGAGATTAACTAGTATTATAAAATCTTAAGTGATCAGCCATAACATTTCACTGCTCTGCAGCTATAACTTTCCATGTGTAGATTCATACAAGATGACCTAAAGTCTTCAAAATTAAGACACAGTACACAAAATGTCTCCTATAGATCACTTCCACTGAGGAAAATTACTGATGAATATGCTCAGGAAAAAGCTCAGGAAAATCCTAAAGCTCTGCTCTTAACACTCATGAAAATGACAATTTATTGCAAGCTAGAGTGTGTGTATTCTATCTGGAGTTCATAACATCTTATGCTTCTGCAATCTCTGTCTTTTTTTAGTGCAAGATTGATTGTGTCTAGATAAATAAAATACTAGAATCACAGAAAGAGATCTAACTAAACTCAATTTAAGCGGCCATTTGAAGAAAAATGTATACAGATACAGGGTAAGAGCTGAAATGTATAACATGAATTTTCAATAAAAACATAAGGAGTCAGACACAAATTACTTGAAATGGGAAGGAAAAAAAGAAAAAAGATTTTTTTGGTATTCAGTGACTACTTGTTGCTATCTGCAACAATGAAGCCTTCAGCATGGCGTGTGGAAGAACTAAAATAGTAATAGGTTTAGAAAGCAGTGTTAGGATGATTAAAGTATTTTTAAGATTTTTGTATGTTTGGCTTTTTTTTAGTTTCTATTTACAACTTTCCTTGTCCATCCTTTCCCCCCCCCCAGTAGTCCATAAAATTTCTTTCTCATAGCCAGTCTGCTCCACCATGAACCCTGCCACAGGAATGACAGGTTCTCTGGTGGACAGCACAGCTACTGTACTGCTAAGCATATGTAACACAATTTATTCTTGATTGAGGTTTTGATGGTTAGAAGTTCAGTCAAGGGGGTAGGTAATGTAAGAAGGTAGTTCTGAGATTTTTCTGAGGCCATTACCTTGTCTGAATGAAAGAAGTAAATGTAGAAAAACATCAATTTTCTGGCACACTCAATCTTTTACTAAGTTTATTTTTTTTTTAGGCTAATGAAATTGGTACAGTTAATTTAGTTCAATTTTTTTTGTGTGTGTGAAAAATTTCGAGATAGTTTTTTTTTCTGAAGAAAGTGTGCAACTTTTAAATTTTTTTCTTTTTTTCACTTTTATTGTTTTAAATTTTTTTCTTTTTTCTTTCTTTTTTTTTCTTTAATAAAAAATTACAACTTAGTCTAAGCTTGATGAGACATCAGTTGCCAAAACACAGAACATTTATGGGGGAAATAAAGCTGGTTCACTTAAAAATTAAATCATTGGGTCTTTCAGCAAATTTTATTTTCATCTCTGAAGTGTTTCACATGGGTTCTACCTTAAGACTTAATGGTACTTCATAGCAGTATTAGTCTGATTAAATTCACATTTACTATTTCAGGATAGTATGTGCTTTTTCTACATGAAGAGAGATGTCATTGCTGTATTGATTTACTTACATTTGCCTTTTACGTCACCCTTGCTGTTTTTCTTAATTTAGTTGGCACCTTCTTTGCAGCAGAAGATGTGATCTTCCAAGCTTATCAGTGATTTTACAACCTTCCAGGCTCCTCTCTGTTCTTTCCTGTAAGTGTGTTGTATGCTTTCTACTTTTTTCAATTGCTTCTAAAGAAAATTCAAACATCTTCACACTTTTTTTCTGAGTGACATAACAGCTAGTTCAGACTCCCTTGTGGCATATCCTCTTTTTCATTACTTCACACTTCTAAACACTGAATTTAGTTACACAGTTTAAATCAATGTCCAGTAATACAGCTAGTTAAATACTTTTGTACAATCAGTATCGTCAACCCACCCTCCTCATCCCTTCCTCTCCTACCACGCTCCAAAGTGATACATACATAACAAATAGGAGTCCAAGACACATTTAGCCATAATTCTTTCTTTGAAAGTTCTTCACAGAAGAACTTTAATTTTCAGAGGGTCCAAAACAAATCAAATATGACTTTCTGGGGACTGTATTATCCTTATCTTCTATTGAAATACTTCTAATACCTACATATATTAGACCACAGAGGATAATTCCAGAGAAATATGAAAATATCAGGGAGAAAACAGTGAGTTAATTATACCTAGTTACATTCAAATAGAGCTTATCTTGAAGGCTAACTTTGTTTCAAACTCACCTGCTAACTGTAAGCAAGATGTCATAATTTCATCCACAGAGAGGAGAAAAATGATAGGCTATAAAGTGATGCTCCTCACAAATCCAGAATACCTATTTTAAAAAGGATTAATAATCCTCCAAATAATCCGACATGCTTAGTGCTTTCTTCTGACTACAGAAGAAAAGTATTTTTAGATGGGACAGCCTCAGAAGTCAACATATTCCTGTCCCTTTCTACTTTTCCTGCCCTACTTGCCCAGAGCACTGAACCCATATTATTTCCATGGTCTCTAAACCTACTTCAGGCAAAATTCACCCTGAAAATTAAGCCATCTCTGAACTATCCAGACATAACTCCTTAGCTCAGTCAGCTCCAGGTTGGTTGCTTCCCTGTTTTGGGATATTAATATACCCGGTTTCTCCTCTTGCAAACAGGTTGTGAAGGTACACAACAGCTGACACCACCCCAATGACTGTATCATCAACACAGTCAGTACTTTGTTTAAAAGAATCTGTTTCATAGTTTAATGGAGCCAAAATGTTCAAAGAGATAAGAGTAAACTTATCTCTTTGAGTATTCACTCATCCTAGAGTATTCTGTGCTCTTTTCCCTTCTTCCTGCTCCCTCAGAAGCTCTCATGCACATATTACAGTGTCCAAACAAATTGGAACCTCCTGCTCCAGCTAGTGTCTTGGCAAATTTCTCTCTTCCTGGAGCTCGTTCAGGATTTTCCTGGCTTTGTCTGTAACAGAATGGCATCCAGAAAAACCTCCACCTCCCAAACCATCCTTGCTACCTATTTTCAAAAGCAAAGGCAGCATTTAGGAAACTGTGACTAGGCATAAATATGTACAACGAAGGCATGCATCTTTCTCCAATGGGGTTGATTTAAGGTTTGATGTGCTTAAAGATCCTCACTGATATCAGGGGGTTTGCATTAGATCTATTACTGGTGTATCAGAATGCAGACCCAGGAACCTGGAGGTAATTCTAAAATAATGGCATGATTTTTAATGAAAATTTATGCAGCTTTTATTTTCTTAAAACAAAAAAAAAAAAAAAGAGAAAGAAAGAAAAAAGAAAAAGGATCGTTTCAGGATGGTATACTTTGAAGCTGGATGAGAGCCAACAACTACAAAATAGAAGACAGGGAAATGTGTTATGCTGAGCAATGGAGTAGCTCTGATCAGTAATCCAGATATCTCCCCTGATTGCTTAAGATCAACTCTTGATAAAAACAAGGTTGCTTCTGCTCAGCTCTGATGTGGTTTCAGATGGACATTAAAGAACTCAGCACATTTTTTTATTTTTTTTAAGTGAAAAAAGAAAGAAAGAAAAAACAGGACAACTGATCCTCCCCAGGATAACCCAGGACAAAATTATTCTTTCCAGAGAAATAGGATTTAGTTTCCAAAGTCGCGGTTTAATCTATTTCTCTTTTTCACCATGGCTGTATCATGTTCACCCACCGAGATGTAACATTACTGGTACTAAACAGTGTTCTTTATAAAGCCTGGGGGACATGCTAGGTATAAATGTCAGTCAGTCATATAAAAACTTCTGTGACAGCCTTACTCTGCTTAACCAGACTTCCCAGAGTAGCCTAATAGCTGAGTGAGGTGCAAATGTGTGTATGGAGCTTAGCCTTACAGATTAAACTGTTGATGGACAGTGATGAAAGACAAACATGATCAAATGAGGGTTTCTGCTATCCCAGTGATTTAACCTTTTAATTCTTGCCTCTGAGTTACTGTGATTTTGCATATATGTGGTTACTGGTGGCTGATGCTTCAATTTATTAGTATTGTTATTGCTATTGCAGTTGCTATTATTATTACTGCTATAGCACTTGCTGGCACCATTTTCTAGACAATACACTTATAAAAGTTTTTAGTACTGTTATATGAAAATTGGAACAAGTTCTAAATCCCTAAGGAGGTCTTGAAATTAAGGGTGGATGCAGTCTTCCAAATTGTGGCTTTCAACTCATGTGTAGGGCATATTCACTTTGCAATCCAAACAGATATAGATTTAATTTAGCTATCTTCTCTACTGATAGGTGTTAGAAACCAGTGAATAGATGTCAATACTGTTGAGACTGTAGTGGACACCATCCTGGTGACAACAGTTTGGGAAACTTACCCCTAGTACTCCAGGCTTTCTGACTGTGGAAGCACATTCAACTCATGTGCTATGACCATAAGAATAGATTTGGTTTATTTTACTGATTAGGCTGGAGCAATAAAATGCAGGACTACTCCCTGAAAACTGGATTAGTACCTAATCCAGATATGATTCAACTATCTCTGGAGTTTAGTTGTTCCTCACATAACCTTGAACCACCTATGAAATCCAGCCCTTCCTTCCAGCACTGTGTTACTTTTGTGAACTTCTTACATGGCTATCAGTTATGTCCAGCAATTTCTCTTGTCATGTCCAGCAGTTTTCCATGCTTTGTTCAGTTAACATCAATCCAGGGCAGGGTCAGGCCCACAGCCAGCCATTTGCCTGTAGCTTTAACAATAACAACTGATAACAAGTAGCACTGTGGACTTCTGTGCCAGCATTATAGGTCCATCAGAGTTCACATGGCAACTCAGTCACTCCCATTAGCTGATAAAATGGGTATAAATAAAAAATCCATAATAATTAATAGATCTGCTGTTTTCGTACAGACAATTCAATGTCACAAAAGGGTGACAGTTAATTCAATGTCACAAACAAGTGTGGGAGAATTCCAGCTTGAAGTAAAGTCATTCCAAGTCTGCTTCAGAACCGTACTCAGTTCCCTAAATGATACCTTTGTCTGATAACTCCATTCTTATACTGAGTAGAATTTTTGTCCAAAATTCCCAAACTCTCTCCTCCACGAAACCACAGGGGTGTGAGACAGCCTCCCTCCATGCAAAAATGTTGTAAATACTTCAGGTGAAAAAGATCCTTTCATCTCACCCAGGAGACTCTTCTACTGTGAGAGATATTCCCTGCTGTTCCTCTTATCTTTAACTCCCTTCTAATGCTCTTTCAGTTGTACTTTCCTGTATTTCAGCAAACAAGAATTCTTTTCCCCTTGTGTTTATGTATTTATGCTGCATGTGTATGGATTTAATTTTTAAAGCTAGCCAACAAAAGCACAGCACTCCTTAATCAACATCTGGCCTCCTATATTTTCTTTCACATCTGTGAAGTCCTTTCCAATTTGTCTCCATCCTTTTGAATAGTCCCTTCGCTGTAGAGTGATCACTTATATTCAAGGAGACACACTGAGATGTTCCCATACAGGCAGACTAATATCACATTCACCTAAGCCATGATGTCGTGCTGTGAATTCCTATCTGATTTAAACATCTTTGAAATGTACTATTTCATTATTCTTTTTTTTCAAGTGATTGGGATATCTGATTAATTTTCCCTTTGTACATTAGAATTCATGTCTAACTGAAGCTTATTTTATAATTTTATAATTTCTTGACTGATATTTCTAATTTCTCATAATATCTTCTTTCTATTTTTCCTTTTCCTCACTATTGTTTCCATCTAATTTGACCATAGCATACAGTAAAAGATTTAATATTGCTACTGCCCATTTTTCAAAAAATTAATGAAGATTTGAAAAAAAAACATCAGAAATTAAAGAAGACCTCAGGAGAACATGCAAGAAAATTCTGCTATAGGACACCATTTTATGGTTTAACAAGTCTTCCATTCTTATAGAGAAACTAGTATTTCCTCTTTTTTTAACTGTTGGTAATTATCCATTTCTATTAGTAAGAACTTTTTTTACCAGGAAATTTGGCAGTGGTGTACAGGTTCTTCAATGATCAATATTGTAAAATATGAATTTAAAGGAGCAGACTGAGAACAGCACCTAAGAACAAAAAGCGACAGCCTAAATGCTCTATCTGACATAGAATCATAGAATGGTTTGGGGTTGGAAGGGAACTTAAAGATCACCCAGTTCCAATCCCCCTGGACAGGGACACCTTCCAGTAGGTCAGTTTGCTCAGAGCTCCATCCAACCTGGCCTTGAACACTTCCAGGGATGTTACATGCACAGTTTCTCTGAGACCTATTCCAGTGTCTCGCCATGCTCATAGTGAAGAATTTCTTTCCGACATCTAATCCACTTGACCTTCCTTAAGTTTAAAACCATTCTTCCTTGTCCTATCACCACATGGCCTCGTAAGAATCTCTCTCCAGCTCTCTTATAGACTCTTTTGGTACTGGAAGGTGCTCTAAGGCCTTCTCTTCTCCAGGCTGAACAACCCAACTCGCTCAGCCTGTGTTCATACTAGAGGTGCTTCAATCTTCTGATCATCTTCATGGCATTCTCTGGACTTGTTCCAACAGGTCTATGCCCTGCTTTTGTATTAAAAAATAAAAATGTGCTAGCATGATGAGAGCAGTGCATATTTTTCGTAGGGAAAAAGTGCTGCAGAGTAACATTACCTGAGGTCTCAGGTGATGTTTGGTTATTTTACCATTGGAAAAAGTGCTACACCATAAAGAACTATGTGACTAACAGATGGAACTGTGAAGCTGGTCATATCCCCAGCATGCTCCATGGGTTTTCCTGACTTCTTGAAACTATATACTTACTGTATTTTCCCAAATAAAAGGTATTTGTGGTTTCATGGTCTCAGAACTCCTGTGTACTTGCAATGGGAGAAAGAACACCTGTAAAAGGTTAAATTATTAAATTCCTAAATGTTGGTGTTGTAGGTGGGGGACCAAGCCACCATTTATATTTATTTTAGAAGGAGTCCCCTAGACATGTTATTGAACCCAGTCCTGGTTACTACCACTAACACCTGGCAGGAGGGCTACATGTGTAACAAAAGTAAATTACAAAATTCCAGCACTTTTATTTCTTCATTCTTAAGTGTGTAGATAGACACTTCCAGCTCCCACTGAAATTGGTGGAAGTTGTGCCTATAAGTTGCAACAGAGTTTGGTCTTCTAAAGAGAAACCTTCTGAAAACATTTTTTTTAGGGAATACCAACCTGCTGACACAAAAGATTTTGCCAGGAAAGAGTCAATGTCAAATCCTCTTCCATGAAGGCTCAAGCAACTTTTCTGCCTGACATCAATAAAAGTGCTGTGTAAAAGGTTGTTTCATTTTCTTTTTGGAGAATGTAAGGATTTGTATATGCATATCTATATGTGTACGTGTGTGTATACTCCTATATTTACATGTATATGAATACACCATATAGGCACTTGTTTGGTTGGTTTTTTGTTTTCCTTTTTTCCTTCTTTCTTTTTCGAGTTTCACTGTAGTAAAGTATCCAGTAGCTTTAATGTTATGGAGTCTGTAAATCCATGCTTCTCCAGAGAATCTAGGATCCTGACTTGGTAGACAGGATCTGGATAAACATGTACTGATGCATCAACTCAATGCACCTGTCTCAATAAGCTGATTAATTTATTTTTTTTTTTAGAAAATAAAAATCCAAATATTTAAAAACTTCCTAAGTGAGATATTTGGGAACACTTTGTGGAAATAAAATAGAAAGTGACATAATGAAACAGTAAAAGACAGATTGATTTAATTCTAAACTTAAGATAGAAACAGTTTTACCTGTGAAATTTGTGTAAATCTACAGTAACCTGTGATTATTTGACCATAGAAAAAGCCAAATGACAATTCAGAAGTAAGACTTGATGAACCCCTAATTGAATCAACACATACGGAAAACTAATATAGAAACTACTCATTGTTCCAGAATATACTGGCTTCATTAGTGGTTTACCTCATCCGCTTTTTACTTATTGCTAAAGGTCACAATTAGAAACATATTTGCTTATTTTGCTACTGCTTTTATCCTTCTTTATATTATGAAACTGAGACAAGAGTGCTTTATTTTTTTAAGGAACTTTCAGTCCACATGGTGTGAATTATTAACAAGCTTTACTTATTTTTACTGTAGACTCATAACTGTACAAACTTGGGTCCAATCTGGCACAAGCATCATTAAAAGAGTTGCATACAGGCATTTTGCAGACCTTCTGTATAGGTGGATTTTCAGAGTTGTTCCTGATGTTTTACAGGTGGACTTATCTGAAAGATAGTAAATGAAGGATCTAAAGACACAAATATTTAAAACTGGAAACTAATTTTATGTGGAAGAGTTTATTCTATAGCAGTAGAGTGAAGAGCATCTGGATCCAGGTTTTCACTGCTGTTTTGATTCCAGTTATTGATTGAAGCTTCTTTCTGTTCCATATTCATGTAAATTACAGTGCAATGGGTCAAAATAACAAGACACACTTTGGAGTTGTGCTAATACATCTGCAGATTTAAACAGAAACAGATGGGAAATGGAAGATAATTCTGAAGCTTACTAACCATTCAGATACAAGAGGTCCCACCAACATCAGCCTTTGTAGTGTAACATCCCGGCAAATAGCACTTATATGCCCTTTATACACTCACAAGTTATAGGAGCTGTGTCCATTTCTTCCCATGTGTCATGCTGGAAATCCTTTTTATGCCATGTAATTGAAAATAATGAGCCTAAATGAAATACAGTAGCCTTAAGAGTGAAGAGAGTTAGGAACTCCTGGGGTTTGCAAGTTGTTGAACGCAGAGAAAATGCCTGAATTGGTGTTTCAGAAACTGGAAGATTTCAAACAGCTTTAAAAATGAAACCATATACGTGCATTGCAAATGTAAGCCATTTTTCCAACATTTGGGTAATGATATGCATTTCTGTAGAACTTCCATAAGTATTTAGTTTTAGAAACTATCAATACATCTCATCAAAACGTCCTTAAGCCAGTATGTAGTGTATTATAATGCAGTATGGCCATGTGCAGCTTAATTAATTCCTGAATTTATTCTTGTGTGTGGTTTCAATAATAAAAATTTTAGTTTTATCAGGTAGATGTTTCAAAAAAGCCTAAAATATGATGATTGTTATGAACCTCCACAAATTGTTTAGGATTATTAATTCCTGAACTGAGGATTTTCAAGCATCTCTGTAATGGTAATGTCAAATAGATGTAAGCAAATCTATAGAAAAACAGTTTTTATAACAAAAAAGTACACTAATACTGGCAGAATAAGCACTTAAGAAGTAATACTTCTGTTAATACTTGAGGAATAGTTTTTAAAATTATTTGGGGAAAAGGAGAAAGGATGGAAGTAAAATTTTCTTCTTTCTTTGACTAGAATTCATTTACTTATTTAGTAACAAAAAATACCAAACAATAGAAAAAGTTTTTTTAAAAAACCAAAACCATTTTTATTGACTTACGGAAAAAAAAAGATATTTACTATAAAATGTCATTAGTGGAAAATCAGATTACATTCTGCTGATATAATTGTAAGCTTGTTGTGCAGAATTTACAGCCAATAGAGCGAAATAGATCCTTCAAAGGCCTGAATCTTTTCACTAGAGAATAAGCATGTAATGTAAATTACACAAATTTCCTTCTCAAATTGCCCATTTCTATCTATTAATTGAAGAATCATTGAGACTTAAAAAACAAAAATTAAAATTTGCAGTTAATAATCTCACTGTAAATATATACAGTGTGATATAAAAAAAAAATTAAATTAATGCAACTCACAAGTTGAATAGACACGTCAGGAAAGCAGTCAGGTTCCTAGAATTTAAAACAACAATAAAAAAAGAAAAAAACACATTTGAAATATTAATTTGTATTTAAATGATAATGTTCTTTGTCTAACATAATAATAAACACAAATTAAAATGGTAGTGAATATTTATACATTATATTAATTAACACATTTTTAGTGATGGATTGATGTTATCTTAATAATGTCATAATTGTAGAAAAAACTGATAGTCCATGTTACTCGAGATAAAGTTTGAAAGATATGATTTCATCACATGTATTATTTGTAAAATAGTTTTGCCAATCTCACTTTAATTTTTAATCTTTATTTTAAAAAACTCTTTAAATAAGAATTTTTTTCCTGATTCTTCACCTAAAAAAAATCCTATTTTTTTTATGATAAAAAGTTGGATCTCTTAATTTTCATTTAGTCATGGTTAAAACTGCACTTTCAAAAGAACTGAAGTAATATGACTATAGTAGCACTTAGATCAGCTTAGTGTGTTTTGGTTTAAGGTTTGCATTGACATTATAAATTTGATCTTCTTGTAAAGTTAATGACTCCAGAATTAGTACACCAGCAAAAACCCCCATAGTTTCTGACTTTCATGAGGCTGTCATGCCTCACCTTTACTAGAAATGACAGTATGGCAACGGACTTAAAAATTCCATAGCTTCATATTTCTGGCCTATAAAGCCATGAATCAGAAAGAGGAGAATTACCAGAGAGATTATCAGACTTTAAAACTTCATTTTTAGAAAGCCTTCCATTTTTTTAATTTTTTTTACTTTAAATACAAGGAAATTGGGTAAATCCTTCTTTTTCCTCTTCAGTATGGGGAATCTGAGGTGATATCTGTGTAAAACACTTGAAATACCAGCAAATACTCTGTTAAATCAGGAAAGTATCTGAACATAAGGAGCAACATGTTTGTTCAACATTGTCCATTACTGACTGCCCATTTTGCTGTTCAGCAGTTGGTCAAGACTTCTCTAGAACAATACAGAAATGACTGGTGTATAAAACAAAGACAAACCTCCTGAGGACATTTTAGCTGGCATAGGAAGATAATCATGGCTTACAGAAAGGCTTTTTACAGGTGATACAAAAGCTATCAGAGATTTCACACAAATGCTGCGCCCCAAAACTGAACTGGGGAGAAAAGGTTTTCATTCAAGATCATGTACGCTGCAGTCATCCCCGGCTGGTCCCTGTGACCAGGTGTCCTTACTGGGGACAGATCACTACAGATCACTCTTCAGCCATAGCTTGCACCCAAACTATTTGAACAAATAACCTCATATGTAGTTATTTTAAACCAGCGGGAATCATTCAAGACTATCCTTACTTAAAAAAAAATTCCATATATAATTGTTCCTTGAGCACTGTCATCCTGTATATATTCTCCTAAGATGTGAGAGTACCCAGGATATTGCTTGCCAGTTGTGCTGGATCATGGCAAGTAAAACATATTCCAAGAAGCACATATGAATACAAATGGAATCAGACTGTGATTTAGAAGTCATACTTCAAATCTTTCCAAGTGCTGCAATTCCTGTGGGCACATTTATGCAATACCTAAACAGAGATTCAGCCTAAACTGCGCATTCTTTATATTCTTTTCAAGTAGGATTTGATACCAAAGATACTAAAGTCAAAGAAATAGAGGACAAAAAGTAAATTCAGAGAAAAATAAGGAGAGGGACAAATAGATTTCTCTGTAAGTGATAAATTAAAAGCAGAATAAACATATGATTAAAAACACACTGCAGAACGTTTTGACAATTTACTTGGTTGCACTCTTTGTCATTTTATTGAAAGAAATTATAACACTGTAGCAGCCAGATTAAAGTCTATTTACTTTAATTGGAGATATAAGAATTGCAATCTCAAAGTCCAACACCAACTGAGTGCAGATTTCTGGATTCTATAGAGTTGGGGAAAAGACTGTACATGAATGAAATTTTTAGGTCAAATCACTTTTTGACTGTAAAATATGATTTTCAAAAAAATACTGTTTTTGTTTTTTTTTTTCTCAGCCAGACAATGGACTTCTTGGCAAGAAAAGGATGATGAAATAAAATGAGAAATCCAAGACAGAAAACATGCAAAGTGTTTTGAAACAATTTAGGAATACAAATTTGCCAGTCATTCAGGAACATATTTTTGTCATTTAAGTCCTGGAGCTAAAATTTAAGATTCAAATTATTTTATAGCTCTTTCATAGAGCAATTAGTGAGAATGGATTTTGTTTAACACTTTAAACAAGGACTAAGTGGCCTGACTGTCACATTACTACTCCAATTTTCAACAAGGATTTCAGTTTTTAAATGTTTGTGTCTCATTGACCTATAGATTTTAGAAATTTCACACTGGAATTCTACTGGTAAAGTAATGCATGGCTGGAGAAGGTGAAGAAAGTTTCCCTTGCCTTCTGCATGAGCAGAGCCCAATATCTGAAACATTAATTTTGTCCTCCTTACAAAACAAAGTGAGCAGTTCATAAAAACAAAATTTCCCCAGTTACAATCCATCCATTACCTGCTATGTCAGCAGTGTTTCTGTGGCAGTGAAGTCTAAAAAATAGAATTCAAATTAATTATAAAATTATTAATAAAGCTGGAAAGATAACATTCTCCTTCAAATGGTTATATGATCAGAGCTAACATCCAACTTTCACCATCAGAGTAGGAATTTCCTCGTGCCAAAGGATGGATTTTCTTTTTTCAAAGCAGAAGAAAGCTCTGCATGACTGTAAAACGGAGAACCATTTAAATTTCTCATTTCTTTCAGAACAGAAATCAGTCATATAGGAAAGATTCCTCAGGATAACACCTAGGTGTGTTGGAACACTTAATGTAGTGTGTCTGTCACCACTTACTGCTACTATCATTGAGGAGAAGCAAAGCAAGGGTCATCTGGCTCCAGGTAAATATCCACACCTCAGCTTGTCACTTCAGGTTCACTTCAGCGTCCATGAGGAGAAGCAGGCTTGTTGAGGCAATGGTTCATCCCATCTCAAACAAGATATCCAACAATAAACCACATGATCTGCACTTTCAATGAGTCATGTGGGCATCTAAAGTTGAACGAGACAATACAACAGCCAGTGGCTAATGTAGCCATTATGAAATTCTAGGATATGGTTACCAATTTTCTGATACAAAATACTCTATTGCTGGCAGGAAACAGTGTAAACTGAGTGATTTAGCTCCTTGGCCCATGAGCTGACTTGCTTGTCAACTATTTTGGGCCCTATTTTAAGCAAGCAATCACATATATAATTGGACCATATGCAAAGAAGCCTAGAGAAATCATTGTAATCAATTCAATAAGTGTAATTATGTCACTTTGGAAGGACAGAGTATTTTTCCTATTAAATTGAGTTTAATTTTCATTACATCTCAATTTAATTTCTTTTATTTTCTAACTAAAACATTAAACAACTTTAATTCTTCAGCTTATTTTCACTGTGGATAAAATAGTAACTTTAAAAGTGTAGGAACATTTGATTCAAAGCTCAGTAGCGACAAAAGACAACTCTCAATAGAACTAAACAGATCTTTGATCAATATAATAATTGCATGAGTAGAACATATTTCATGAAGGACATGAGAAGAGAGACAGGAACATCAAAGGAAGACATGGATGATAGAACATGTCTTGATTTTCATCCTTGCACAGTAGACAGTTTGTGTTCGTAGGTTTAAATTGTGTGTTTCACTTTTTTGTGTCTCCGACCATTTTAGAAATCCAGCAAACTTATTGCATACCCTTCCCTAAATCCAGTTTAGGGTTGCACAATAAATGTCATTATTATTACAAAATTCTCTTAATTATTTTTGGCATACACCCAAAGGAAAAACAAAAATCTCCTGGCATCTTTAATAATTCCCATTTGAATAAAACACTGAAAAGCAGAGCTTTGAGTAATCCCAGAGACAGTATACTTGGACTTTCAGTAGTTATTGCAACACATGAAATATTCCAGCTTTTCTCGAAGTCTTCTTGAAACCGGCTCTGTCCTTGAGGTGTCAGATTAACACTCCACTCAGAAGACAAATTGTTCATGGGCATGCTGGACATATGAGAGCCATTAGACAGTGTGATCTACATTCTTGAAAAATGAAAAATTCTAGGCAACATTACATTTTATAAATGCAAGATGTTTATTATTACTGCACTAGCAATAAATGTTTAGAAACTGGAGAGCGTTCACAATGATTCTGACTAGGAACATATGAGGATGGAGCCATTGAATTCTGGCATGAAATAAAAGGTCTGGAAGCTATTACGCATTTAGCCCTCTATGAGTATTTAATTATATCAATAGGAGAACACAATTTCTGTTGCATGCTTTGTGATGAATGTCTTCATTTATTCTTGTTACAATGAATGATAGATGAGTTCAAGCCAGATGTAGGAACTCATTTGCAATTTGCTTAAACTATTTTAGTGAAATTTCTTCTAAAGTTCACAGGACACCTCACTGAATGTCATGGGAATTAATCTGGTATATAAAATTTGATTTCTGCTTGAGGAGTGAGTTTGCTTTTGCTAGGCTATATGCAGATAAGTGGTAATAAGCATCAAATGTTGTGTGGTTAACTGCTTTGAAGACAGTAATACAGTCTTTAATGAGAAAAATGGATTTCAGCTTTAGAGTCTCTCATCCAACCTGTCATATGAAAGAAAGTAGTTGTTAAGCAATTTAGTAGTACTCAGTTTAGCTTGGTAGATGATTCTGCCAAAAGAAGTTATTCCAGGTAGAGGGGAAAAAAATCCTTGATTACAAATGAAATATCTCCAAGGATCTTATTGTTTAAAGGTTTTTGAAGACCATAATGACACAGTAATTACCAGTTTATTCATTGAATTTCAGTCCAATAGGTTTTTTAATAGCTTATATTTCCAGTGATAAAGTGAAAACATACTTCATATTGTTGGTGTGAAGACATGTACACCATACTAGGAAGCAAAAACGTGACCAAGGAATGTATGGTTAAGAAGCTATAAAACATAAAGGATGAATTGAGTCATTCAGACCTGCTGACAGTTTGACTTTTTTCAAACATATTGATAAAATCATTGAAGTTCAACCTGTTTATATATTTTGCTTGTCTTTATACAGCATGTATGTCCACCCTTTCATTTTGATTTTCTTAGACTGTCTGTCCATCCTTACACTTGATCCACCTCTTTCACTGTTGCTTCTGTTTTTAAAAGCGGTCACAAGTGAGAAATTAAGTCATTAATACAGCTTTCTTACCTGGTGTGCACGTCTCCCATTTCAGATTCATCCTACTTCTCTCAGTAGACAGAAAGATAAACTGATATTACTACATTGGAGATCAGAAGGAATTTTTTTCTGATGTGATCTAATCAAACCTTTTGCTATTCAGATGCATCCAGTTAAAGCAAAGGGAAAGAAGCCCTAAGGTGAAATTTTTAACCATTTTTACTTTTCATGTAAGGTCTTCTTGTATCTTAAATTTTTATCATATTCTATCCTGCCACCTATCTTAACCTGTAAACTAGGCAATTTGAAAACTTTTTTGTGAAAGCTAGAATTTGAGAACACTATTAAATTAAAGTTTACATTCTCAAATGACTACTATATTTGCTACTTCTAACTTTAGGGACCAAGTTTAGTGAAGTGAGTCCAGTTTTAACACCCAGCCTCCATCAGAGTTTCAAGGAATAATTCTCAGTACCTAAGCTAGGAATATGCATCTCTCCAGTTATTAAATATGCAGATCAGATACTCAGATACTCAAATATTGCCCATAAAATCTGATGATGAAAACTTGCAATATGCTTCTGATTGCCACTGCTGTATTTACATTTTTTTTCTGCTATGCCTTTTCCTTCTATGTAATTTCTAATGTAATTCTACCTTATCCAGAAATCATGGTGTCTTTAAGCAATACATGGATCTGGCAGAATCAACATATGATAAAATATATTGCCTTGCACTTTTTCCTCAAAGGCAATATAAGATATAAGAAAACACCATCTGACTCCAGAAGAATCTTTTAACAATGTACAACCAAAATATCTTGTCTTTTTTAATAAATTATTACTGCTTAGCAACATAATTTATGAGTGGGGGATGTTGGGTGATGTCTGTATGCATTTGTTCCTTACAGTGGTGATTCCTTATCACAAACAGAGATGTATCATGGTCTGTGGTACTATTTCTTTCTATTGATTTTGCCAGATTGTTTTTTGGGAAATATTTTCTGCTGCAGAAGACAGTGTCTTGCATTTAATTCCTGGTCATGAATTTCAGGGTAGCATTTTCAGAGAGTCATAGAGTGTTTTGATTTGGAAGGGAACTTAAAGATCATCTGGTTCCAAGCTCCCTGCCATTGTCAGGGACACCTTACACTAGACCAGATTTTTCAGAGCCCCATCCAACCTGACTTTGAACACTTCCAGGGATGGGGCAACCGCAACTTCTCTGGGCAGCCTGTTCCAGTGCCTCACCACCCTCACAGTAAAGAATTTCTAACATCCAATCTAAAACTACTCCCTTTCAGCTCAAAGGCATTCCCCCTTGTTCTATGAGTACATAACACCCCAAACACACACAAGTGGCTTCTAAAGGTCATAATTAACTTGTGGTGAAGAGATCTCACTGATATTCCTTAGGTACTATGAGGTAGAGCTTGGAGCATATCAGTGCAACACAGGCCACTGCAATCCCGAGAAATGAAAGACAGGGTTATTTACCTTGCCATAAAACAAAAATGAGTCTCGTTACTGGAAACAATGCAGGACACATTTAGTTTCCATAACAAAATCACTGCTCAACTGAATAGAATCTGACCCTGCCACCACTTGCTGTGTCTCTGGAGAGATCAGCAATACCCCAACAGAGATTTAGGTACAGCATGAGGCTCCTGTCTGCAGCATTCTCAGCTAAGTGTCCTGCTATGCTCTCATTTCCATGTCCAGCACTGCATTTGGAGGTCTTGTTATAGCACACACAAATAAAGATATTAGATTACCATCTCAAAATTCAGTTAAACGATAGCTGGATTGCAGATGACACTTTGTTTGTGGACACGAACCAAGAGTCATAAGCCTCATAACAGCCATAGAACAACAGCAGCTGGAAATTGATCTGTAAAATCAACTCACATGAAAATTTTCTGTGCTTCTAAAATACATTTCTACATCTGAAATTCCGAAAATACACTGGTTTTCTAAAAAAAAAGGGAAGCCTTCTAATGAGATACATATTCATTACTGGGTTTTGGAAAGCAGATTCTGTTTTGCAATTTCACTTCTCCAAGATCTACAAATGAACTGTATCAGAGTACAAATGGAGAATATTTCCTGAGATAAGCAAGTATCAATACCCTTTTCTTTCACCAATGATGTTATCTATTTTACTTGCTGATGGACTTTACCCTGCCAAATTATCTTCACCCATCTATTTTCAGATGCCAGTAATTATCACATTGGCTTGTCTTACAGCTGCAGATGACAATAGAAAATTTCCCTGATCTAATGGAAGACGTAAATAGAAGTACAAGAACAGAAAATAAAAAAAAAAAAAAAAAAAACAAAAAAAAAAACAAACAAACAAACAAAAAAGGAGGTTTAAAGTATATACTTATGTAGCCAGTTATACCCTGAAAGCATCCATGCTTCCAAGGCGTCCGTGTGCCTTGTTTCTATTATAATCAGTCAAGATGAGGCATGATTTTTATTATTTCTTTTCCTCCCTGTACTGAAGCTATTTGTCCCAGAGATGGAACATTACTGTGTTATGAATTCCATTACATTCTACATTTGTTAGCAGATATTTTAGCTGAAGTCTACTATGTAATTGGCACCATCCTGTATGGTCTGAATACCAATGAGATATGAAGAATTCCTTTTGTTTTAATTTCTAGTGGGCTGGGGAGACATGATATATTGCAAAACTTCATTGTACTTGATCTCAGAACAAATGAACAAGCAAGTCTCTTAACAGAATCATCTTTCAACACTAGGAATGATATTTTTTTTGAGCGATATCAGCTGTGATTTCTTTCTAACGCAATTAATTTGTGGTTTTCTCTTCACTGTTAAGACAGAAAGAGATACTAAGCTTTCTTTGTCGTATAGCTCGTCTAGTACAGTTAAACAATAAAGAGTTTTTTTTTTTATTCTGGCATAAAAAGAAAGAGATAATATCAGTGAAAATCCACCACAAAAGTATCATTTTCAGTTCTGCTTAATATTTTTTTCTTTTGTTTAACTCTCTTGCATTTCAGACATGAAAAAACTACTGCTTAAATAAGTGGTGAAGTTTATTAAAGTATTGTTCCTATTTCTTTTGGACTCTTTTCAGTTTTAAGTATATGATTCCCTATCATAATTTTTGTCTGAGTTCTTCTTAAACAGTGCTACATGGCAAGCAACAATCCATCACTCAACTCTAAAATGGCTTAGCAAAAAATCTTTTAACCATAAGGGCAATCTTTCCAGGCAGCATTGTCTTAAGAAACCTTAATTTTTTTAAACAGCTTTAATTGTAAAGCTATGCTGCTGGAAGCACCCTTGGTTTATAGAAATGAAATCACAGGTTTTACACACTTTTGTTTAAAACTCTGTCCCTTACATCAGTCTTAAGACATTTTAGATCCATTGGTTTATGAAGGTAAAGAGAATTTCAAAGGGATACATTACAGGGAGTGACATAGCTACAATAGGCTTCGTTCAAAATGATGTAAAGAATAGGTCTGTCAGAACCCTATCTCCAAAGGGGCCCATCTTGGCTTATAAAACAAAATAAAAAGTCTGCTGCTTTCCACTGGTTTATGACAAAGGTATTAGCAAATTATATGTGATGGAGAAGAGACCACAGAACAAATATGTACTGCTTTATAATTCCTCCTTATATTTTCACTCACACTGCAGTTTATATTCAGTCTTCCATGCTGACATCTAGTAATAACTAAATAACGATGAGGATTCATTTGCAGGCAGACCAGGTTTGCTTGTTAGATGTTTCTGACAGAATTGAATTATATAATAGTAAGCACTTGGCAACAGAAATTATGCGAAACAGTGTTAAAACAGGATTTTTATGTTGCTTTGGTCTGTTATTCTGCTTTTCTGGAACTCCAATTCGGTGATAATCACTTAGCTGGAGATGGTAAACCAAGTTTTAATTCAATGAAAATCCAAAGCCTGCAGACATCACAGTTGGAACTTGTTCTTAATTACACTTATCCAAAAGAAGACAGTGATTTCTTCATATCAGTAATTTTCAACATTTTCCATTTTATGATGCCATTTTCTATTTCCAGTTTGTATTGTAAATATATGCTTATTTTTCTTTCATGAATCCCTGAGGTATCCATTCCCCAAAAGACCAAGAATGAAAGGCTGAGATCAACTGGACTATACTGTAGTTAGTGCAGGAAAAAGCTTTTCTGGTGGAAGAAGTAAATGTATGTAATGAAAACTTGTACACCAATAATATAGTAAATATTGTCTATTTATAAGAAAAAGCACAAGAGTTTTTGAGTATGATTTATGGATAAATAATTGAAACAAGGACAGAAGATGATCTCATTCCATATCCAGAATTTGGCAACAGACTTTGGCATGTGGTACTTTATTCTCCTATCTATGTGTTCCATTTTCAGACAAGCACTTTCATGCTTCCTCCCATGCTGCTTCTTATGTTACTTATAAAGATGAGGAAGACTATGTAATTTTTGCCCTTTAAATTTCTCTCTTAAAACTCTGACTTCTATGCTTATTAAAACATGTCATTCTTAAACTGTGTCTTCTGTTTTTTGTTTCACCTTACGCATTCTTTGTATCTTTTCCTACGGCTGCCTTTGCATCTGTGTGTTTTTAAAGCATTGAGGACACTGACATCACATCTCTGTTCTATTTGCGGGATGACAGCAAAAGGTGAAATGGAAGACACATAAACAAAACGGATAAAAGCATTTAAAAGATTTTACATAGTTTGAGCAGCAGGAAAGTGCAGTTTGACAAAAATTGTGTCTGTTACATACTGCATTCCTACTCCATGATACTGTGCTGCACTCTGGATACATGAACACTTTTATTATTTGAACAGCAAAACAAGAGTAAAAATTTCAGTACAATTTTTGAGACTACCTTTCTAAAAATAAAGGTCTGTTATACTCTGTTCTGATACTCTGCTCTTCAGCTCTCTAAATATCTGTCAAAGGACCAGAGATTTTGGATTAAGGCCTGTGAGCTTCAAAATTAACATACAGTTAGCAACGAATGTTCAGATGGGCATTTTTTCCCACCTCATCCCAGCATTATTTACTGAAGGAATGCTGTCCTGTTTTCACAGGCTTAAGGGTTTGTGTGTAAATGATGTATATACAATAAGCACTGACCTACAGCTCACCGAGTATCACATCTAACGTAGAAAATTCTGTATTCCCACTAATGCTGATTCAAGGTTTGTAGCAAGATCCTGAAGAATCAGCTTCATCTTTTCACCAATAATTCTGTTTCTCCATCAGAAATACTACACGACTAATGTATATCACTGAACCAAGAATGATAAACATTGATGCTAACCCAATAAATACTGCATTACTTTCTTAAAGTTGACTGATAGTGTATTATTAACAGCTTTATTACCAGGGCAAAGTTCCATGGGCAACAGCAGTGAACTGTCAAAGATACTCATAAAGAAATAACAATAAGCTTACATTTATAAAACACTTTTCCTCCCAAAGGAGGCAAGGGTGTTTTCCAAAGTTGATACAAAAGAAACATAACAACATCTGTTGATAACTAGGGGGACAAAAAATGCTGTAAGGATGTGAAATGTGCTCCAGAATCTTTACTGACTGCAGATGAATTGCAAATTTTTTTTTTAATAAAGAAAAATTTAAGAAAACTCTTCAGTGGTGAAAAAAACCATGATAATCTTGGTTGGGTATTAGTCTAGAAGACTGCCATCTCATAATCATACCATTTGCCTAAATTCTAAAGTTTTTTTCAAAAATCAGAATTCCTAGAAAAAGACCAGGTCAATCTATGACAAAGATCCTACAAATAAGACTGGATGTAGTCACAGATACTGAAGTATAGGAAGCACTCAGGGAAAACTGAGACCACTTGAGGTCTTGCAGAAAGAAAAAAAAAGAAAAAGAAAGGATAAGAATAGGTGACTATATGTTCAGAAGGCTGTGCGTACGCAGATGCGTCAGTACTCCAAGGATACGTGAACACTTCTCTACTATGCAGATACATAATCAGTTTACATTTAGACAACTGGGAGGTGTGGCCTGAAAGCAATGAAAGCAGTTATGTCGAAGGATTATTTTTTCTGAGCATTCTAGGCTAGAATAAGTAATTTTAGGGATGTGACTATAACTTTCTTCAGTGAATATTTCAATTTATTGTAAAAGCTAATTTTCCTTTTCAGTTTTTGTAGCTGTGGTGAAATCAACTCTCTTCCCTGTAAACATTCTGGATAGGCTTTCTTGGGAAAAATGCAGAGCACAGTCTAGGCTACTGAAAAGAGGAGTCTCATATGTAGTTCTGAAGAGGTGTTAAGAAGTCCCCTGGATGGTGCTGATATGCAGCAGCTACAGATTCTAAATGTATATGGGAATGCATATGTATATATCCTTAAGCACAGAGATGCACAGATGCACACCCACCCACCTCTGCACACCCATGCACACATACATTTAAAAGTCTAGATGTACATTTAGTACTGCTTTTCACGTTCATTCTGCTTTTCATCCAAGGATTTAGGAGCATTTTGCAGACATTAGCTAATAATCTCACAACCCAGGGTAGGTAAGGGATATTCCTGAGTTAAATATTTATCTACTAACCTACTGGGGATTCTGCTGTTCCTGACAAAATTCTGACAACCTCTAGCTGGCAGGTGAAAGCACAGAAAGAGAAACATGGAAACAAAAACCAGCCCTGCTTCATGCCTTCTTGTTGAAGTAGGATCACACCAGCTGAGGCCACAAGTGGAAAAAGCATTTGAATGCCAAGCACATAAAAGTCCCACAAAGGCAAACATCATAATTAGCAAGGGATGGGAAAGCCAGCATGAGGCAAAGGGGTCAGTTTGATCTTCAGAGTTATCATTCAAGAGTGTGACACTGAGATTACACAATGTCATGCAGGTAATGCAAATGTTAAACAAATCACCATCTTGAAATTTCTTAAACTCCTACTTTACAGCTTTAAGATCAGATGTGGTTTTGATATTTGTAATGTTTTTCTTTGTTAGATTCCCTAATGAATATAACAGTCTTTACCTTAGCAGGAAATCTGGACCAACCATTTGAGGTCTGTTTTCTTTATATCTTGTGGCTCACAGGTTTGCTTTTGGACACCTAATAAATCATTCACTAACATCTCAGAATTTGACAATTCCTCCTCCTTATAAATTCACTGCTGAATCAAGGACCACAAAATAAGTCAGAAAATCGCACTGTTTCAACTTTTCTGATCTAAAATACCTAAATCTGGTGGATTTAGGGCTTTTTTTCATCAGATGTCCTTCAATTATTTGGGTTCAAATTTTACCTGTACTTGCACTGCAAGTGGCATTGCAATTAATAATTCCAGACCTTTCTTCCTATATGCCATGGGACTGTCATAGATTTCACCCTATGCCCCCCTACAAAACAGAGATTACCCGCTGGCAGATTTTTGGACTGGAGGGAAACTCCTAATCATTATCAAACCTTGTTATAACTAATTAGTGAAAGCACACCTTGCTTTCATTTGTTTGGAAGGCAAGAAAAAGATAGTAGCAGATTATGGCCAAACATAAACTCCGTGTGGCATTTATTTTCCTATGGATCATGTGGAGGGATATTAGAACTAATATGTTAATTTTCTTTAAGACATCTAACACCTGAAGCTACGATGTTCTTTCAGCTTATGTGAGTAAGCAAAGGATCTAGACTCAACCTTGTTAATAACATTTGTTCAATTCATAGCTGTGTAAATATTCTATGACCTCAATGAAGACAATGCAGTCATTCTGTGTATTGATGTAATGAAAGCAGAGTGTGACCCAAAAAGCATACACGTGTCTTAAAAAGCTCTGGAAATTTAACTCATAAATAAGTTACAGCAAACCAAACTGGCATTCCCTTCCCCAGTAAAATATTCATGTTTGACTTTCATGGAATTCCTCCCAGACTAAGGTAATAGAGGCTGTTCAGCTGATTTCCCCTCTCAATAATACATTCTGAGGGCCCTACACTCTCAGTCCTCAAGGGAAAAGAGTTGCTTACATGGTATATTTGCTGAAATCAGGATTATCTTCCAAAGGATTGGTGAATATAAAGAGCAGACTAAAACTCCTTTTAATCTTCCATGGTTTCACCTGATCACATTGAAGGTAAGCCTGAAGATTTTGTGCAATTTTCCTTTAAAACTGTCATTAAACTGAATAAATTCATATATATATATATCTTTATGAAGATGTACTTTAAAAAGGAGAATTTTGTTAAAAGGAAAATGTGTGTATGCTTGTGTGTATGAAGACTTTGTGCCTTTCTTAGAGTACTAAGCTCAAACATTTTTTATACCATTTTGAACTTGTTCCTTTAAATTTTATATTAGCTGATGTGTCTTTCTTACTGAAATATTCCAAACCAAAAACTATGTCATACTTGTTAGGTAAGAAAATCCTGGGGGAAACTACGTCCTACTGAGATATTCCTGTTTGACTGGACTCTGTGAAGGAGAACAGTCATTGAGGGACTGTGCAGACCAATACCAGTGAAACAGGGAGTTTACTGTCATTTTCATTGATGAAATCATCACAAAGAGTGCCTGATGATCTGTCATTACCAATCAGCCACACAAAAACCTCATGCCCCAAAGAACAGATATCTATCTTGTGGTCAAAGGGACATGAAGATTTAAAAATAAATAGAAGGAAAATAATGTAGACTTTGCCACCATTAATGACATTAAAATCACCTGGCTGCCATTACTTTTACTAAATGCAGTTTTATTAGATTCAAAAGGAGTGGGTGAGGATTGAGGACACAGGATTATGTAGGGTTAGATAGTCTGAATACTAAAGGAGCTATAAGGAAGCAATTCTTAGGAACTATGTATTAATTGAGGCTAGTAGAGGTGATTGGTCTAATTTTGTTCCTACATCTACAGTCTCTGGAATTTAATTTCTTGAGGAATGTGAAAGTGGACTTATGAAAACTTTTATGTAAGTGAAAACTCACCTTCAGACAACATTGCTGGGTTTGTGTCACTTGTTTCTCCTGTTTGAATTTTGCCTTCACAGTAAATGGAGATTTCATCCCTCTACTAGGAGCAGTTAAACTGGCTACAGAGATGTTGCACCTGCCTGATGAGTGCATCGTGGTGTGCTTAGTTCCTCCCACGAGATGGAGCAGCAGAGCTTCATCTCTTTGGCACTGTACCTCTATCCAAAGAAAATCTCCTTTCTGCAGGTGTGGGGGTTGACAGTCACCTTGCATAGGTAGTCCACTGTGACATGTATCTCACACCTAATCAACTGAAATAAAATTGCACATTTTGAATATCTAAACTGAGGAATCTTTTATATAGGCTAATAATTTTGGACAGGTGCTAAGAATGATACAATCTACGAGCAGACATGTTCTCACGAACAGACTCTGGACAGCCAATATGAGCATGAAGTGCTCTTCTGAAACTGGAACTGATGAAGTCAGGAAGGTTGGTGCCAGAGGAAGGAAGGGAAATCAGACACAAGACAGATTGATTCCTGCTCTGCCTCATAGCTTCTAGGTCAGCATTTAGATAAACTTTGATTAAGTTCAAGTTCAGGACTGATAAAACATCTCTGAAGCCAACAAAGTTCAGACCTCAGACCAGCTGTTGAGAAGCAGAGGAATGTTAAAGGCATGGGGAACATAAAACTACTGAAACATCTTACAATCAAAATCTCTGGTGGGCAGAAGCTCTCTGGTGGTCTTGGTACACTGCCTCACACTGGAAAAAAATGTACTGATGTAACAGTAGCTGTGTACTGATGGCATTAAGAGACCTATCAAAGCGTCTGAACAGATTCAGTTCTTCCTGAGTTAAAGAAGAGCCAAGAGATTTCATCCTAAACCTTTTTTCCCAGAGCCAGCTGCAAATTTCACAAGATATTCACCTATTGGATGTTTGAGTGTGTTGTACCAACATTCATTTTCAGCACCTACGCTGATGTTATTTGCAGAAGTGAATCTCAGCCAGGAAAACACAGAGGGAAAAAGAACAAATAGGGAGGATAGGCTTGTAGAAAAGAGGAAAGTATAAGTTAAAACAATTAGCTGTTTTAATTAAAAGTTGCATTAAAAAAAGGGTAGGATGATCTATATTTTGTGATGACATTTAATATTTCATTATGCCACCTTGTTACAGTTTGATTTCTTTTCACACATATAGCAAAGTAAATAATCAGGTCTTATTTCTCACATCTTTAAGGTTTTTTTCGGTTTGACATTTTTTATATAAGTAACATAATGCAGTAGAATAAACCAAACCAACAGGAGGGAGGGTGAAATGCCACCATGTCTCACCTCTGTCAAGAACCAGTTAATGAGTGATACACGTATTCTGTTCAGGGTTTCACATAGACTGTGTTGGTTAAGGTGAACACATACAGACATGAAGTCCACTGTAAGGCACCTTTCCTGTGAAAATATGACAACAAATCCTCAAAGAAGGAAGGAGAAAAAATAAAAGAGTTTTATTGCTTGCTAAAGATATTGCTAAGGCAATCAAATAAAACAGTTCTTGATACAACAGAAAGAGAACTTCAGCTGTTTAACATCAAAATATTGTCTTTTTTTTTTTGAATTAAGAAACCGGGAAAGTCTCTCTCTTATGGTTAATGAGGAAATTCAGGGCTTTTAGAGAAGAAATAGTATATCCTTCTGGGTCTCCTAAGAGATCTCAAAAGAGAGTTTGTGAAAATTAATGTTCTGCACACAGACATACTCACTGATGAAGTCACTTAAAGAGAGAAATTATCTCCAAAAGTTGAGAGTTAAGTATATAGTATGTATAAGGAATGAGACATTGGCCACTACCTAGTCATGAAAGGGGAGCAAATCAGCTCAGTAAGGGAAACAGAAGGACAGAAAAACATCATGATTTGAATTAGGTATAAAATTAAAGTAATATGAGCATACTTTCCTTTCAGTCCCTCATAACTATCATTTCCACATTTGTCTTTTTCATAACAGTATTATATAGTTTAGGTCTTGTTAGAAAATTATTCTAGTTGCACTTTCCTTTAATCTGGTTGAATTAGTGTGAATTAAACTGCCAGATAACAATAAAGCATTCATTCCTCATGCTCAGATGTGAAAATCTCTGAACTTCAGCACTGAGGCTATAGCAAGTGCACCATCTTTCAGCACATCCTTCAGATTGTCTAAGGAGCAATGGACTGCATTCTCTTCCCATCCTCCATTGCAACTGCCTGGACCAGATGTGGATCTATCCCTAAAAAACTCAAGACAAAAGTATCTTTCAGCGACTGATAGTGGTTAGGAAAAGTATCTGACATGAAATGAGACTTTAGGCTGCATATGCTCCCTCTTGTTTTTGTGAAGTTTTTTTTTTGTTTGTTTGTTTAAATCTGATTGCCACCATGGTATCCAAGGGACACTTGGGACTGCATTGTGATTTAGAAAAGAAAGAATGCTGTGTTGGCATAAGATCTAATAAAAAAAAAAATTCTTTATTTAAAATCTGTCCTATTTAGTGTGTTTTCACCTTTTTATTAGGTATTATTTTGTAAAAGCACCACAGTAGCTGAGCAGTGCTTTTACCTAACAGAAATTAAAGTCACTGTGCAGGAGTTCAATTTTAATGTGTGTTCTGGGAGTGAAAGTCCACCAAGAAAGCTACAGTTAATTTAGCAGAGCTCATAATATACACTCATTTCTTAGCCATGGGGACTTGACTTTAAACTGTCTGAAGGTCAAGCATACACAGACTGCTACAGGATCCTTCCAGAACCTGAGCCACATCACACATCTGCCACTCCTCGCTTAGAACAATTCAGCACAGTTAGGAGCCTCCATCTAAAAAGAAGCTGAAGATAAAGTAAACACAGCAAATGAATTACCCTTCTCCCTCTGGAGAGGTCATGTTCGAGGTTCACTGCTGATGCAAGATGGTGAAGCTTGCACCAGTGCCCACCTGCCAGGGATTAAACAGAGAGCTACAGTCTCCAGTGCAATCAATGCCTAGTCTTTAATGGGCTCTAAATTCATCACCGGAAGCTCTGACAAGCCCATAATCCATTCATTAATGTGTGTTAATATGTGCCCTGTGGAGTTGTCCTAACTTAAAAACAAAAGGCAAGGCATTCACATGTGTTATTTGGAATAGGATGGAACAGGGAACCCTTAGCGCCGTGGAGAGAGAAACGATTGCAAAAAGGGTTTTTATTGCATGTCTCCCAGCAGGATATTTAGAAAATAAAGATCCAACACATGCTGCAGCAATAAAGCAATTCCTTCTTGGCCAGATCCAGATAGTGCTATGCAATAGTTCCCTTGACTTCTTTCAAATGGATAAATATTTTCTTCTGTGCGTCAAGCAGGTGTGCGCAGGTTCAAAGAGGTTACAAAGAATAAGCTCTGATCACCTGTACGTCTGGCTTGAGGAGAGCCAAGACAGGAACAAGGTCAACAGTCAGAAAGTATAGTGCTAAGACACTACCTCTGTCTCCTTTCAGCCTCATGAGTCATGAAAATTGACCCAGCTCTGCCCAAGGTTCGCAGGTGTCTCATTCTAAAAAAATGTTGAGGACACCTGAAAACCCTCCCCCAGTATTGTGTGGTCCCTACTTATTGCTGGCAGCTTAGACTGTGGATTAGAGACATAGCTGAATGCTAATTAGAAGCATTAAAATATGAGGACATTGAAAGAACCAGCATAGGCATAGAAATATAGGCAAAGAAATGGCAGCCGAATAAAATGAGTAAAATGTCAGCTGAACACCAAGAACCAGCTCAAATCCATCTCAATTGACTCTAGATTTGAGAAATTTATATATTTATTATTATGCTTTAATATTGTTTTTATGGTTTAATTACAGTTTAATTAAACTTAATATTTACTTGCATCAAGTTAAAAATTAACATATATTTATAAGTAATTAGGTTTAATTAAATTATAGACAATTTGCATAAACAGAGACACTCCTGTTCTTTGTCCATATAATGGGGACTGCTTTCCTGACATTACTTAAACAAAGCATGCAGGACTTGTTAAAATTAGTTTCATTACAGATTATGAAAGAGGAAGTTCAATAGGGACTTTTACTGCACAATAATGAATCTCACAACATTTGGATCACTTATATCATCTTTTGCCAGTTTTGAATATCATCTCTCAAAATAAAATGTCACTTGTCATGATATTTTCCCTATACTTTATTAAAATTAGCCAGTAAACAATATTGACAGATATAGATTAAGAGGTCTTTGGAAGCAGTACAAAATTCTTTTTTCTGAAAACAAATTGAAAGGAATAGCGTCTGTTGAAAATGTCGTTATTCTTTTAGCTTCTTATCTTATAACAAAACTTCGATTTATCCCAGGCTTTTGTCTCTTACTTTGTAGAAGTAAAACCTAGCCGCTGTCCACAACATTCCATGAAAAAACACTTTTGAAAGCCTAAAAAATATGTTGATGGTGATCCATAATATTTAACCTCTGTTTAGCTCAGAGGCCACATTTGTTTTATATCTATTTTTTTTATGACTAGTCTGGTTGCAAAAATTTCCCAGGACAAAAAATATCATAAAAATACAAAATAGTGTTGATTGCTATAAAGTTCAGTAGAATACTATAGTCCTGCATTTTGTATTGAAGTCCCTAATTAAAACTTAACAAAATCAATTCTTACTTTGCTTCCCCTCTTTTTGATACCTCTCTATCAGATTAACTGGAAAGCTCTGATGTACACATCTTTCCAGCACCTACTGTGGTGAAGACAGATGCAAAAAGACCATTTATAATCTTGTGCTTTCTGACTGGCTCTCTGTACTCTGGAGGACCAGCAGACCCACTGGCTCGCTCTGCAATACTTCTGATCTATAAGAAAAATCTGAAAGATTTCTTTGTCTTTGTGTCTTCAATTTTTTTCTTAACCTTCTTTTATGTCCTATCTTTCAAACCTTCCATTCCTTTATGCTAGTGCTATTTGTCCTATCTTTCTAATATTTAAACGGGGCTATGTAACCTCTCATTCTTGCCCACATAATTTAGCTATTTTATCCCTTTATTCATTCTTTCAATACATTCAAATATATTTGTTTTAAGAAATGTAAGGCTTCTTAAAACTCACTTCTCTGAGTGAATTCTATGGTGATTCTTTGGATTTTAATTTCCTGAATTTTCCCTTAAATTACTTTTTACAGATATCCTCTTTTTGAATTTTGATATCATGAACTAAACTGGATTAATTATTTCATACCACCACAGTGTAAATCAGATTTGATATAGTTATGTTTATCATTTTCAACAAACCAAACCAGCTTATAGTACATATTGAATAAAACTCTGCCTCTTGTTCCAAATTTAAGTCCAAGCTACTTTTCTTCCTTACATTCAGAGTCAAATAATCAATAGTCTATCATTCTACCCATGTTCTGTTCTTACTTTGTAACTGATCAAAACGTTTCATGCTCATGAGTGATAAATTTGGAATATAAGGAAGACTCAACTTCAGAAAAATCATGAAGTCTAAGAATCTAAGCCTTCCTTTCCCTGCTACCAAAAACTACAGTGAGATAGCGTCTAAGACAGATATGGCCCAAATTATTTAAGGTTTTGATGACCGAGCCAATACCTCAAAAAGAAATCCTTGTAGGAGCACCCAGGTGATAGGTTACTGCTGGATACTGTAGATGTCATATTGTTTCTGCAGTCTTGACTCACTATTATAATACAAATCACTGAAAAAACCCCAATATACAGTTTCATTTTTCAAAATAAATAACAACTTACAATTCTATTTTAAGGGTAAGGTGAAAATTTACCAATAAATCAAATGTAACTCTTCTGAACACCCTTGTGCAGCTGTATTATCTGTACCACCATTGTTGGAAGACCATGAAAGGGTCTCTTCACCCACTGCACAAATGGATGCACAATGACAAGAAGCAATGCATTCAAAATGCTGATGTTTGCACTATTTAGTCTCTTTATTCTCAGTTTCACACATATACTTGTTGAGTTTTACATCTTCTTTAGGAAAACTATCAGTGAACAGAAATTTCAAATGATTTCTTGAAAGATACAGTCAGCAGCCACAGCAGAAAAGGAACCTGGGTGATTGCTCTGACCACAGGTTTGCTCATTCTTTCTATTAAAAAAAAAGAAAAAAGAAAAAAGAAAGATTTCAATTAAAGCCATATATCTTTAAACAGAATAAATAATAGTATTTAATTGCTCTGCAGTCTGTATTTACACCAGCATAAAATGTGTATAAAAACCCTACCAAACTAACTCAATAACCACTTTGCTCTGTTTTTACAATGCATAGAAATATTAAGCGTCTAACAACAGGTTCATAATTTTTAAGGTTTACTGGAAAAGTTTTTAGTTTACAAGGTATGGTGTTAGTTATAACTAATCAATTTAATCTTGCCCAAATACTTCTCAACAAAATTGCTGTCTAATGGCAATAATTCTCAGAATAAAGTGTCTTGATAATAAGACTGTCCTTCAGTGACCTGGGAGGATATATTTGGTGCTATAAATATTTAGATGTAGATATGATTTAATTCCTTGACATTCTTCGAAGTTTTTTGCCTTCTCTGAATATCAATGCATCCATGAAAGAACAGTATCAATGCATCTAAAGAAGAAAGTAGCTGAATGTTGTTTTCCAAAGCAAACTGTTAAAGGATGACTCTTATTAATAATAACCATAGAACTATTTTAATCTTCTCCAATTACTGTGACATAAAAAGCCAATCAAATAAAAAGACTGAGCCAGCTCTTAGACATGAATAGCATTGTAATTTCTTTTAAGGCATGCAGTTTCCTGAAAGGTTGCATTTAGAGTGGAATATGGCACAATAAAAGAGTGTTCTAAAAAATATAAACAAACAACAATAATAAAAGAATCTCTTTCTCCTCAGGAAGAAAATATATGCTAAACTGTATTACTTATCTATCAACAAGAAATAATCATCTCCTGGAAGAATGGAGAGATTCAAGAATTTTATGAAAATGTTTTGGATATTTCACAGAAATCTGAATAAGTATTTTTCTGAGGCAAATCAAATACTTAACGTTTTTCAATTTGTTTGTGCTGCATTCTGAACTCTGTCATTAATCCAGCAGGTGAACCGAGAAGGAAAATTCCTCTGATGCCCCATATTTACTTTTCATTTCTGTTCTAGTAGGTCCATCTCTACAACATAGAGGAAAGTTGGTGTCACAGCCCAGGTAATTTTCCAATATTCCTACCACTGATACCAATTAGTGCTAATTGTGAAAGAGATTTTTAATAATATAAACACCTGTACATTAAGAAATAGACTAAGACCACCAAAACATATGGTTCAGTGTACACATGGGAACAATTTTCAGTCTCTAATGAGTGTACCAGAGTGCTGGCTGAATGTTAAAGGCTACCTTTTCATTTTACTGATTTGATTTGTTTATTTCTTTGTCTATATGGATATCTGCAAACAGTGCCATCAGGCCATCTAAATTTGAAAATTTCAAAGTGAAACACGTTAAACTATTTAGTTTGAGCATCTGAATAATATATTTGAGTATCCATTGAATAACATAAATCCTATTTTAATGATGAGGAACTGAAATATGGAGCAAATAAATAACTTTCCTAAGTCTGCAGAAGAGCCATTAGTGCTGTTTCCAAAGTGAATACTAATCTCCAAATTGTCCATCCAAAGCCTTGTTTGTAGGATTATTTTCCAAGTTTAGAGCAACTGGTTAAAACTGGTTAAAAGTGCATGAGGATATTTTTCAACCAAGATAAGAACACTTTCCAAGAATATGTCATTGTCAATGACAAAGGTTTGATATTGAAGGTGAACATGCTTAACTCAATTCTGTATTCTAAATCGTTAAACACTGGTATTGAACTAAATGTATCTGAAATTTACAGATACACAAAGATAAAAGTCTGAACAGTGTAAGGAAAATGTCACAGTCAAAATTAATTGTTTCTGTGATTTCAATTCAAATTCCTTTATTTCATGGTAATTTAAGAATTTTTTTTCTAATTCACAATGTCTTAATTTTTCCAGAACTGGAAATTTAGGCTGAAATCCTAGCAGCTAACCTACTAAGGTAAAAGGACTTTTTTTGTCAATGAAAATACATTAAAATAACCACTTTGAAAAGAAAGAAGACAAAATGTGAGTCAATGTGCTTAACGCAATATCCAACTTTACTGAAATTAATGGAATGAAATGTGCAAACAAGTGTAGAATCTAGGTGGAGCCCCAGTGAGCTACTTCAGCCACCATCCTGCTTCTCCTCACTGATTTTCTCTGCTGTGCATCACCACTGTTGCCAAATTTAGAGTAGCTGAAAGAAGCTAAAAGGAGCTGAGCTGCAAAACAGGAAGCAACACTCTTCATTGCCACTAGCATTTCCTTGTGAGTTTACATCTAAACACTCTTTCCTCCTCCCACCTCACTATTGTCCCACTTTGTGACTATTGTGAATAATGGAGTCAAGGAATGAAGGGGAATAAATGAAGTAGCTCCCAACTCAATATGTTGAGCAACAGTTGGCCTGAACAGGTGAATCTGTCCGTAAAATCCTGTCTAGTGATGGAGTCCTGCTTGTCCTCCCCACAAATTCTACTCTGATCTAAATCATAGAATGACCTGAGTTTGAATGGTCTTACAAGGATTGTTGAGTCCAACTCCAAATCTGAATGCATATATCCTTTGTAGAAGTAGTGGTAAGATAGGAAAAAAAAAATTAAAGATCAAATTCTTTTTGAGAATGTCTGCTGACAAGCTGTGAAATTTCAAAGTTATTTTTGCTACTACTGAGTTTTAATTTTGCTCAGGTAACAAAATCTGGACAAGAGGGAACCCTTAAAAAACCTATTAACTGGGAGACTGAATGAGGGATCTACATTAGGCGAGATGGACTGTATCCCAGAGATTCTGCTTTCCCAAAATCATAGAATCATAGAATCAACCGAGTTGGAAAAGACCTCTGAGATCAACAAGGCCAACTCTTGATCCAACACCACCCTGGTTACCAGACTATAGCACTAAGTGCCACATCCAGTCTCATCTTAAAAACCTCCAGGGATGGTGAATCCACCACCTCCCTGGGCAGCCCATTCCAATGTCTGATTACTCTCTCTGTAAAAAATTACTTCCTAATATTCAACATAAAGAATCTAATTAGGTATCTTAGAGAATATTTTGTTTGCAAAGACCTAATGTGATAAACCACACATTAGGTGATATGCTCAAGTTATGTATATAGGAAGTTTTGAACAGGACTGGGAATATTATCCAGATTTTGAGTCCAAAGCCAGAGCTCTAATTATACAATTGACCTGACCTCTGCCTGCTGCTTTCCTTCCATTAGTATCCACGGCTGATGCATTGCACATTCCCACATGATACAGACAGTGAAGGATTCATAAAATACAATGCAGCCAATAAAGCTGCAATAGCTGAATACTGCTAAATCAGCAAAAATGTTAGACTGAAGAATTTAGATAAAAAGGTTTCATAATTCTTGAAGATCAACCATGACCAGATGGGAGAAAGGACTTGATTGCCATTTAAAACTTATTATACACCTTTGTATTAAGACCCTATAAGAAGAGAACATTCTGTCTTTAATACAGCAGCAGATAAGGTTACCCCAACAGGATTACAGGTATATTATGAGATTTATGTGTTACTCATTGCTAGATTATGTTTCAGAGAGCTTGAAGCATAAAAACAAGAAAGACAATTTCTTGAAGGCCGGCATTTAATTATAGACTTATCCAATAAGCCATTATTGAACTGACTCGTCAGATAGGCTCTTTCCAAAGGATTATACCTAACTGTGCAATTTTTCATTGGATTTAGTTTTCAAGGCTGACCAAAGGTTTTGGAAATGAAGGCAGGACTAGAATACTGTCAACAAAATGCTCAGCTGTTACCATCAAAGTCTTTAGTAGGACATAAATCTCAGTCAGTTGGTTTGCTATTTATCCTTTGCTATATACTTTATTTGCTGAGGGTTCCAACAAGAAAGTCCAGCATTTTAACAGAATCTTAAAAAGAAATTTAACATTGCTATCTAAATATCTCTATATTTAGAACAGAAATATTTATTTTATTTCTTTTAGCAGGTTCAATATCTATAACTGATGGTCCTTTGAAAATAGAGATAAACAATACAGAAGCTTGATTATTCTTATAACCTATCTTACATGAAAAGACAGCAAACCTTAGAAAATTGCTTGACCATACTATTGCTTAGGTCAATCTAATTGTTAATAAATGTGAAACAATAGAAATAATAAACAACTCCTTTGCTCCATATAGTGCAGTAGCACGTCAAAAAAGCAAGAGTGGACAGAGAATCAATGACCACTACACCACTAACCTAACCACTACATCTTCTTTGTTAAAACAACTTCCCAGTGTAGCCCTAAGGCAAATAACAGAACTCCAGTGGACGGGTAGTGGACAATTAAGTAAGAATCTGCCTCTATATAAGCACAAACAAAATCTGTTTGGAGTTTGGAAAAACTACAATCCAAATAAAATATTTCTCAGAACATTGCAATGTCACTGTCCTTTGACAGATTTTCAGGACAATGACCAGGTGTTTCCAAAAATTAGAAATTTGCATCACTAAATTGTCATCCTAACCCAGTCTTAAGAAAGGTGCAGTAGAAATGTGGCTTGAGTGTGTCTCTCAGATTTAACATCTCTCGAAGGCACTCTTGGGTTAGGTATGTACTAACATAGCACCTCTCCTACAAGTCTATTCAACTCATACCTTAAAGCCAAGGCTCCCAGATAGGAATATACCATCTTCAGTGTGTTTGAATGACAATGTTTGAAATGGAAATTTTATCAAAACCCAGCGGTGCTTCCTACCATGACAGATAAAATTACAGTTTGCCAAGGGGATGACACAAAACAAAGGAAAGCTCAAATAATGTGGGTCTTCTGTAAGAAATTGTGCTTTTGACCTTAAGATAAGTTTGTCATTGGCACAACAGGGTGAGCACATGTGAACAGGCTGATAGCATTAGCAGAATAATATGTAAACACTTTGGTCCATCTGGGATCTCGAGTAATAAAAGCAAGAGTTTCATGCCCTAAGCCTTTTCATCATTAGGAAATGGTCTGTTTGCACTTGTACGTTGTATGCATTCATTTATTTAGCCAAAGTTTGTTTGTTTTCTCCTCTATTCCTGAGAGCTCACATCTGTAAGAATATATGAGATTATAGTTTTCTGTTACACGAGGGAATTTCATTCAGTTTGTCTTGCTGGGACAATAATAAAGCCTCCTCTTGAGCACAGTAAAAATCTATTAATATTATTCAATGATAAAGCCATTTTTCCAAATATTGTGTCTCGTTTTTGCATTTGGGAAGTTATATTCTACTGTCTAAAATTACCCTACAAGGTTCACAAGCGAAAGAATCCCTTCATCCCTAAACTTTTGCTCTCTGCTATTGTAAAAGTCCATTCTGAATATTGCTTATTGTTTGTAGACACTCTCTGGGATTAAAAGGTCTACAAGAACTTCTAATTATTAGATCCTGGAATGTATTGTAAGAGAACACACATTTTCAGTAGAGTTTGTACTGAATCCAGGGATCTTAAATTCATAGTCATAATTTGAAGTTGTATCCAAACCTGAAAAAATGCTTAAGTCCTAATTTAGATTAATGTTGTCAAGTATGTTAAAAATGCTCTGTCAAGAGTTTCTTTTGAGGTATATCTATGTAAAAAAAAAAAATTGGGGTTGATAGCTCACAAAATTTTTGTAGAGCACAAAGTCACTATTACAATTTTTTTTGACCCAGTCTCAAATAAAGAATTAATTATGTTCAAATACACTATTAAATACAGCCTCCTTGCCCTGGCTAACTACAGAGATACCCTTTTTTTTTTTGCATGTTTCATCAAAAGCAAAGACTTAGAGTGGTCCCTATTCTTTTTCCTGTACTTTTTTTTTGCTGAAGGCAACACTGTCAGCTAATGATGTGTATGGTTACTCGTGACAAGTTGAATGTCAGTGTCAAAGCATGGAGCCTGACCTGGACTTGCAAAGGGAGGCTCATTACAAGCACACTTAGACAGCCTTTCAATCTCCGATATCACTTATCACAATTCGTTGTTCAAACCAGAACAAGCAAATGCCCCTCCACCAGTCTCACATGAGTCACTCTACAGAGCAGAAGTGTTAAACTGTGCAGTTTGAACAGCTCTGTTTTGAGTTTGTTCAGTATTTGTTTAACCTGGAATGCCAGAAACACTATAAATCCATCTTGTTCGATTTCACATGTCCCTTTTCATTTATTAAACCTTCTAAAGGTCAAAACTACTCCCTGAAAAGATTGCCCTTTCTTACACTGCATATCCAGGGTGGGAGATGGGAGGAGATGTGGGAAAAGCAAAAGCCATCAGGAAATATAGCTTGGAAGAATAGCCAAGACTAACACACCTGCTAAAGTATGTGTTCCGGTTATTTTTCAGTAGCACACCCACTGAAAATGCCAAAAACATGTTTGACATCACCCTTTCGAGCTAGATGTTACAATAGCACTGCATCACAGGAAATGATAGTTAGGACAGTTAAACCCAAACTGACAGGAAATTAGTTAAACGCAGTATCTGAAAGATTATCTGCAATAATCTGGTTTCAGTAGGTGGATGAAGTCAAGCAATCAGTTTGCTGGGAAACTGTATTTACTTTGCAAGTAACAAAGCTCACTATGGGCATCTCCATTTGGGAAGGATGGTACCAAACCCTCTGAATCCACATCAAACACTGAACTTCCCCTGCTTTTCATGGGAACAGGAATCTCAAAGGAAGCTTCTGCGATGATATTTGTATCTCATTATAATATATATTGGGTGTAAAGGTTAAATAATACCTGTGGTTCGAAATCCCTAAAGCAAAGCTGGGCATTTTTGTTGCAGCACAACCTTCTGCAAGCCTCAAGTCCTAGGATCCCTGTAAAACCAACCTAAAGGCTTCACATTTTTTCTTTGATAGCTATTGAATAAAAATATCTACTGTAAGTGAAAAATTAACTAGTTTTTAAATTTTAAAACCTTTCTTCAAAGTATTTCTTGGATCAGGAAAAAAATTATCAAGAATCAAATCTTCCCCGTGACAAAATAAACCAACATTATTATGAATGGCAATTATAGAATCTTCTATAAGCATGTTTTATGTTAGAGTAACTAAGCGGAGAATCAGTCCCTTGGATTCTGATATAAACAGTGCTTTAAAATGTACACTACTCGGAAATTAGAAGTCAACAAAAGGATTTGCCTAGAAGCTGTTTGTTCTCAGAGACAGACAGAAGCCTCATAAATAGCAATGGATGAATAGTAAAGTAACATTTTGTTTCATTACAAATTACCTTGTCATAGTATTTAGAGATTTGTTCCAGATTATTTTGCAATAAATCTAGGAATTCCAGTTTGGAAACAAAAGTAGCCTTCAGATGGGATGAAGTATATATGCTCATTGCCAAAACTAGATTACAGGAACTCTTCTTTAGGACTAGCTCATTTTTCACAAGATGTTGTTAATATAAAAATGCTTACTGTGCTAGATATTAGTGTCTTTGTTTCAAAATAATAGGCTGCTTAGAGTTTTGGCTCTGTATGCCTTTCTGATGACAAACTTTTCATAAACCAGAATCTTTTCTGTCAATCAACTCAAGTGAAAGAGGAATAGAAAAAAATCACACAAATCCTTTGTTTGGCATGGTTACTCTAGGAGAATAAAAGAATGATGCTTTGCAATCCTAAAGTATTTCATAGGCTACTGCAGACCACAGTACTTGCAGAACGTCGTGGTAACTCAATTAGCTCTGCCATTTCACATCTGCTTTTTAAAAGGAATGGGAAGAAGCCAACTGTATCCTGTGCTGCCTCACAAGAAGTGTGAGAAGAGGTCAAGGGAGGTAACTCTGCCCCTCTACTTTGCTCTTTTGAGACCCCAGCTTGGATACTGCATCCAGTTCTGGGATCCTCAGCACAGGAAGGACATGGACCTGTTGGAGTGAGTCCAGGCTAGGGCCACCAAGTTGATCAGAGGGCTGGAGCACCTCTCCTATGAGGAAAGGCTGAGAGAACTGTGATTGTTCAGCCTGGAGAAAAGAAGGCTCTGGGGAGATCTTATTTATTACAAGAAAGATGGGGACAGACTTCTTATCAGGGCCTTTTATAACAGGACAAGGGGTGATGGTTTTAAGTGAAAGGAGAGTCAATTTAGATAAGATATAAGGAAGACTTTTTTCTACCATGAGATGGTGAAACACTGGAACAGGTTATCCAGAGGGGTGGTAGATGATCCATTACTGGTAACATTCAAGGTCAGGCTGGATGGGGATCTGAGCAGTCTGATCTAGTTCAAGGTAAGATGCTCATTGCAGGGTGCATGGACTAGATGAACTTTAGAGGTCCCTTCCAAGTCAATGTATTTTGTGATTCTATGAAGAGCAGAAAACCTGAATTAGCTCTGAAAAACTAAAAATTGAAAAAGTTCACTCTTCTGACTGGTTTTAGTGTCCCTTTCAACATTTATTCACTAGGTTTTTATCAAAGGTCAAGTTATCCTTAAGCTTTCTCTGATGTTAGACAAGTGTCATTTCACTTGTCAACCTCAATTTCTCATATGTAAAATAATGGTTAATAGTTTGACTTTCATACCTATTTAAATTTAGTTTCTAGGACACAGAATTCACATTTTTGTAAGCATAAGAGTAAAAGAGCTCCAACTTGAAACTTACCATAAGAGAAATAAGAAGTAGCAGGACCTACATGAATGATATTTAAGATAAATTATTTTTTAAAGAACTAGGTATAAAATTATGTGAGTATTCAGCATACTCTTTTGCCTAATATAGGTTAGAAAAATGCATGGAATGATAAATAAAATTAAAATATAGATCACACTAAGGATTAAATTTAAAGCATCAAAATGTGTTCCTTCAGTATTCAGGCAAATATATTTGAAAAAAAAAAAAAAACAGTATTGCAGTATGCAGGTGCATACAAAACCTTCATAGAGTTGTACAATGAAACAACAAAACAACATAGAACTTGGGATGAAAAAAAAGAACATTTTAGTCCCCAAACTAGTTCACAGCCTTTTTCTTTTTCTTTTCCTTATGTCTTATGCAACTGAAACCTATTTATACTCCACCAGTAACACGTGTAGTTTTGGAAGCGAGCAGGGCAGTTGTCAGACAGCTTTGACATCTGCTTGAGCCTAAATTGAGCCTCTCATTCATCCTTGTTAAAAAAAGAATGTTTCCTTGGATTCCTGAAAAGGAGTCTGTCCCTCAGTAGATTTCTTGTTTACCAACTTGTTTCCACATACATCTTGAAAATTTGAAGAGACTACATTAGTTTTAAGATGCTTGCACAAGTGATCAGCAAGGGAAGGGAGTTAGGTATGCATGTAAATAGCTATTAGGTTGCATAGATTTACCTAGAGTTTCTTTTATAAATTCCTTTGTTGTGATCAGAAGTTGAATTTAGCTCCAATAAAATTTGAGGTACCCTGTTGTTTTCCATGCAAAGTGAATATTTGACTGACAAGAGTCAGTTCAATATATCACAAGCCAGATGCAACCTCATGGCACAGGAAATAAGAGGGCAAAGACTAGAGGGGTAGGGGACTCGGGATGTGAAATTTGCATGGTTCCAAAGCCATCTGCCATAAAACTGTGTAAAAAAATTAGAGGAAGAAAAAAAACCAAAAAGTTGGCTCTGGTTAACAAAAATTACTAAAGCATAGAACTAATCTTGGCATCATTCTAACAATTGCTGTTTTGTCTGACTGTGGAAAGCTCCAAAGTCAAAATAAACTTGAAGCAAATCTAAGTAGAGCCCCAAAATCTGGTACACCTATGCAAGATTGAGACATTTCCTTACTGCTGCTTTTTATCAATATCGTATCCAATGGCCCTGATACGTGAGGCAAAATCCACTGGTGCAGCAAAAATATCCCCCCAACACACAGTAATTATAACTTTAGTCTAGGAAAAAGAACTAGAAACTGAAGGACAAGAGCATTTCCATCCACTTTAAAAAAAAGAATAGACCAGTGAAGGGAAACCTGAATACTGTGACTGTATTATCAAAAAAACTGCTCTGCAGGAGTGACTGCGATATGAAAGCCTAAGGAGAATGCTACAGTGCAAATGAACCCTCAGAGCTGCTTAAATTGCAGCTAGAGTTACCATTTCCTCTAGAAATATCCCTGGAACAGAACCGAATGGTGGGGGCATAAAGCCATCACTTCCAGACCTAGAAACTCTGGGGTTTTTTAGCATTACAATTTAAAATCTCACCCAGATGTACTAGAGTGAGGGAATGTAGGGAGAGGAGAAACTGGAGAAGAAATTCATACAAACAATTGGGCAAGCAGTGACTGGTAAAGTGGCTGCATCTAAAGGCAAAAGAGTATTTGTTAATGCAGCTTTGAAGCTGAAAAATTTTGCCTCCACTCAACTACTTACCCCTTCAAATAAATAAATAAATAAATAAATAAATAAATAAATAAATAAATAAATAAATAAATAAATAAATAAATAAATAAATGAAGCTTCTAAAAACTGCCTTAGAAAAGATTTCAGGCCAAAAATAGAACATAAATGCTGTATAGTGGGTTTGATTTTAATGCTCTCAATTAAAGTAGTCGTAAAAATACATTTACATATGTTCAGTAATTAAGGCCATAAAGTATTCACACACAGACAATGGTGGGACTGTAATTATGTCTCTCCCAATCTGTCTGTGTAACTATTTTTACCATACAACCTCTTATATTTTTCTCAACAATCAAAAATTTTGCTTTTAATAGTTCCAATTACAACTTTTTATGTGAAGATTTTCCAATAGTTGAAATAATTATACAGTACTCAGTTCTAATACATTTAGTTCTTTTAGTTGAGAGTGCTCTACATATGAAACAAATTATATGAGTTATTGCTTTCTGTTTCTGTATTGGTTGGTAAGGATGGTTGAAGAAAACCATTATTTCACTCTAGTTCCCTGTTTTCTACCCCATGTTGTCCACAGTATTGGGTAGTTCACTTAAATTGTCATTTTTAGTAAATAAAATTACCTCAGAAGACCAGATTATAGAGGGCTATAAAAAGAAGCACATAAAAATTTAACACAAAACTTCATATGTAAAAAGTAAATTAAAAGCTGTTTGATATTTGACATGTATGTTCAGTGCACCCCACATTAGACCTAAAATATTTGAAGAAAGGGGAAACACTACTAAGAAATGCAATGTAATTATTACATTTCTATCACCTTGTTTTGCTATACATTAATTATTTACTGTAATATATCTTCTTGGAATACAGCGTTCACCACTTCAGAACTGTGGTCTTATAGATGGTCTTTAGGGACATATTTTCTACTAGTGCCTAATCCCATTCCTCATCACTGGAAGGAGCTGCTCTGACATAGGTTTTTGTAAGTTGCAACAGATATGTGATATTAAACCTCTTTTCCTTGACTACAAGGTTTTATTACAATTCTGACTGGATTTAGTTGAGATGGAAAGTCATCAAGCTACTGTAGTAAATTCAAATCTGTGCCTAGCATGGAAGTATTAATATCCACTTATAGCACTGGAGAAACTCTTTTGCTTTATCCTTTAATTCATCCAATTTTTTTTTTGGCTTGCACTGGTGAGAATTTTCCTGGCTCTTTATGGATCATTTAAGAGGAAATGTTGAATTCTACTGGAGTCTGGAGCCAGAGTGTTTTGGCTCTTGCTCTGGAACTGTAGGAAGGGAGATTCATTGCCACAGCCCTATCATGAGCCTATCTCCTTGGCATCCAGTGCCTTCCGTGTGTTACTGCAGGCTGCAGGCTGTGTTACCACTCGCATTTCTCTGAGCCTGGTGTGTGCCCCTCTATTGTGGCAACATTGTTAAGATTAATTGATTTGTAAATACAATCTGTCTACAAAAATCAGGAGACCGCTATTCCCAACATAAGCTCCAAACTGCCAACTGATTTTGCATTTCAGGCTTAGTAGGGGTGTTCTGTTCTTTGTGGCAGTGGTGGAATTAAATGTACTGTAAAGAGTTGACTATTGCACTGCATACATGGTTGCTATTGTAGCGATGTTGTAAAAATACATTATGAACATAGCAATTATATACATTTCAAAGGATTTTCACTAAAATTCTGTGATAAAGGATGTTTAGATCATTTTTTAAAGGTATAATGCTTAATCCATTTAGTTGGAGACAGGAGAAGAATAAAGATTACCCAGTTTTCAGTCTGTGTTTATTATGCTTCCACTTCCATAGCGGTTACAACAGACTCCCAGAGTGTGTAAGATGACCTCAAATGTAGAGTTAAAATACCAACTCAAAAGTATGTAGCATTACACCTAAGAAAAAGGTTTTTTGACTCACAAAAAAATCAGGGTTTTGTTTTATAAAAGAATAGAAGTACTGTAAGAAATCATGTCCCAAGGAAAGAAAAAGCCAATTCCAGGGCAAGCATGCTATTTTAGAGCCAAAAATCATAGAATCATAGAATATGTTGAGTTGGAAGGGACCCATTGGTGTCATCGAGTTCAACTCCTGGCCCTGCACAGGACATCTGAAGAGTCACACTCTGTACCTGAGAGCATCGTCCAAACCCTTTTTGAATTCAGACAGGCTTGGTGCTGTGATCACTTCCCTAAGGAGCATGTTCCAGTGCTCAACCACCATCTGGGAGAAAAACCTTTTCCTGATATTTAACCTAAACTTCTCCTGACTCAGTTTCATGCCATTTCCTCAAGTCCTGTCACTGGTCATGAGTGAAGAGATTAGTACCTGCCTCTCTGGTTTCCCTCATTAGGCTGTTGAAGACTGCAGTGAGGTCTCCCCTCAGCCTCCTCCAGGCTGAACAAACCAAGTGTCCTCAGCCACTCCTAGTAAGTCTTCCCCTCTAGACCTGTCAGCATCCTCGTGACCCTCCTTTGGACACTCTCCAACAGCCTTATGTCTTTTATATATTGTGGTGCCCCAAACTGAACACAATATTCAAGGTGAGGCCACCCCAGTGCAGAGCAGAGCAGGACAATCCCCTCCCTTGGCTGGTTGGTGATGCTTTGCCTGATGCTCACCAGGACACAGTTGGCCTTCCTGGCTGCCAGGGCAATGTTGACTCATATTCAACTTGCCTTGGACCAGGACACCAGTTCCCTTTCTGCAGAACTGTTCTCCAGCCTCTTGTTCCCCAGTCTATACACACAGCCAGGGTTGCCCCATCCCAGGTGCAGAATCTGACACTTGTCCTTGTTAAACTTCATATAGTTGGTGATTGCCCATCTCTCTAATTTGTGGATGTGTCTCTGCTGGGCTTCTCTGCCCTTGAGGGAGTTAACAGTTCCTTCCAGTTTAGTGTCATCACCAAACTTCAAGACCTGTATCCAAGTCATTAACAAAAATATTGAATAGAACTGGGCTGAGGATGGAGCCCTGCAGAGCCCCACTAGTGACCCGGTCACCAGCCTGATGTACCCCATTCATTGTAACTCTTTGTGCCCGATCTTTGAGACAATTGCTCATCCATCACATAACACAGTTATCCAGCTGAGTGCCGGACATTTTGTCCAGAAGAATACTATGAGAGACAGTATTAAAAGCTTTGCTGAAGTCCAAAAAGATTACATCTACTAGCTTTCCTAGATCAACTAGATGAGTTACCCTGTCACATGAGGAAATCAGTTTGATAAGCAAGACCCCTCATGAAACTGTGCTGGTTGACACTGATGACTGTGTTGTCCTCTGGGTGTTTTTCAATACCTCCCAGAATAATCTTTTCCATGATTTTACTGGGCGCAGAAGTGAGACTGACAGGTCTGTAGTTTCCAGAGTCCTCTTTTTTGCCCTTCTTGAAAACCAGGATAACGTTATCCAAATTCCAGTCAGCATAATTCTCAGTATTTCTATCTACCCATTTCTCTTTTGTTATCTTTCCATGTACATTTGACTTTCCCTGAGGCCTTAAACATCTGGCAAGATTCATAAAAGCTTTAATGAGTCAGAAAAAAGTCAGAAGACATTTGCAACTTGTAAAAGCATCCTCTTGATTTAAATTGATGGCATCTTTGTAGTCAATCTGCTAACTGGCTTGTATTCAACAACAGGCTTACTATTTATTAAGACAGAATTCCCCACTGTGTATCTTGTTATTCCAGCAATAACAGGAATGTGCCACTGAGTGTCTATTATTAGTTGTATATCTCTCTGTATTACATAGATAAATTCAACCAGTTTTTTTTAACTGTCCTATTGCACAGAGAGTAGACTAGATCTTCAGTTGATACAGATTTCTGTCCTGCTTTCTATAAGGATCTTCCCTGAAGACTATGGTGAAAATTCACAGAAACTATGCTGATTTTAGTGGACTTAATTGGAATTCATGTCAGTTCAACTGATGAGAAGATCTTATGGATTTTCTTTGTAAGCTATATTGTTTAAAATTAATAACTTAAAAATTAATATTTGGGGACAGAAGACTATTTATAATTTCTCTGCACAATAAGCTTTTTTTTTTTTTTTTTTTTTAATTTAATTTTATGACCATGGAAGACGATAGAACTTATGAGGAAATAAATAAAGAACCAGAGACCTTAAATCAGAATGCCTGCAGCCTTTGCAGCAGGGAGAAGAATGAGGATTGACCGGGTGCCCTGGAGTCTGGAATCTCTTCGTGTTTCAGAGCCTAAAAATTCTTAACATTTTGGACACATTGTTGGAAGCAGCTTCCCAATTTTTTATGTGATAGAAAAATAATCTCTCTCTATGATACACGTACCATTAAAACTTCAAGTACATGGAACCACACTGAGGAAAACCAACAGGATATTTAAACTGACTATATATCCCTCTTCCAGGTGAATTAGGTTCACAGCAGTAGTGGTGACACATTTTCTGTATTGAATTGGAATGAACTAGAAGAATCTTAGGTTGCAAAGTTTATGCTTATACACATACAAGTCTTAACATCTCTTTTATATGTACGATTATCATAGCTTTTTCATGTTATTTACAGCTGGTGATACTCTTCACCCATGAAAACTTTGCAATGGATGTCATTTCTACATAGCTAATGTTACTGCATTTGTCTATCAGTTTCCTTTTCTGCAATTATTATGAAAAATAGATTTTTTACAAGTGCAGCTGCAACCATATTAATTTTCCAAAGAATTCAGAAAATCTGAAGATAATACACTTACGAATATATGCCCACAATATGAAGGACATTTTAAAAAAAATGACAAAAGAAACTGTTAAGTGTTAATAGAATATCAACATGTAGAAGGCAATAGAGAAATATAAGATCTGCAAATTACAACTCACAACTGTGTCAAGTCCACATGAAAACCATCAGTTATTTACACCTGAAGAGAAAGAATACTCAAAGATGACTAAATACAATCAAACGTAGTTTGATTTACATATAAAATAATAATCTTAGATATATTTTTCTCCTGAGAATAGTTTTGTTAGATGTCGAAGAGTGAAGTCGAGTACTGAAAAATCCATTCAAGAAAAGAAACAGAACAGTATCCATAGTCCTGACTTCTGCAAGTCAGTAATTTTTGGCTGTTTTTTTTTTTTAAATCAATAATCAAAATCGGTAACTGAAACAATTATTTATCTGCATATTAATAACACTTTAGTAGCCCTACTTTTTACATTATTAGGTTTAACACATTGTTAGGTTAAGAACTGTGTGGAGACTGACCATTTTTATAGGATAAATGACTGTGGTGATAGTTTGTGGAACAGGGAAGTTCATGGTAAATTGACTGCGTGTTCCTACAGCTCATAGGCATGTGGAGACGTAGTCTACCTCCAAGCAAGGACACTTCTTGAATTTTTCAGAGAATCACAGAACCATTTATGTTGGAAGATCTGGAAACCTGGAGACCATCTAGTCTAACTCTCCTGCTTATTCCTCAACCTTTTTATGACAAGTTCTGCATTTAAAAATCTACTTTAACAGTGCTCTTTTCTCAGTTACTGGTAAGGAGTGAGAGGAAGAATGGAATTGGAGGGGAAAGCTGTATAAGTAACCTGAATCTGAAGCACTGCTGGTTTGGAGAGAGTAGGGAAAAGACATGTGCATGAACTTTTACTGTACCTGGAAGTAACTTTGCAATTTTCCTTAGCAGTCCTCCTTAGAGAACAATTTGTTGATTTCTAAAACGAGTTTTTATACATTGTTTCTTAAATTTACCTGTAGCTTTTTCCCTCTCCAATAAAATATTTTGTAAGTTTAGTAAGTCCAGGGACTGTATTTATCATTCAATATATGCACACTAAATGTTAAATTAAGGCACAACTCTGCACCCAAATTTTGCTAACACTGGCCAGCTGATACACATCCTGTCGCGTGCAATTGCTTATTCACTTAGAGGAAACTGGAGCCTGTGAGCTTTGATTCATAATTCCCATTTTGATACTTACAACATTTTTTTCCAGTCATACAGTGCACATTTTTCTGATTTAAAAAGATGATTTCAGAGGTAGGTCACTGTTTTCGTGTCCCCTTTGCATGAGTTAAAAAGTTCAGCTGGGACCTAAATACTCAAAGTCTTTAAGCATCTGAAGCATGATATTGAGAACTTTTAAATTACCACACTATCAAGACAGATGAAATGGTAAACAGCACACGAGCAATCAAAACTCTGATTTCATGCTTCCTTTTAAAGAATAAAAGGTCCCCAGAAAGCATTTCTGCATTCCTCTTCACTCAATTTTCCCTTGCAATTCAAAAACAAATATGACTTGTTTGATATAACAAGCCGAGGTGGAGGTGAACCAAAAGATCCGCTCTTACATGGCAATCATGGAACATACAACCATGAATTATGCAGTGAACTTAATCTGATCCCATGCAAGGAGGGGACCTATAGCATTGCAATGTTAATGTCACATTGTGTCTGCTGCTCCAGTATAGTAGAACTGACATAAAACAGCTTGGAACAAACTCCTATTAGACATTAACAATTTGCCGTGCAGGTTAGATTCTTGTCAGATAAACGCGGAGTTAAAAAATCCCATTTACTTGGTACCTTGTTTCCCAGAAAAGGAAGTTAGGAAAAAGCCACAGAAATCCAATCTGTGAAACATTAGGGGAGTCTGAAGAAATTCCTCTTTCCCCCAAGTGTGTTCTCCTGTTTTATATGTCTGAAAAGGGGATGCGTGCATTTGTGGTGAAAGCGTTGAAGATATCTGACTGAACAATGAGGTTGGGGAAAAGGGATACATAGTACACACACACACATATATATATGTATGCACATATACATTTAAAACCTAATGTTTCATATATTTTATTGTTATGAAGACATTAGTGTTATGAAGTAGAACTGAGACACCATTACAGCTCTACCCTTTACACATTCCCACAGAATTATTCTTCACAATTTTACCCACAATAAAGGTTTCTTTTCTGTTTTCATAAGGAAGATTTTATTACTTAGCTCCTCTTGTCCCTGATTTCACACTTGCCCTAAAATCTGCTTTACCTTTTCTCTGGAGTAAGGTGGCAAGGTATAAACACTTGGGACTTGCATGTCCGTAATATGATAGTGGTTCTTGTTCATACAAAGGAAAGGGCTTATTCATGTATTCTTGCACTGAATAATCCACAGATGACTGTTTACAATTGTGGTATACAAGCAAGGAGAGGATGGGACAAAATTTCCTTCCAAAAGGAGTAAGGATGGAGACAGTCCCCTCACTGATTATAAGTATGTTAATTTGTGAAGTTTTATGATGTAGCCCTATGAAACAGAAGCATGTGGATTTACATCAGGTTTCTGGGACTGATCTCCAGGATCCTGGCCACTTATTTCATGTTGAAGTTTCTTATTTCTTTTTATTTTCATTGGGAATTGACCACTCTGAAAAACAGACTTCTGATTCTTCAAATTGTGTTACAAATTAGTCACCATAAAATGGAACTTTTTCTGTAAGACATACCAAAATGAGTCTTTCTCTAGTACAAATCTGCTAAAAAAATACTGCATAGGATCCAAAGAAGAAGTTGAAATGTATGATGAAATTTATCTCCTTCAAATCAGATTGTCTTCTCATATTCTCTTACCCACATTTTACCCTTTCTTCCTTCTACTCTGGTTTCTTTTCCCCACTTTATCACCTCTTAAATATACTCTGTTTTCTTGCTGCTGGGGGAAGTTAGCATACCATTCTGCCATATCCCAGATGTTGATGTTATTTGTGATGCAGATGACTTCAGAAGCCATTGAAAGAAACCAAGATACCCACTTGGCATTGTATTTAAAAATAGAATCACTAATTTTGTGTTGGTATAAAAAAGTTACTTATTTAAATAGTGTGACAAACTATTTCATAGTAGAATATGTAACTACAAAAATTAAGAAAAAAGAGGATTTCTTATTCTCTGTGGTGATACAATAGCTGTTCCCCTTGTACTCTGAATCTGATTAAAGATTGTGTACTTATCAAGCTTTTCCCTTACTAAGTCTGATCTTGAAACTCTTGTAATTCAATTCTTTATAGACAGTAACAGGTTTATCATGTATACATATACTGGCAAGACTGGCATATTTAATATCAGCAAAATCACTCAAAGTTCTTATAGAAGCAGACCAAAAGCTAAAGTGAACTCGCTTGCAGCTGTTAAATTGCAATCCAAAATGAAGCTACATATTGGGATAGTATACCTTCTTATCCAATCCTTATGTATAACTGTAAATTCTCATTGCCCTTTAGATGAAGGTATGTAACTTATTCTTTTTAAGATACTTTTTTATTTGTTATGCATCAGTTTTGTATTCCATGTCATCTCTCAGTATCATTTTATTTCACATAATGACAAATATAAATTTAGAACAGCTTTTGTTTCCCTTAACTGTCTAGACCATTACTGAAGGAAAAGCTGACAAGAACAGTTGAGTTTCCATGTTCTGTGCTAGCTTGAACTAAATCTGATTTGGAAAATGAAATGTGAATAACCACGTATGACAAGTAGTCTACAAGTGAGGAGACATTTTGTGAAGAATATAAACATGGAGCAGTGCTCTTGTATAAACCAGAGATGTTGATGCCAGACCACTTTCTTTTCCCCTGAAACAGAAGACAAAAGTGTTATGCCAGCAAAAGAAATAATTACAGAGCTTCTTCTAACACTACAAAGCTTCTATAGCTTTTTTAGAAAATGAATTATTATGAGGAGCTTGATCAGTACACTGGGCAAAAATTGATCCGCAACTGAGATAACAATGTGAACTGGATATTAGATTTAACGTAGTACATCAGAGAAACCATTCTGAAGGAACTGCAAAGAAATTATGAAAAAACAACTTATATAAGACCAATCTTCTACTAGATCTTTCTCTTCTAGGACAAGTGTACTTTCTACACTGATTTTCCTTTAGTCAAAATTGAGGATCTTAATCTTTGAACTGTTCAGGAACTGAGTACTTTTTCAGTAAGCCCACTTTCAATAACTTTTGAGAGCAAGTGTACAAAGCAGGATAAGCAAAGAAGAAAAGGTAGTGAAATGACTAATAAGAAAAAAGAGTTAATCACTAAGCTGTACGTTTATGCCATGGCACAAGATCAAAGGAACTTAACATGCTTGACAAGTTTATCTATCTTGGTAGCATTCTCTCCAAACCAACGGCAAATGATGGTGAAATATTTCTCTGCATTTCTAAAGAGAGTTCATCCTTTGGTCATTTGCAAACTTATGTTTGCAGTTTGCTGTGGAGGCGAGTGCTCTAACTGCTGCTCTTCTATAGTTATCTCAGTCTGCACTTTTGTCACTGCTGTCCATGCATGAACGCTGTGTGTTTGTGTGTGACCGATGCGACTCTATAAACAGCACATGTAGTATTTGTAGACATCACCTCTGTATTGCCCTCAAAAGTGTCTCATTTGCAGCAGGCCAGGTAAAAAGCCAGGGTGGAAAATCTCACGATGCTTGCACAGATTTTTTTATGGCCAGTATGAGTATAGCAATAGCACATTTTTAGGCCAATGAAAGCATTTTTGGAATACCCTGAAATCTTTCTGTAAAGCTTCACCAAACACTATCAGTAACTGGGATAAAATGAATTTCAGGTAAAAAGAAGTCAAGAGGTGAGCTGCCTACCATGCTGTTATAGTTTGTAATAAAGTGAACAACCAAAAGAGAGACAGAAGAAAAGTGAAAAAAAATCAACTACTGTCTTCCTAACAGCCAAAATCCAGAGACCTTCTGGTTTGTAATAATGTATGTTCCTCACAAACTCAATGAAAATGAAAGTAAGTATATATATTAGTCTGAAAAACAGTGGTCACTGATCATGATGGACACCTATGTGCTAATGGACAAGCAAACAATTGCATTCTGACTACAGCATTATATTTTCATTCTTTTTTAGAACATAAAAAAGGAAAAAGGGCAACAAATCATATGACCTCAAATTTTATTTTTGCTACATCACAGAAATGGGAAGATGTTCTAAAGTTTAAGTGCAAAGAACACTAATTAATTCATATATTGCATACTGCTGTTAATTAGAGTACTTATTGCTTTTTTTCCCTAAAGTTCACCCTTCTATTAAATATATCACAAAACAACCTCTAGAATTAGGTTTATTATTTGGTTTCGTTTACAACTGTATTTTTTGGCTATCCTCATAGCACAAACACAGTTTGAGTGCTATAATCCTTTTATCACTCTTCTGGCAGGCCATATCTAGTTTATCCCCTCTGCCCAGACATGCCAGCTGTGCCAGCTGCCTGCAATTTTAATTTGAGCTGTCAGAAATAGGGACCTAGGCCATTAATTATTTTGTGAGGAGTCTCATTGTTGATCCATGAGAAGACCAAGTATTTGTGTGTTTAGCATCTCCAGGGAGCACACACAGACCACTTTCCCAGTGCAGCTGCATGTGAGGCAGCTCCAAACACATGCAATTCCAAATCACCTGCTCCACTTTCCGCCATCAAGAATTCCGTATCCACTTGGTGCAACCTCTGGGATATGCAGTAAAAACAGCCTAGGGTTTCATATGGAACATGGATAGTACATATTGACATGTTTTAGGTTTTTCTTTTCCTCAGTCTGGAAGGCGTGTAGGTCCACAATTAGGTCTGTGTTGTTCCAAGGTGCAGACATGTAATTGGTTTTGAGTGTGGCTTGTTTGAATTAGTAATGACTCTGGGAGGAGAACTTTGGGGTCTGCTGAACAAACAGCTGCAACAAGCTACTCAACTCCGCTACAAGCAAGAACATGAACTGTCAGAATACACTAAAACTGGGTGAGGATACAGAGAACTATTTGTTGATAAAACAGACTGGTCTAGGAAAGGAATTCACAGAAACAGTGAATGCTATTTTCCTTGTAGCATCAAAAAAAGTTATTTCCCACTAATTTCTAACGTTTCTTTTTGTTTCCTTGCTTGGGTTATGTATCAAAATAGCAGGAAAACTGTATGTATGATTACTGTTAATTTCTTATTTTTTACTAAATGAATTCCTCTATGGGGTTTTCTGAGTTTTTATCCTTCATAATAACATTTATTTCTGTTGCAGAACAAATAGAAATTAATTTTGTATTGTATTAATAATAGAATTGTATTTCTTGCAATAGTCCTTGGAAATCCTGTTTAAAAGTCTCCCATTTAGAGTCTCATCAAAATGAACAAAAATAAACCATAGTTTCTCTGAGAGCTCTAAATGGGGAGTCAGACACCAAGTAACAGGTGAGCAAACAGCCAAATGGAGGAAGGAAGTGGGAGGACAACGAGCCATCAACGCAGGTGTTGCTTCATAAATTGTCACAGACAGCTCCGTAATAAGGAGGCAGGATCAAGTAAGGACTATCTTTTGGCTCACGTTTCAGAGGAACAATTTAAAAATAAATAAATCTCTTCTCCAGGATGTTCAATGATAATGTTTTACAGCGAGCATTCTTTTCCTCAAGACCTATAGGTTCCTGCTCTATTGCACAAATGAACACATTGATTTCCAGGCCATAAATTTGATGCATTGGTAGCTATATTCTTCATTTTCAAGGGTTAGCTGAGAAATGAACAGTAATTTTATAAACAAAATTATTATTTTCATATCTGGTTACATTTGGAACAAAATTAATTTAAAAAAAAAAAGATTGGCATGGGGCAGAATGAATCACAGTTCTGGTTTCCTCCAAAGCAGCAAAAGCTTGAGACCTGAGTATGTGGGACACAGAGTCATATTCACATCCTGCTCTGACAGACAGGACACTTTCTATGTAATCAATTTAAATACTGGAATAGAATATAGAATATAAAATCAATATATGTGGTTCTTCCATTCCAGTTGAAGGAGTCCTCTTTTGCTTAATTTCATTCGCATTGCTGCCACATCAGCTTTTCTCAATGAAACCACTTTATCAAAAAGCCATGACTACCTTCTAATAATAATTAAACCCTTTTTATTACCTACTCTGGTTTTACTAAGTATATGTCTCATACTCTGATTTTTTTAATGGTAAAATATTCTTTTATAATACTGTTGAGCAATGACTGATTAGCTTATCTTTTACATTTCACTGAATACTAGTAGCTATTTGGATACTCTCTTTTAGAAATGCAAAAGAAAATTGTAATAGTCTCTAGCCTGCAAGAGATTACTTTATACTGTTGGACAGTTATGAGTCAAGAGAAGATACACACTGTGTTTAACTTTTATTTATAAACTTTATTAAAACTAGTTCAGATGAATTCCAAATGAAAAGCCTGTGAAAATATGACTGAATTCGAAAACTGTATTCTTCTGAGGTCAGGAATTTTCCCTAGTTGTTGTTTTTAAAAGATGACAGTCTTATGATCCATGTTCCTCTTATTTTTTTAATTGCATAGCATGTACTCAATCATTCAGGTCTAAATTGTTAATCTTCACAATTAGTAAACAAAATAAAATGTTTACAAGGTCTCCTGCTTTGTAAGCAGAAATGTTAATTTTGGCTGTGGTGCCCTCTGTGAGTAAAGAGATACATATACAGGAACAGCATAGAAAATATACAAACAAATTAGTAATTCAATTCTTTTTGAAACATTGGCATAAAATACACTTTGTAAATGTCTGTGTGAGTGTATTTCCATTTCTTCCAGTATTATTTGTTCCAGTCCTGTGCCATAGGCTTAGAGCAATGCTAACAGGCTGGCCTGATCAATAACATCCATGGATTTCTGGACAGAGGCATCAATTATTGTGCTGGTCCCCAGTGAAAAACAACTGCTGATATAATGATTTATTGAGCAGCATGGCTGCTCTGGAAGAAGACAAAAGGGCTTATTCTTCTCTCATTTTCCCATACATGAAACCAGAAGAATTTCACTGACTTCAAAGGAGCTACTCCTGCTTTACTGAAGAATGAGGCAGATCTGAATCAAATCTGAGTCCTGCGTGGTGACAGGTTAAAGGAAAGTGTATCCATTACACAGTTAGTGCACAGAGCAGAGCAGATCTGAACACTCCTGAGCTCCTTGCTGGGATAAGTTGTTTATTAAAGGAAGAAAGATGTCAAAAAATCAGCAGATGAGAATATCAATAATATCTCTTCATTAATCATCTAGAAGGGCAGTCCTTAACAAGAGGCACCATTGTCATCCTTAAAATTCACCACGAACAACTAAACTAGAATAGCCTTGAGGAAACAGTAACTTAATCAGGAGCAATAAGTGCCTATGAGGCAGGTGTTTCCTTATGCTTCTGTTTTTAAATTGTGACAAATGATTTATGCAAATCAAAATGACAAAACTAAAACTGACAGGTGAGAAAGAAGTTTTAATTTAAGAGTTAAAAACTGTCTAGGTTTTTCATTTCGACTAATGGCAAAGCTGGGAATAGGAACTCCCTAACTCTGGTCCAGCAATTTTTGACTAAGTAGTACAGTCTGTCTCACAATACACTTAATTCAGCTCCAAATTCAGCTCCAAAAAGGGAGGATAAATTAAAGTCTTATCTCAGAAGCAGCAACAGAAAGGCAATTAAGATTAGAATTTCAGTTTCCACATTTTAACAGGCTCAAACAAAATTGAACTAATCTGAGTTAACGAAGAATATAGTTCACTGGGAAAGGAGGGATGAAATACTTTGAAGTTTTGGATCAGACTTATTTTCTCTACTTTGGTTTCTTAACTAATATTCATCAATGGAAGCTAAAACAATTTGATTTCCAAATAAGATCCATTTCTAAAACTACATATTGATACTAAAATTTTAAGTGTGTTTTCCTTGTATATAATTAGTAACTACAGCTACTATCAAAGCTGGAAGGAAGAAATAGAAACCACTTTATAAGCCAAAAGAATTTCAGGTTTTTCATACAACTTTTGCCTTTGGTTGAAGTATATTCCCAGGATGAGGTACATAAACATGAAAATTTGCCTAGAAGGTGTATGCTTTATGCCTGTTTCTGTGCCTCGTAAGATCTGTTTTCTTTAGTGTTCTTCATTTGCATGATCATTTAGTTTAATTTACCAGTGCCTAATATTTCTCTAACTTCAAAATTTGTTTTAAAAACTTTCATTTGGATTGAAACTTTTCCATTTATGTCTTCATGGAAATGTTTTTTATAGCTACTTCAATGCTACAGAAGATGAGCAACTACAGAATACGTAAAATAACTAAGTATGATCATGACAGAGATTGTGTGATCCCTGGCATTTGAAAGAACTTCTGTACTTCAGTGTACTTTTTACATCCTTTTGCAAAGTTTGAGTTGATTTGGTTTCTGTGAGGCTTCACTAATTTTTTTTGAAAAAATGCAGTACTATCTAATATAGTCAAACTACTATTAATAGCAGTAATCATGACACTGGTAAAAATGTGAAAAAATAGGAACAAACAATTAGTTTTGGACTAAAAATACCTTGAAAAGTAGCTTTATTCAATATTTACAGAGGGGAAAAACCCACCAAATGATACTGCTACACCAAGTATGTTCAGGATAGATGGTTAAAAGCAAACCCTTGGAAGAGGGTTTGTGAAGAATAAAGTCTTCAGCCAAAGCAACATCCGCAGGTCCACAGAAAAGCAGCTGGACATTCTAACAGCTTGTTTATGGAAAACTGAATTTTACTACAAAATACCTAGGGACTAAGAAATTGGTCAGTCCATATATAGTGAGAATGCCTTTATTAAGATCTAGGGTAAACTGGGTTAAAAGGAAATAGGTCATATAAACTGATTTACCAGAGACTTTAAACACTGTGGGATAAAATTCTATATGTAGATGTTTTATCCACTGTATCTTATGGTTTTAAAACAGTGTTTATACAGTCTCTGGGATTGGGCTTTAGGAATCACATACTTTGAAATATTGACACAAAACAGTATTCAATTTTCCTAGAATTGCAGTATTTCACATTTTTAAGGAAGAAGCAGACAGAAACAGTCATCTGGGCACAGATTAAATTGCATTTTTATGAATATAGTTGGTACTGACAATCAAATAACAAAGAAGCTTACACATGAATGTTGCAGTCTCATATCTGATTAGAGAAAGAAGTAAAAAACTATCCAGGATATGCTATGCAAACACACACAGCTCTTTTCTCTCTGATTTGAAGTATACATCTAAACTAAACTCTGGTCTCTCACGTTCCAAATACACATGCTGACCCATGACTCACTGGTACTCTTCTATTTCTGTTTTCAAAACTAGATAAATAAATAACACTTGGTAATCAAGGATAATCTATTAAATATGGAAAGTAGTTATGATTGTTCATTACTGTTAGACTAAAGTTTAAAGGCTTTTGTGAAAAGCAGGGCTCCACTGTGCTAGCCAGGACACAAACACATCATGGGATCCTGGTCTAAGAAGTGGATAATTTCCATGAAGAGGAAAAAAAAATAAATGTCATTTGAAGAGCACAGTTTCTGGTGGTTCTTCACTTCTTGTGCTATTTTATTGTGTTGGGTCTTAGCAACCGATGAAAAGATTTGACATGGTGCAAATTCAAAGAAAATTCAAGTGCAAACTTCAAGCCAGATATTTGGTGTGACTCTCAGCCCAAATTCTTAATACTAGATGTATGAGCACACAGGTGG